>NC_138771.1:209812912-210412912 GCF_965119305.1 Pelophylax lessonae
CAAAGACATGAACAAAATACAAAAGATGCCCCATAAAGTCAATATGTAGCAATATTGTGAGCTAAAGCTCTATTTGTTTGTTGGGCATACTTTGCTAATTAGCCAAGTATAAGGGATATATATATATATACCTTCAGTTAAATGTGTAGTAAAATGGTAACACTTGGCCATACCCATATGGAAGAAAAGGTAGTATTTGCAATATATTTCTAAAAACATTCTTTGGAAACACATAAAATATTGTCAAAATTGTGACATTTCCTTGATATGTGTGAAATGCTAATAATCTTTCTTTGAAATATGTTTTACATCTATTTTTTTTCTATCTGACGACCAATTCCCCAATGTAATATTTTGTGGGTTTTTTCAGAGAATGTGGAGGTTCTATATAAACACTGTAGATTTGACTGCTATGATTTCGGAGTTAGCAGGAAAGGTGTATGGAATGTGATGGTGTTTACTAAAGGATCCCTTGTTGGAAGTGTGCATGTTTTTCCAATTCCGCCGGTTTTTGCCATTTTCTATGGGCGAGACAGCGGATTTGCAAGCGGTATTCAAAAAAAAATTGACCCAAAATCGCGCTGGCGAAATTTTTTGAGCCAATTTGACGTTGCGCATGCGCACATTCGCGAGTTCGCAGCTCGCGGCTGGAGGAGCTGTTTAACCTTTCCACACTTTCGCAGATATCTCTCTTTCTAAGTCAGTTTTTGAGATTTTTTAAACGCAAGTCATCTCCAAATTGACTTCCACACCTTCCACAGTGATTTGGGATTTTTGGGGGTACAGGGGAAAATTTGGCTAAACTTTAGTCGAGCTTTTAGCTGGCGTGGTTTTAAGTCGCGCTCTGACCATATTGCATCTTAATGAATCTCACACTAGGCGCTATTTTCCGCCCGCCGTTCTTTGAATGCCAATTTCAGACTTAAATAATCGCCGCTTCGCAAAATCACGCCGAAACGCCAATTCGCCGTACTATGAATCAGGCCCAGAGTAACTGTAACTTGCAGTTTAATAAACAGAAGTGATCTGCAAAGCATATTATAAAAACTGCCCAAACATGGACTCTTCTCAGCACCATCTCTGTGGCTTATGCCCCGTACACATTTTCAGATAATCAGACGAATTATCGTTTGCATTTTGTTGCATGATACTAATATCGAATTCAGCAATGTGTACAAACCGTATGATTTTTGTCGTACGATTCTGGAAAAGCTTCCTGGTTGCTTAGCTATGTATCAGATGGTGCAAAACAAAAACAATGGCAGCCAGGCTTTTTCGGTGCTATTTTAGTGTTTCTGTGCATGCGCGGTCTTTGTCGATCGATTTTTAGTGGACGCATAGTGTACTGATGAAACGATTGTCGTTCGCGAGGCTGTCGTACGACAGAAGTTTTCCTGTTTGTCCCTTCGGATTTTGTTGGACCAACTGTCATGATTGGCTGTCGAAAGCTGTGTACTAACGATCAGATTATCGTGCGATCAGGTCGAAAGCGAGTTTTGTCGTCCGATTATCTGAACGTGTGTATGGGGCGTTAGTCAGGATAACATGTGAATGCATAAAGAAGTGTCTGAAAGCTTCTATAACAACACAGAGTTAGTAGTAGATTTCAGAACAGTTCAGAACACAAACAGCTACTTGCACTTATCCTTATAAACAGCATCCCTCATAATCAAGTCCAATGTAATTCTGGTAACACAGGTGAGCAGCTGGAGGAATCACAGGCCCGAGGACACAAGAGGCCTATCTCACATATAACTAGCATACTCTGGTAGCAACAGAGGGGATGTTCTACACACTACACAGTAACTGGGTCTTCTAAGGCCTTGACCCAGCTGCCCACTCACCATTTCCAAAAGTTAAAGGCCACTTACCAGACTGCATATCCCTCATGCATCTGCCTCATCAGGTGTCGCCTTTCTGAGCTATTATGGGAGGAAAGCAGATAAATATATCTTCCTTGTGAATGTTTAGAAACCCAGGAATTTTTGGAGTTAAAGGGGTCTTCATCTACATCTGAGTATAGTGTGTAAATGTAAACATTTTTTCAATGGTAAATAAGAGAAATAGGGCAAATTCCCTCTAGTTGAAGTCCTATATGTTCTTTCCTGGGTTTGATACTTTTCCAGTTCCTCGACATGCTTTTTACCTTTTCATAGAGTGAGGAAGATTTAGAACAAATTTTAGGTTTTATATGCTGTGGGTGCTCACAAAGATTGCTGTTTGCTTCTTTTTTTGAATGAAACTCATAACCTGCACTCGAAGGGAGGAGAAAAACTCTTTTATGGGGATAAAGGATTTAATCCTTCCTCACTCCACTATATATATTTTTTTTATTTCTGTCTGTGGGTACATTTGAAATGTTCCCTTACTTCCTGTTCTGTCTTATACTTGTCAAATATACAGGAAGAATTACATTTTTTCCCTCTTCTAGCTGACATTAAATTGTAGGCAGGAGGAATCACAAACAGCAATAAAAAGCTGACAGAGGTTAAGATTAACAGTCATGAGCAACCCTTCTGTTGGTAGAGCAGAGCTACCTATATAAAGTTCCCAAGGCGGTTTGCTACCTGGAGAATTAATACATACAGTAGCCTGACAAGGAGAGTACTAGTATATTAATGTATAGTAAGTAAATGGTTTTACCCAATATTCTTCCTATGTATTCAATATTCTTCCTAATATTATTCCTGTGTTTTGTTTCCCTCTGAAGCATGTTTTGTTCTTTGAAGTATGTTTTTTTTTAAATAAATGTTTTACTTTATATTACATTGGCTAACTTAATCTGTACTCGTTGCACTGTACAAGCGTTTTAGCTTGCTAGCATTAGCACCTTGTAAAATTAGTGACGCAAGAGACACTGTACTGCAAATAAAAAAATAAACAGGAAAATGTAACATAAATAAAAGGACACAATGATAAGAAAAACATATGATGAACAACATCACCTTCTAACAGAAAGTGCTTGAAAAATAGGAAGTAATTTGTTAAAAGCTGCAGACAAATATAATAAGCTAAATCAGTTGAAAGCTGAAGACAAGTATAATAAGCTAAAAGTTTCCACTGTACAGCTTATTAGTGGACAAATGTGTACACTGAATATTTAATGGTAAAAAGAACTTTTGAACTTTCCAGTACTTAGGATTTTAATCAAAATCAAATTTAAAACTGTGGGGAAAACACATTACAGAACGTACTAGCATTTTCAAAGGCTTAAACTCAAATAAACATGCTTTTACTTTTAATTTATATATTCAAAAGTTAATTATAGACAGTAAAATATATCAATACAGCAAAAACACAAACTTCAACTTAAGACAAAAGGTTTTCCAATTATGACACATTTAGGGACCAAGTAGAAAAGGGCAGACTGAAGATAGAATAGCAATTTTTCAAAATTAATTGTGGTTTGTTGTATTTTAACCACTTTAGACCCGGAAGATTTAGCTGCTTAATGACCAGGACACTTTTTTCAACTTGGCACTGCGTGACTTTAACTGACAATTGCACGGTCATGTAATGCTGCACCCAAACTAAATTTACATATTTTTTTCCCACAAACAGAGATTTCTTTTGGTGGTATTTGATCACCTCTGCGCTTTTTTTTTTTTTTTGCGATATTAATAAAAAAAGAGCAAAAATTTTGTGAAAAATTTACATTTTTTTACTTTGACAGTTAAAAAATATGCAATACTGTATATTAAATTTTTGTCATATATTTAGTCCAAAATGTATTTAGCTACATGTACAATTCTCAATGAGCGTATTTTTATCCATCCCATTTTTAAGACCGGAAGATTTTACCCCCTTCCTGACCAGGCCCTATTTTACGATTCAGCACTGCATTATTTTAACGGACAATTGTGCGGTCGTGCAACGCTGTACCCAAATGAAATTCAAGTCCTTTTTTTCCCCACAAATAGAGCTTTCTTTTGGTGGTATTTGATCACCTGTGCTATTTTTAATTTTTGAAAAAAAGAGCGACAATTTTGAAAAGAAAAAACAATATTTTTCACATTCTGATATATAACATTTCCAAACAAAAAATTATAAATCAAAATTTTTTAACATTTAAGGCCAATTTGTTTTCTGCTAAATATTTTTGGTAAAAAAAATCACAATAAGCGTATTTTGATTGGTTTGCGCAAAAGTTATCACGTTTACTAACTACGGGAAAGATTTGTAATTTCTATTGTTTTTTTTTTTTACTAGTAATGGCGGCGATTTGCGATTTTTTTGCGGGACTGCGACATTGCGGTGGAGAGATCGGACCTCTAACTGCCATTTTTGACACTTTTGGGGGGACCAGTGACATTACTACAGTAATCAGTGCTAAAAATATGCACTGTTACTGTAATAATGACACTGGCAGGGAAGGGGTTAACACTGTTGGTGATCAAGGGGTTAAATGTATGCCTCATGCTTACTGACATGTGTGGGGGGAGGGGGTTCTGGGACAGAGACAGGGATCGCAGGTTCGGCTATGTTGAATCCTGTGATCTCCTCCTGTCTGTCGCAGAGAAGATCCGCCTGCTTTGTTTACACAAGCGGGCGGATCTTCTCACACTTTCCCCCGAGGATCAGGGAAGAGAGGTGGTGATCACCGCCTCTCCTCCTCTGGCCCGACTCCCGCTGTGTCTAAACACAGCGGGAGCGAGCCTCCAGCGGCGCGCACTCGCCGCCGAGACAGCTAGATGTCCAGCGACATAGGTCTACGTCGCTGGACACAGGGGCTGCCACTGTGCCGCAGTAGCAGCACAGTGAGCAGTCCTAAAGTAGTTAAAGAGGAGCTTCAGTAGAATAGCTAAATTGGAGCTCCAACGCATTCATTACAGTTTGTGTACTGTTTGGGAGATTTCCCTTCACTTTCTCTCCAGGAGATAGAACAGAATGGTTTTGGTGACAGATATAAAATTCTGGATTTCCTATAACTTTTTGAGGCAGCAAAAATGTGTGTGAATCTCCCTAGTGGAGACACAGATAACAAAGAGAACCTGGCAGATGTTCTAATCCTTCCCTACTCTATTCAAAACAAAAACAATTTGGATTGGGACACACTTTACCCACTAGAGTACCAGCCTGTAAAATCCTTTTATTACCAGACGATATTTTCAGTTTTCTGTGCTATAATAATTTAACTGACAATTACTCTCTCATGCAACACGGTACCCAAAATAATTCTACACCATTGTTTCAAAACAAATATAATTTATGGTGGTTGGTAATAATGACTGTGTTTTTTTTTTTAATTATAACTTCCTGTTATAAAACAAAGAAAATAAAAATGCCAGGACAGTACGTAAACCCCAAAATGGGCATGCTTTGGAACGTAGAAACTTTAAGGTGATGCGATTTTCTACCATACTTTTTGTAAATAAAGCAATATGCTGGTATTGAGGGGGTTAAACTTAAAGCTTGGTAATGGTGCACTGTATACATTATTGTGCAGGTCATATAGGTAGGAGGAAGTGAAGGGGTTCATTTTCAGATGTGTAGGATAAGAGGGGTAAAGGGTTATTATACAGGTCACTAAAGGGACAAGCTGCAGATCATGTGTGCATCATTGGTGAGGGGACATGAAAGTATTAAAATAAAAACAAGCCCAGTGATAGTGAAACAGAATGAATAGATCTGCAGCTGCTGACTTTTTCAATATTCACAAGGTACTACAATCTCTCCTTTCTTCTGTTGTAAGAGGAAGGGGAGAGATTAGCCACTTAAACAATTGCATGTGATCACTGTGATGACAAATCACAGCAATCCCATGGTACTCAGCCCTTCAGATCAGTTTGGTAGAGTGTCTCTGTACTGAGTCATTGCATGACTTATTACTCATTGATTAGCAGGACACCTGAGGGCTATTAATCTAGTGCAGTTTGTAAATGGCACTGGGTAAATTACAGGCCTTTAAGCTACTGTTTTTAAAATGTACCTTGATTTAAAAGGGGTAAAGTGAAAGCTAGACACAAATTCAAAGTGGATAATATATATATATATATATATATATATATATATATAGTTTTAGAATTTAACTTTTTAAAGTTAGCTGTATACTTTATTTGACACAAAAAAATGACCCAGTAGAAATCCACTGGGACCACAGCGCTCCACATGTTTTAATAAAGTTATTGTTTTTTAATACTACACTATAGTGGCCTTTGTGCCTGTTGCTTCTCTCTCCCCTTGTATATTTTTTTTGATATGCTGTAATTAAGAAATAATACATATTATTATCCTACAAACCTAACATCAAATGCAACATATAGTTCTGTTTGAAGATTCTTTAATCCTCATATGACATCACTTTTGGTCACAAAATGGATCTCATGCATTATTAGGTAAAATTCATGCAAAATAGAGTGAATCCAATTTAAAAAAAGTGCCATGTGCATCTAAGTTTAAATGATCAATTATAATATTTTTCAATTGTATAAGATTTGTTATAAACTTAGAAATGCATATCTATCATGACCTAAAATATATGAAAAGTATTAATAAAAACATTGCTACTGGTAATACCTATATTTTAGAAATAAAATTAGATATGAACATTAGGGGGTATGACTATAATACCAAAAGTGTTTAGCTAAACAGATGAGTATTTCTCTTTGACAGGACATAACTCAAACTATTCACAGTTTCATCTTATCGATTCAATCAACAACTGAAAGATGTAACAGTATACAATTAAAGTTTAGGCACGACAAGACAAGGGACATCAATAAACTGGATGCTGGCCTGCTCAAGGAATGACTGATTGGTTCTATTGTGTAAGCTCTGTATCACAGTCTTAATACAATAATCCCTTCAAGAGATTACATTAAACACATTGTGTTCTTTACAATAAATTTTAATTTTTTAGCATTACTCTTTCCATCTGTAATCCAGATCACAACAAGTGCTTAGTAGGATACATTAAAAATGAAAGATAATTCAAGAAAAATTAAATATTAACGTGTCATCTGATGGCGAGGATGCACTAAAATGTCAGATTTAACTTAATGCTGATAAAAGGGAAACTGCTTTTTTTATAGATGTATATGTATCTGATAAGATTAACATAAATTATATTGTTATGTTGCTGTATGTACTATTATGTTGCAAATAAAATGCATTTGGGTTGCGACTCTTTCTGTAATTGGTTTTCTCACAGCAATTACAAAAACAATGATGATGATTTCTGATGTACGGATATTGATTCCCTTTAGTAACAATGCATATGTGTGTGTGTATAAACAAATTTATTAAGAAACAAAATAATCTAATTTCATTCAAAATTTTACAGGTATCATATAACTGCCCTGAAACTAGCATTAGGCTATGGAGTTGGAGAATGGCCGCTATATATACAGGCTGAGGTTGCTTTTCACAGTGGTAGCTTCCTTCATGCCAGGCTTTTTGCTTTAAGTTATATTAAAGGGATTGTTCAGATTTCTATATAATTTACACATTGCCTTCAAATGCTAGCAGAAGTTTACAGAAAAAATTACAAATTTTGTAAGACCTCTTTTGTTTAAGTGTGTCTGTATCGCAACAATTTCCCAATTTTTCTTTGGAATTAATAAAGTATTCTGTATTCTGTATTCTGTAATACCTGCAAGGCCTACTTGTATCCTTTAGCTTTTTCAATGCTCAGAGCATCTTTTAAGTTTACCTTCAGCTTTATTCACACAGCAAAGAATGGAAAATAGATTGTGCAGTTAACCTGTTAATGAATGGCTTTGTTTATTAACAAAGCAAATAATCATCATGTAGCAAGACAACATTTCAAAAAATACTAATGGAGCACATTTTTTACTGACAACCTCAAATTCTTTATATGCCCAGCCCCCCCCCCCCCCCGCTAGAGCTACCCACGGATGGATTAAAATTTGGTCAGTTTAGCATGTATGGGAACTGTGGTTGTACAGAAGTCAATTTACTAATTGACTTCTGTACAACCACCCTGCTGGAAAATTCCCCCTCAGTCAGCACTGCAGACTATAGCTTAAAGCACTGATCAATATATTCTGATGGTGGGGAAGCCTTCTAGCTGTCATAATGCAATAACACAATGAGGAGGACTCCTCCATCCACCTCAAATGCGTGCATGGGGGAGCTGGGTTAGCAGGTAGATTGAAAAAAACTGACCCACCCATCTATGGCTAGCTTTAGTTACAGCTAGAACTCTGCAATCATCAGAGAGCATGAGTATTGCTTATGAGACTTAATGGGAGGCATGTAAGACTGCTAAAAAGAGACTGCTGTTATCACACAAAGTGCATCAGGATTTATGATGACCTAATTTGTCAGATTTGTTTATGTTTTTTCTGCCATTACTTATGTTTTGCCTCAATAGCTTTTATATTTAGCATCAGTAGTTCTTGTTCTGCTGCTAAAGTTTACTACCACTACTTCTGGGATAGCGCTCAACCTCCACAGTCTTTTTAATATATCTGTATAGCTCTTAAACTAATCTTGTTGATCATTCATATTCTATGTTATTCAAGAGATACAATGCACTTTCCCCTATGGATGTCTCAGAAATGGCTTACATTAAAGTGGAGTTCCACCCTAATTTTATACTTACCTCCATCTTCTCGCTCCGGGTCACCTGAAAAACAAATGGATAATCGCATTTTTTTTTTTTTTTACTTACCTCGTAGCGAAGAAAATATACTTACCTTACTTCCTTCTTCCTCCTTCCTCGGCCGTGGCCCGTCGTCACTTCCTGGCTCTGCAATGATTCCTGGGAGCTGAACGTCATCGCTCCCAGGAATCATTGCGCCTGCACCGGCCCCGACGTCAGTTCCGGGCCGCACGCGTCATCCCCTTCTAAACAGCTTCTGGGCATGCCCAGAAGTTGTGGAGGGATGACGCGCGCGCACCGGAAGTGACGGCGGGGCCAGCGCAGAGCATCGTGGGACCGAAGAAGGCGGAAGAGGACGCCGAAGAGGATCCCGCTGGCTTCAAGCTGCCTACATCTGAGATGGCAGCGCTGGACAAGACTTTTTCAAGGTAAGTATTTGTCCTAACAGGTAAGTGCAACCCAGGACAGATCAGAGGCTAGCCATTGTGGAATGCACTAGCCCTGACTGTCCCGGGGGTATTTTTAAAAAAAAAAAAAATTCCAGGGTGGAACTCCGCTTTAAGGTTGAGGACAAATCCTATGTACAGGGTTCTAGTTTCTCACCTAGAATACCCTTTGGAACAGCCTCAGATTTCAAAAGCTCCAGGGTCATCTAGATTCCAAGGGGTGGTCAAACAAACACATCACAACACATTTTCCTTTATTTACAGAAGGGACTTTTATTTCTTTTGACTCTCTCAAAACCAACTCAGACAATTCCAATACACAGTTTCTTACTAATGCAATTCAATACTCTTGCTATTGTCCATGTCTCACCTGGAAACCCATATGTGTAGAGGTAAACTCTCACTAAACCCGCATCTTCCAATGGACATAACTTCTTCCTACTTTGAGAAAGGGTTAAAGGGATGATTTTGAATTGGCCTGCAACAAATTATCCATTTTACATTTATTAATAACTACATTACCCTAAAGCAAAACTTCGCCACATGTGCCTATTTTCCAGCACTGCATGCCATCGATCCTCTGAATTCCTAGCTGATATTCTCCATCTGTACTGGACATATTGGCACGTCACTTCATACTGGACACAAGTTCACAACCTTCTAGTAGCCAAGCTTCGGAGCTCTGTCCCCAAAACTCCAGAGGTTTGCTTCCTGGGATTGACTGATACATTTCTACCCTCTACTTTTTAGGCAAGTCTAATTATCTCTGATTTTGTATTCAGAAAATTAAAGTGATTTTTCTATGTTTGGCCTGTAATTCAGATATTGTTTATGTGGAAAGACAGAAGATTTTAGTAATATTTATTATTACATACAGTATATTAAAACAATAGGGAAAAATGATGTTCCTTACTTTAATCAGTGATATGCTGTCATTGCAGGCTTTGCACTATCCAAGTACAACCAATTTCACCTTTTGATTTATGACTATAGATTTCCATAAACGCCCAAGACTTTTCTGCCTCTCCAAGAATTATTGGTGTTCTAACCAAACAATCAGGTCTCTAAGAAAACAGGATGCTGTCTTCTACAAACTGGAGCCAGTAAAAGTATGCATTTCTGGTCTACTAATTAAAACAACATGCAATCTTTAGGGCCTGCCACAAGTGGTAAGCAAATGTGAGTAGGCATATTCCCTGGAAAAACAATCCTATACATAAAGCACTCTGCTGTTGACACATCAAGTGTCTCTGGGCTTGTGCCAGCGGAGTGTGATACTTTTGTAATACTATGTCAATAGGTCACAATGACCTCTTAAATTATTAACTAATGTAGTGTATAAAGACACATCAACTTTTACCAGAAACTCTTAACTTACTTTATAAAGGTCACTCTGCCTCAGTGTAACCAAACCAGGATGCTTTCCTTACTTGCTATGGAAAGGTCACACCTACATGCAGATTTATCTCTAAAATAACTTCTAGCCTCATATTCAGCATCCAGCATCCTACACTGATCCCAGATTACTTAAGTGTCTCTATAAAGGAGTCATCCACTGTCCAATTCTTCACTTAAAATAATCAGGAAACAGACTTAAGCTGTCTACACATTATACCATTTGTTTGTAAAACTTTCTTTAGGTTTACCAGAACCATATGATATGAGGTCAAACCTAAACACTTTTGAATTTTTTGCAATCAGGCTTACCTTTGCACTACATAGTTGAAGGTAAATCTAAAGGACATTGAACAAGAAAATTGTATAATGCTTAAGGGTCTGTGTTAATGACCTTTTGTCTACTTCAAGCGGGTTTTCTACACCAATCTATAGAAATGCAAAACCCATCTAAAGCAGGTCAAATGTATGTCAGAAGGAGGTCAACTGCAGGTCAAATGCCTCTGACAATGAATTCTGAATGGTTTAGGAGGTATCTCAAACTGATGTCAAACTGATGTTATTGACACAAGCTCAAAACCTATCAACATAAGCCCCTGTTTGGCTTCATTTTCTGCCATACTTACTGCATCCTTTAGTCATTTCTTTCTCATCTACACAAGTTCAGGATCTTTTCTGTTGCTTTGTAAAGCCCAGATGTTCAATCAATAGGCAAAAGTAAAGAACGTATCTAGTAAAATAGAATATCTCAAACAATTTGGAAATCAAAACAGTTTTCTTAAAAAAATGACAGGTTGAGTCACACATAGTTTCCTTCACCTAACAGGGATTTTAGTACTCTCTATCTCTCTTTCTCTCTCTCTCTCTCTCTCTCTGTCCAGGATATTTAATTTCCTCAGCATTGCAAGGGTTCCTCATTTTGACTAACTAGAAGGAGAGCTGACTGCCCCCCCATGTAAAACACAGCTAACAGTAGGGCAGTGGGTGTCTATGTTCTGGTTTACATAGTGACTGAATTCTCCCCAATCATGAAGAAAATTCCTTCCCTGACAATCTCCACTCCACACATACAATTGGTGTCATGTTGTCAAGCTGAGTATTCCTGAGTATTCAGCAATATTTACCAAAATATTGCCAAAGCAGTCCACTTTGTGTAATTTAAGGCTTATTTCCATAGAGGTTTCGCAAGGGCAGAAATGGTAGTTTTGCTGAAAAGTAAACCAATTATCTCAAATGCTTGTGCATCACCAGAATCCATGTGTCTTGTACAAATCCAAAAGTGTGCAAAAACTTGTACATTTGGGCACACAGATTGTAAAAATCAACAAAGTTTGTGGAGCATTGCTTCCATGATTGTATATATTCTCGTACCAGAAAATGCACTTTAATAGTAGGTATTTAGATTATTAGCAAATGGATCCATACAGTGTTTAATTTTACTAATATAATCAAGTAGAAAAATTAAAAAGTTGAAACAATGCAGTGAACAGAAATGTGTTCTTTAAAGTAATTATAAATGTTAAAAAAAAATAAAAGTTATACTTACCTACTCCGTGTAAAAGTTTTGCACAGAGCATCCCCAATTCTTCCCCAGGTCCCCCACCAAAGCTCCTGGTTCCTTCCACCACCAACTGGGAGGAGTTGCATGCTAAAAGTTTTTTTACCTTAATGCAGAGTAAACCAGAACCACTTTAATTTAGCTATTTATTTATTGTTACTGAAATAATTAGTCAGTTCATCTTAAAATATATTTCAGTCATTTATGAATCTGGTGGACTACATCTCTCACTTGCTTTCTAAGTCTTTTTTCTTACTTTGGTTATTTCCAGTGCCTGTGCACTCTTAATAATAGGGAATAAATTAAAATGTCTGATTCTGGGGTGTGACTTGACTATCGATGTGAGAAGATGCTGATTAATGAGCTCTTACTGAAACTCTGCTTAATCTCAGCATCAAAGGCATCTATATCAAGCGACTGGTAGGTATTGAGGAGTTATGGTGCACAGAAAGAGGTAACTGCTGAACAGAGTATGCTAAACAATGTTATTATCCATAATCCCTAATGTCCAAAAGATGTCCAAAGGCTATGGTAAACACCAGCTGTAGCTGTCTGCAGAGGATGCCAGCTCTATATGTGAAAATAAAAAGGAAGAGAGAGGAAGTTCAATTTAAATGCAGTATTAAAATATTAAAATACAATTTATTGCAAACGTATCATAAAAATAGAGGCACTCACTCATCAGATAAGGTGAACATCACCTGTCAGAACCTGGGCTCAAACCTGGGACCTCTTCTGTCTCTGGCTATAATGCTTCTCACTGAGCTATCTGGTATGCTGAGCAGCTCCCTGCCTAATCTATTGGACAATCCTGTCTGATCTATTGGACAACCCTGGCTTGTGTCTTGATTACTATTGAATCTTGAACTCCTTGCTCCTCCCATGAACTTCCTATATAAGCCTTGCCTCTGCACTTCCTGTCAAAAGATTATTGTGGTCTGATCCCGCAGACTACTTGAGCTACTCTATTGCTTTTTGGAAAACATCTTAGGCTTGTGACCCCTGACTATGAAACTCTCCTCCTGCATCGACCTTGGCTTGAGACCCCCGACTATGAAACTCTCCTCCTGCATCGACCTTGGCTTGTGAACCCAACTACGAAACTCTCTTCTAAACCAAACTTGGCTTGTGACCCCAACACAGATTATTGGTCTAGTAATTCAGACTTTCCTATCTCTCACAAACCTGAGAACTGGGCTTGCCTGACGTTGTCGGCCATTGGTCTCCACTCATTACAGGTATTTTCCTAGCAGAATAATCTGGCCACAACATGGAGACCGTCACAACTAAATGAACCCTGAGTGAACATGTTGTTCTGCTAACTGAGGTTGTTCAAGGCTTACAAACACGAGTGCAAGAGTTACAAGGAGAAGTAATTGAATTGCAAACACAACTTGCACAGCAACGCCAACAAATAGCTACTAACAGTGTTTCAAACTGCTTCCCTTTGCCTGATAAATTGACAATGGATGGATGGAGGAACTAATCCACTTAACTTAGGACAGACTTGCTAAATACATGACAACATGGCAATGCTGAACTTATTCTAAAATGATGATGGAGTACATGGAGATAATGTCTATCTCTACTTAAATGCAATTTGTGAATATCCTCGCTCCATGTTCAAAATTAAAAGCAAAATTACATCCTAGTCAATACAAGCCAGCAGAAACTGGGGGCTCTGGGAGAGGAGGGATGTTCAGACTGGGGGTGGTGGAGAATCCCTGTGAGGTCCAGCTAGGCTAGCTAGGCATGATAGGCTTGCTCCTACCAGCTGCTGTTCCACTTCTAACCAACAGACAGTCCTTTTCCCTTATGTAGCTAATCTCTACTTCTATCGACATGTCATTCAGTCCTATATCTCATTCGTCCCTGTCCTCCTCTTCACTTTCCTCTTTAACCTTCCCCTCCCCTCTTATTGTATCTATAAAAGTTTTCCTCAAACACATCCCCCAGAATGGGAAGAGAGAAACCATTCCTGGTACAGCCCAGGTCCCCTAAGCAACTACAAGGGTCCAAGACCAGCTTTCCTCTCTGGAGATCAACGCTGAGGGAACTAATCTTGGGTGCCAAAAGCTCCAGCTAGATCCACCCCTCCCAACAATAAAAGGACCTGTCCATCTACCTATTGTTTCCCACCTTCAAAAACTGATTGTGGATAGAACTAGACCATACTCAACATGGGGCTATGCCCCAAATTCCCTGCACTCCATGTTCTCCTAAAGGGATCTCCACCTTACTTCAAAGCTTTTTTGTAATATTATTCAGATATGTTTATCCACTTTACCAATCTGTAACAATTGTTATATTCTGAAATATTAGTGTATTCTTCAAAAACCCTTTAATTAAAGAAGAAACTGAAATTTGTTATTTAAAAAAAAAAACAAGTACAAATGGCCCATTCACTTCTATCCAGTCTGGTGCAGTGCATTAACAGATATGTCCTATGTTAACTTACATTACATTAAGACAACCTCCAGCCACAGAATACAAAGTTCTTTGCTGTCAGGTGAACGCCTGTTGGCTAATTTTTAGGGCCTGTACTGGCCGACACTTACTTCTGTATCCTGTGAATGCCTAATGTACCTCCAGCCACAGAATACAAAGTTCTTTACTGTCAGGTGAACGTCTGTGGGCTAATTTTTGGGGCCTGTAATGGCCGACACTTACTTCTGTATCCTGTGAATGCCTAATGTACGTCCAGCCACAGAATACAAAGTTCTTTGCTGTCAGGTGAACGCCTGTTGGGTAATTTTTGGGGCCTGTACTGGCCGACACTTACTTCTTTATCCTGTGAATGCCTAATTTTTCAGGCTGGCATTGAAAATCAATGGGTCTGTAAACGTTCCGCTAAATTGTGGAACGGATGCGGACCCATTTTACAGACGTGTGAATGGACCCTATATGTATTTGATGGATATGTAAATGACCGCGCTACCCTGATAATTTCCTGTGACAGTATAAATAAAAATATAAAAAGTGCCTGTGCAATCTTATAACCAATGCTCATATAGTAACTTAGTAGGATGGATAAACAATATATAAATTACTGTGAAATACCGTGATTCCTCTTAAAGTGCAACGTGCTGATAATAAATGTACTGTAAAAATATACCACTCAGAAGATAAATAAATAGATATAATAAATATGAATGTCCAATGCAATCAAGTCCATAAAGTGAATACAAAAAAGATTGTGCAAAAAACGTGCTCAAACACTGCCGGTGTGGGGATAAAGGTGCTGCGTGCCGGTGATCCTTGGGTTCTCACTCTGTGCCCAGGGGTAAGGTAGCACACTTACCGGAAGGTGTGGATTCCAATGGCATACGCCATATCCATCATTTACCTATGAGATCACTACCTTGGTAGTGTTCTTGAATACTTGCTGCTTCCCAAATTACCATAATTAAATACCTAGGCGCGAGTACACCATCGTTTTTCACACCTATATGTATTTGACATGTATTTACCGGCTGCTGTCAGTTCTGGCTGATTTAGAAAAAAAAAAATATTGGCTGAAAAAAAAAACAAAAACATTTTATGGCAACTTTTCCAATAGCAATACTTCTGGTATGTCAGTGTCCAAGTTGTGGTACTATGTGTGCACAGCTAGTAAGTATTTTGTGGCTGCAAATATGACCTGGAGGTTTTTAATGTTCGCCTGCCATTAAAGTGAATGGGGTCCGCTACGATCTTGCGGTTCGCGAACATTTGAGAAAGTTTGCAGATTGCGTTCGCGAACCGCCCCGTCCGATGTTCGTCCATCACTATATAACATTCCCAATAAAAAAAAATGTAAAAATCTAATTTTTTCATACTTTTAGGCCAATTTGTATTCTGCTACATATTCCTGGTAAAAAAAATCCCAATGTATATTGATTGGTTTGTTAAATGTGATTGGTGCGCTTTTCAATGTGAAGAAAAAATATATATAGGTGTATGCTGTAAGACATACAATAATACTCAATGGTGATATATGAACCACCTTAGTAACGAAGTTATATGGTATTTAAAAACTTTTGCACATTTGGATTGTTGAATACTTTTGCTTTATTTCACATTGTGACAAATTCTTGATTTGTTATATCACTTATTGGTTTTTAAATACCATATAACTTCGTTAATAAGGTGGTTCATATATCACCATTGAGTATTATTGTATGTCTTACAGCATACACCTATATATTTTTTCTTCACATTGAAAAGCGCACCAATCACATATCATTTATCACTATTCTGGGAGCAGCCTTTCACACATCAGGGCACCCTTCTTTTTTAGACATATTGATTGGTTTGCGCAAAAGTTATCGCATCTACAAACTAGGGAAAAGATTTGTGTAATTTTTATTTATTTTTTATTTTCTTACTAGTAATGGCGGCCATCAGCGATTTTTAGTGGAACTGCGACATTGCAGTGGACAGATCGGACACCTAACTGACATTTTTGACACTTTTGGGGGGACCAGTGACATTACTACAGTAATCAGTGCTAAAAATATGCACTGTTACTGTACTAATGACACTGGCTGGGAAAAGGTTAACACCGGGGTGATCAAAGGGTTAAATGTGTTCCTAGGGGGTACTTTCTAACTGTGTGTGGGATGTACTTATGAAATTAACACAGGGACCTGTGTTTCTAAATAGGAGGGAACACAGGATTCCTGTGTTCATTGCTGACAGAACGGCGGTCTGCCGTGTTTACATGGGCAGACCACCATTCTGTCTCCACGGGGAGTGACCGCGGGTGCCCGGTGTCAATCTCGGCTTCTGGACTCGCAGATCAACTTCCCCTGTGGTGAATGGGTGCACATGTGTGCCTCTGGGGGTGTGCGCACACCCCCACCCGCGGTCCCAAGAAGTGACGTACAGTTACGTTGTTTTGCGGGACAGAGCCGACCTGCCACAGTATATGTACTGCTGGCAGTCGGCAAGTGGGTAAGCTTTAGCAAATAACCTGGAAGCTGATTGGTTTCTGTGCAGAGCTGCAGCAGGTTTTGCAACAAAAAATTACAGAAATTGTGGCCCCTCCATCCCTCTCCATGCTGACATTTGGAGGATGGGCTGAAAGCTACAAGTGTGCACCCCCTGGCAGCCATCCAGTCTGTTGATAAAAATGTATTTAGTCTGAAAAAAACAAAACAAATGCTGCCATTCTAATTGTTCCATGATGAATTCCAACTGTTCCCAAATTTGGAATTCGTTAGAAAATTAATAAGCGAAACAAAACTAAACAAATTCTAAAATGAGTCATTAAAGCAAAATTAGTAACATAACAATTCTATCTGAAACGAAACAAATTTTTCCATTCCACACATGTCTATAACATAACAAATGAATCAGAAGTTTTTATTCCATTTCTATTTGTGGGTTGGACTAGAAAGAATGACTAAAAATGTATAACTAATCTCCTGAAATAACAAATTTACATGTTAAAACGAATGTTGCCAATCTGACAAGATAACAAAAGAATAACAGAACTTCCGAAAATACAGATCCATTCGAAACAACAAGTATATATTCTCCCAAAAACATGTAAATGTTCCTAAAACAAATAATTCTAACACAATAATTAAGATGAAATGAAATTATTTCCTTATGAAATGAAACCGCAAAAAAAACTAAACAAATTTTTCCATCATGCACATCTCTAAAGGACAACATCCCCCCCCCCCTTCTACCTACAGATAATGTGCAATCAAGATAGACACAGGGGCAATTAGTGAGCTGCCTATCATGGGCACTGTGCAGACACTCTTTTCAATTCAATGCTGTTCTCGATATAGAGGATAGACAGAGATATGCAGAGACTACTAGAGTCATAGAGTGATATTCTCACTGATGGTGTGGAAAGTGAAGGTATGCAAAGATATTAGGGAAAGATCTGCAACAACTAGGTAATTTCTAACGGGAATAGTGATTTGAACATACAGTATATTATGTGTGGCCAACACATTTTAATTTTTTTTTTTATTCCCATCAGCTAAGTATAAGTTATTGTATAGTACTAGAGAAGCTACAGTCATCTTTTCACATGTGAAGCTGTATTAGTGACTGTGATGATGAACTTTTGTTTGCATGCAAAACAGGTCAAATGTAGGTCAAAAGGAGGCTAGCTGACACTAATGCACTAATCAATTAATTAATTTTAAAAGTGTCTCTGAGTTAAAACTGATGCCAGTGTCACAAACCCAAAGCCCATGTATTAGTCATTAAAGCAGTGACCTATCTCATGTCAGATGGCATTGTATCAGGTTTTGTTTAGATAAATGGAGCCTCAAAACAAGCTGTCTGCTGCGCTATTGACATTTACAGGACATTCATTAGGTAACAGGATTATTTCTGGTCTGATTACTACCTTTTGCCTAAGATCAAGTATGGTATTTGTTCTTATCAGTTGTCAGGGAGAGAACCCTGACCCCCTTGGCCAGTTTGGGTGGTTGGTTTGTACTTCTCTGATGTAATTAGGTGGGAACGGTGGGGGCTGTGGGGGAGCCTTTTTCCTCCTGGGTTGAATCTGGCCTTGTGCACAAGGCTTGTCCCCAGTTGTAGACAAGGCTCTCCCTAAGCTCCCTAGGTTCTGATGCCTTCCTGTGGAATGGAGAGGCACTGGTCTGGACGAAGGCCAGGCTGCAAAAGAAGCCCTTGGTGTATGTGCCCCTGGGGTGGCATATACTCACTTTGATTGGCAGCACTTTGAGTTTATTGGCAGCAAGGTCACTGCACTATACACAATTTTTCGCACCTGCCTCTAGGGCAGGGCCTTTTTATTCCTGGCCCGAAGGCCTGCCATAGTGTTGCACTATGCACTTGTCCACTTTTCCCCACTTATTTGTGTGTGTTTTGTCACAATTTTCTTGTGGCGGGTACACTTTATCACGGCTTGATTAGTAGGGTGTAGGTCCTTGGACCTGCCCTGAAAGTCTTGGGAGGGGGTGGATATGGCCTTCTGGATTGCCCAATTGTAGGTCTTTTGGGCTGTGGACACAGTCACCATGGGCACCCTGACCATTCTGTTGCTACACAGACCCATACACAACAACTGTGATGCCCATTTTTTCTGCTTTTAACTTCATGGATAACATGTAAACTTGCCGCCTAATATATCCCACCAACATTAAAATTACTCTTAGTCCGTAGGGTTCAATATTGAGTTGGCCCACCCTTTGCAGCTACAACAGCTTCATCTCTTCTGGGAAGGCTGTCCACAAGGTTTAGGAGTGTGTGTATGGGAATGTTTGACCATTCTTCAAGAAGTGCATTTGTGAGGTCAGACACTGATGTGGACGAGAAGGCATGGCTTGTAGTCACTGCTCAAATTTATCCCAAAGGTGTTCGATCGGGTTGAGGTCAGGACTCTGTGCAGGCTAGTCAAGTTTCTCCACCCAATACTCGTTCATCCATGTCTTTATGGACCTTGCTTTGTGTACTGGTCCAAATTATTTGGTGGAGGGGTTGTGGCTTGGCCCCTTAGTTCCAGTGAAGGGAACTTTTAAGCCATCAGCATACCAAGACATTTTGGACAATTTCCTACTCCGGACTTTTTGGGAACAGTTTGGGAATGTCCCCTTCCTGTTCCAACATGACTGCGCACCAGTGCACAAGGTAAGGTCCATAAAGACACAGATGAGGGAGTTTGGGGATGGAGGAACATGCCTGGCCTGCACAGAGTCCTGACCTCAACCCGATGGAACACCATTGGGGTGAATTAGAGTGGATACTGCGAGCCAGGTCTTCTCTTCCACATCAGTGCCTAACTTTACAAATGCGCTTCTGTAAGAATGGTAAAACATTCCCACAAACACACTCCTAAACCTTGTGGACAGCCTTCCGAAGCTGTTATAGCTGCAAAGGGTGGACCAACTCAATATTGAACCCTATGGACTAAGACTGGGATGCCATTAAAGATCATGTGCATGTAAAGGCAGGCATCCCAATACTTTTGGTAATATAATGTGTGTGTGTATATATATATATATATATATATATATATACAGTATATACACAGTGCATTGCGAAAGTATTCGGCCCACTTGAACTTTTCGACCTTTTGCCACATTTCAGGCTTCAAACATAAAGATATAAAACTGTAATTTTTTGTGAAGAATCAACAACAAGTGGGACACAATCATGAAGTGGAACTAAATTTATTGGATATTTCAAACTTTGTTAACAAATAAAAAACTGAAAAATTGGGCGTGCAAAATTATTCAGCCCCTTTACTTTCAGTGCATTAAACTCTCTCCAGAAGTTCAGTGAGGATCTCTGAACGATCCAATGTTGACCTAAATGACTAATGATGATAAATAGAATCCACCTGTGTGTAATCAAGTCTCCGTATAAATGCACCTACACTTTGATAGTCTCAGAGGTCTGTTTTAAGCACAGAGAGCATCATGAAGAACAAGGAACACGCCAGGCAGGTCCGAGATACTCTTGTGGAGAAGTTTAAAGCCGGATTTGGATACAAAAAGATTTCCCAAGCTTTAAACATCCCAAGGAGCACTGTGCAAGCGATAATATTGAAATGGAAGGAGTATCAGACCACTGCAAATCTGCGAAGACCTGGCCGTCCCTTTAAACTTTCAGGTCATACAAGGAGAAGACTGATCAGAGATGCAGCCAAGAGGCCCATGATCACTCTGGATGAACAGCAGAGATCTACAGCTGAGGTGGGAGACTCTGTCCATAGGACAACAATCAGTCGTATACTGCACAAATCTGGCCTTTATGGAAGAGTGGCAAGAAGAAAGCAATTTCTTAAAGATATCCATAAAAAATGTTGTTTAGAGTTTGCCACAAGCCACCTGGGAGACACACCAAACATGTGGAAGAAGGTGCTCTGGTCAGATGAAACCAAAATCAAACTTTTTGGCAACAATGCAAAACGTTATGTTTGGCGTAAAAGCAACACAGCTCATCACCCTGAACACACCATCCCCACTGTCAAACATGGTGGTGGCAGCATCATGGTTTGGGCCTGCTTTTCTTTAGCAGGGACAGGGAAGATGGTTAAAATTAATGGGAAGATGGATGGAGCCAAATACAGGACCATTCTGGAAGAAAACCTGATGGAGTCTGCAAAAGACCTGAGACTGGGACAGAGATTTGTCTTCCAACAAGACAATGATCCAAAACATAAAGCAAAATCTACAATGGAATGGTTCACAAATAAACATATCCAGGTGTTAGAAGTCAAAGTCAAGACCTGAATCCAATCGAGAATCTGTGGAAAGAGCTGAAAACTGCTGTTCACAAACGCTCTCCATCCAACCTCACTGAGCTCGAGCTGTTTTGCGAGGAGGAATGGGCAAAAATTTCAGTCTCTCAATGTGCAAAACTGATAGAGACATACCCCAAGCGACTTACAGCTGTAATCGCAGCAAAAGTTGGTGCTACAAAGTATTAACTTAAACTCAATTTTTCAGTTTTTTATTTGTTAAAAATGTTTGAAATATCCAATAAATTTCGTTCCACTTCATGATTGTGTCCCACTTGTTGCTGATTCTTCACAAAAAATTACAGTTTCATATCTTTATGTTTGAATCCTGAAATGTGGCAAAAGGTCGAAAAGTTCAAGGGGGCCGAATACTTTCGCAATGCACTGTATATATATATATATATATATATATATATATATATATATATATATATATATATATATACATAGTTTTACCCAATTTCCAAAGCTAGAGATTCCTCCCCCTAAGCCCAAATCTATATAGATGAACCTTGTGTTTTAAATTGTTTATCTTTCACATAAACAGGGCGTTCTCCTAAACAATACTGTAAGATGATTAATGAAGGAAACATTTGCATTAGTTGACATTCATCTGGTTTTTGGGCACCTTAAAGCTGAATTCACACCTGAGCATATCGTTTTCAGGCGTTTTTTGGGCGTTTTTGTAGGCGTTTTTTCGAGCGTTTTTTTGGGCATTTCTAGGGCGTTTTATGAGCATTTTTTGGGGCGTTTTGGTTTATGTAAAAAAATGGTTGTGTTAAAAGGGGTGGGGACCACCTGTGTGTTTGAAAAACACCCATGAAATGCCAGTGAAACGCAGATAACGGTGTTTTAATGCATTCCTATGGGACCAGAACAGCTCTTGATCAGCCCAAAAAGAAGCTCCTGCACTTTTTTGAGCTACAGGCGTTTTGCTTCAGGGGATAAAACGTTCAGATGTGAACAGGGGCCATTGAAATTAATGGGATTTTGATTGTTGGGCATTTTGGATTTTCACAGATGAGTGTTTTTATGGACTGAAAAATGCTCAGGTGTGAACAGGGCCTTAAGACCTAAGACATTTCTAAAACCTTTGACACTTTGTGTACCCTATCTTCTACCAAACTGTCACAGAGTTTGTAACCTGGACTAGAACAAGTTGTCACAAATATGTTCCACCGACATCCCCTCCCATAAATACCCCAGTGATAGATTAGTCCACATTTGCTACTTAATATTTAACCTCAATGACATTGTAGGCTCATAGGAAAATGACATATGTATGCATGTACATGTATACAGTACACTTAGAGCCTATAAGAGATAAATATTTAATATTAACATTGCACCAAATACCTGTTAAAATAAAAACATTCATTGTTTTTCTCCTTGGACACATTCATTTTTATTATAATATTTTACAGCCATTATGATTTTTTTTTTTTTTTTTTTAATTCCAGCTATGGTTACTGAAATAGCTGGAATTGTACACGAGTGCAGAATTTTGAAATAACATTTTGCTTTTCTTCAGTTAAAAGTCAACATAGTGTTCATTTACAGTATCTTATAAATATAACAAAATTAGTTTCATCCCATTATGACGGTTTAGAAAGAAACACCGATTTAGTTTATTGTTTATTCTATCGTATTCATAAGGAAAGAGAAAGGAGCAGACATCTAGAAAATATTATATCTGCAAATATAGACCCTCTTCGTCTCTTCTGATATGAGTAAATCTAGGTGTTGACCTTAGACCTTCCTGAAAATTGAGCTGACCTAAAATCATTGGCAGGTAAAGTGCAGTAATAATAGAAGTTGAAAATCAATACACTCTTCTTTACAGGGTCAATCTAAAGACATTTCAGTTTCAATGACAAAATGTTATTTGTCACCAAATACAATTTTAGTATTTTGGTGCAATACATCAAAGCTTGTATTTTAGTATACTAGCAGTATAATGCTCCGAGCTGAAGAATGATTTCAGTGGATGAGATATACAAAAATAAAATTATTCAATAAAGATTGAGAGTGCTATGACTTTACATCAAAATAAAAGCAATGTAAGTTGCACATAGCAGTGAAAGAACACTGAAAATTGAATGTGACCAGTAATATGTACCAGTTGTGGTAAGAAAGCATAAAATAGTTTAATAGCTTTATCAGAGCTTTATAGGCAGTGTGTGCTGCTTTTGTATATTTTCATAATTTATGTTTTAAAGTTGTATACCCAACAAAAAACATTTATTATATGGCAGCTTACTAAATCTTCGATGTGATGACTGCATTCTTTTATTTTGTATGCTTTTTTCCCTTTATTTTCACCTGGTGATTCAGTTAGCAAGTCGGTTGTTTTTCAACAAAACAAGCTGTCCTGCAGATGTAGTAGTTAGAGGGTTGAGTTAAACCATTTACCACTGATAGGGGTGCTTTCAGCGATCAGCTTTTATTTATTTGTGTAACTTCTTTATCCCCAAAGGAATAAAACTGTTGCTGTAACTTCTTAAATAAAAGTGGTTAGCTGGAGTTTGGCTTCAATTTATTGAGTGTATCTAAATTTGGTAACCTTTCAAACACTCCCCTCCCCCTACCTAGAGTGACAATGCTGGTGTCTGTTGTGCCCCTGTGCTCCCTTATCCACAGTGGGGGCATTTTAATACAGGCGGTGTGTTACTGGCCAGATCACCAGGTGAAAACAGAGGGAAAAAAAAACTTAAAACAAGAAAGTTAGTGCAGCCAGTACAGCTAATGATTGGTAAGCTGCAATGTCATATATTTTTGGCTTTGGGTTTATACAACTTTAAGTGTGTAACAATAAATTAAAATAAATTAAGCAAATATTACTTCGTTTATGCAAACGTTTTAGCGTCTACAAACTATTGGATATATACTGGAATTTTTTTCTTTATACTAGGAATGGCGACGATTAACAACTTAAAGGACTGTGATATTGCGCCAGACATTATGACACTGACACTTTTAACATTTTGTGGGAACCAGTGACACTAATACAGTGATCAGTGCTTACAAAAATATACCCTGCCTCTGTACTAATGACACTGGCTGGGAAGGGGTTAAACACCTAGGGTGATTAAAGGGTTAAATGTGTGCCTAGCCAGTGTTCGTGTACATTATGTGTGGTGCTTTTACTGAGGGAAGGACAGAGCTCTGCCTGTTTTCCATCCTGTATCTTTGCCGGCCAGTCGGCAGGTGCTGGCAGACATCCATTGGCAGGCACCTGCTGATCAGCTTCTGCTGTGACAAATCACTTCTACCTTGAAGTGCAGAATCAAGTATATATACGTGATTCTGCACAGCATGGCCACCCTGTAGCAGTAAATCTGCTATAGGGCGGTCGACAAGCACTTATTACATATTATCAGTCCAATTTTCTTTTTAGTGTTCAGCATTCTTGTACATTCATTGCTTTCATTTGGATGACAACGTGTTTATTCTCATCTCTTGCTGTTGGTCTTGTAGTATATTGGAGTGCTCCCTCTGTGAGAACTAAACAGAAAGATATATTGGACAATATTTATCTTATTGCTGGTATGAAAAGCACTCAACATTGTTTACATCCCATTTTTTTGTTCTTTTACAGTTTTCTCTTTTAAAGCAGTATGGCACTGCCAGGTATTTCGCTGCTTACGTGCTTTGTGTTTGTTACTGTTTATTTGATGTTGGTTTTTTTTGTTTTTTTTTGTTTTTTTTAAACCGTTGTACATTTATAACAGTACTTTTATAATAGTGTAATAACATATAGTTTCCAGGGGAATTTTGCTGAACAATGACTATTGAGAAGTTTTCTTCCTTTTGCTGCTTTATGGAGAATATACAGTAGCTTAGGTTTAGGGACAGTCTTCTAATTTAATCACACACAAGGTCTATCATGAAAAATGAGACATCTGCATAAGGTCCTTTTAACATGGGGTGGATTCCATTCCAATAAGCAGGGGATCAGCCCACAGATACCCTGCTGATCAAAGCAGAGCAGGCAGATGACACATCCGTGTTTGCTCAGCTTCTGCAGAGCGGACACAGACAGAGCCCACTCTGTTCTATGGACATCAGGAAGTAAACAGACTTTGATTTGCATTTCCATCCAACTACCCTCCGATCTACTCTACCTAAAGAGATGAGGACGATTCCCCTTGCCTTTATTTTTGCGGTTTTGATCAGACCCGGAGGTAGCTGGATGTAAACAAACACAAGTCAGTTTACACCCACCTGTCCAGAGGGATTAATAGACCTTCCGATCAGGTCCACCTGAAAAACTGACAGGCAATTTCCTGTAACCCAATAGAACACCTTTTGGATTAATTAGAGTTAAGACTGTGAGCCAGGCCTTCTTGTCCACATCAGTGCCTGACCTCACAGATGCCCTTCTGGAAGAATGGTCACACATTCCCATGGACACACTTCTAAACCTTGTTGACAGCCTTTCCAAAAGATTTGAAGCTGTTATAGCTGCAAAGGGGGAGCCAACTCAATATTGAACCCCACGGACGAAGATTGGGATGCCATTAAAGTTCATGTGTGTGTAAAGGCAGTTGTCCTAATACTTTTGACAATATAGTGTATATAAAGATTTAATCCAAAACATATATTTTTTTTTTTTACAAGCAGTATTTTCCTCTGCTTCAACATAAACAACAAAATGCTAATTTAAAGCTTAAAGCTATTTAAATAGTCCTAGGTATAGAACCATCAAAGCACAATTACCTTAAATATTTCATTGCTTGGGAACAGAATCTTTAAATACCTTCACCAGTAACACAAATATGGTAATTTTTTTTTAAATCTAGCACAAACTGCTATTTCTAGATAAGCAAAGGCCAAGCTCTGCATATAATGTTTATTTACTTTAACCCTTACGTATTAATCAAAGATGCATACGGGTATTAAAAGTGACCTAACAAATTTAACAGTTTTCCAAAACAGTTACAGTCAAGGCATGCCGTGAATGATAACTCTTACAACGGCTTACACTCTTAACCGAACTGTCAAGGCATCAAATGGTCGATGTCATAACTGAACACATATATAGCACAATTGCAACTCCAGATCAGACAGAGGCTAATGGCAGCTTCCTTGTCTGTAAAAGATAGGAGGGGTTAGTTCTGCTTTAAAGCAGAGTTCCGGCCACAAAAAAAAATTTCAATGAAAATACCCCCGGGACAGTCAGGGCTAGTACATTCCACAATGTACTGCACTTACCTTTAAGAAGAAATACTTACCTTGAAAATTTCTTCTCCAGCGCTGCCATCTCGGATGTGGGCAGCTGAAGCCAGCGCGTCCTCTTCTGCATCCTCTTCCATGTCCCCTTCTCCCAGAATGCGCCTGCACCGGCCCCGCTCGTCACTTCCGGTGTACGTGCGTCATCCCTCCACAGCTTCTGGGCATGGGAATGATGCGCCGCACCGGAAGTGACGAGCGGGGCCGGTGCAGGCGCATTGATTCCTGGAAGCAATGACGTTCAGCTCCCAGGAATCAATGCAAAGAGGAAGTGACGACGCGGGTCGTGGCCGCAGAGGTAGGAAGTGGAAGAAAGGTGAGTATATTTTTCTGCAATAACAAGGTAAGTAAAAAAAAAAAAATCATAATTGTCCATTTCTTTTTCAGGTGACTAGAACTCCACTTTAAGTTTCAAATTACCAGACCCACCAAAAATATGTTACTATTTGTTTGATGTGTACATATTATGGACCTTCCTACATGTGCATCTCAAAAAATTAAAATATCATCAAAAAGTTAATTAATTTAAGTAATTCGATTCAAAAAGTGAAACTCATATAGTATATAAATTAATTACACACAGAGTGATATATTTCAAGAATTTCTTTCTTTTAAGTTTGATGCTTATGGCTTACAGCTAGTGGAAACCCAAAATTCTGTATCTCAGAAAATTTGAATATTGTAAAAAAGTTCAATATTGTAGATTCATGGTGTCACACTCTAATCAGATAATTAAATCAATACATCTGTAAAGGTTTCCTGCTCCTTTAAACAGTCCCTCAGTCTGGTTTAGTAGAATACTTAATTATGGGAAAGACTGCTAACTTGACAGTAGTCCATAGGACAACCATTAACACCCTCCACAAGGAAGGTAAGTCACGAAAGGTCATTGCTAAAAAAGCTGGCTATTCACAGAGTGCTATATCCAAGCATAATAATGAAAAGTTGAGTGAAAGGAAAAAGTGTGGTAGAAAAAGATGCACAAGCAACAGGGATAACCGCATCCTTGAGAGGATTTTAAAGCAAAGGCCATTCAAGAATTTGGGGGAGATTTACAAGGAGTGGACTACGGCTGGTGTCAGTGCGTCAAGAGCTAATGGAGGAATGGTTTTACAGGTGGAGGCCACTGAGGTTTTTTTTCCCTACTCATCTTTCCTGACTATTTTTCACTAGTTTTGGATTTGGTTAGGGTCAGTGCCACTGCTGGTTGCATAAGGCGATACCTGGACCCTATAGAGGTTGCACAGGCAGTCCAACTCCTCCAGAATGGCATATCAATAAGAGCCATTGCCAGAAGGTATACTGTGTCTCCCAGCATGGTCTCAAGAGCATGGAGGAGATTCCAGGAGATAGGCAGTTTTTCTAGGAGAGCTGGACGGGGATGTAGAAGGTCCTTAACCCATCAGCAGGACCGGTATCTGCTCCTTTGTGCAAGGAGGGACGGGATGAGCACTGCCAGAGCCCTATAAAATAACCTCCAGCAGGCCACTAGTGTGAATGTCTCTGACCAAACAATCAAAACAGACTTCATGAGAGTGCCTTGAGGGCCTGACGTCCTCCAGTGGGCCCTGTGCTCACTGGCACCGTGGAGCTTGATTGGAGTTTGACATTGAACACCAGAATTGACAGGTCTGCCACTGGCACTCTGTGCTTTTCACAGATGAGAGCAGGTTCACCCTGAACACATGTGACAAACTTTAAAGGGTCTGGAGAAGCTGTGGAGAATAGTATGCTGCCTGTAACATCATTCAGCATGACCAGTTTGGTGGTGGGTCAGTGATGGTCTGGGGAGGCATATCCATGGAGGGACGCACAGACTGTCATTTGGTATCGGGATGAAATCCTTGGACCCATTGTCAGACCCTACGCTGGTGCAGTGGGTCCTGGGTTCCTCCTGGTGCATGACGATGCAAGGGTTTGCAGCCAGTTCCTGGGGAATGAAGGAATTGATACCACTGAATGGCCCCCATGCTCCAACACCTTTGTGACATTATGTTTCAGTCCATCCGACACCACCAGGTTGCACCTCAGTCTGTTCAGGAGCTCAGTGATGCCCTGATCCAGATTTGGGAGAAAATACCCCAGGACACCATCCATCGTCTCATTAGGAGCATTACCCAACATTGTCAGGCGTGCATACAAGCACATGGGGGCCATATAAACTACTGAGTACCATTTTGCCTGCTGCATAATATTTTTTACTTTGATTTTTGAGGTGTCTTTGAATTCAGTCCTCTGTAGGTTGATCGTTTTAATTTCCATCAAATGATGTGCCATCCTTATGTTTCTATGTATGTTTCCATATCAGTATAGATATCCAGCATGATATTTTTCCCCATTGAGATCTGATGTGTACCTTTATTTTTTTTTGAGCAGTGTATTTTTTTTTGAGTAGTGTGTGTGTGCGTATATATATATATATATATATATAGACAAAATGTTGGCAATTGCATTTGATTAATAGTTTGATACTAGGAACAATTTGAACTGTAATTAATAGCAGGCAGTCAAATGCCACCTTGAGTATTGTGCTGTCAAATACATTTTAGTTGACATAATTCGTTAATTGGAGCTTGGCTGGAGGTGGCAGGAGAGGTAGTTAAGCTATTTAAAAAGATGTACAAATCTGTAAATATAAAGCTGTGCTATTTATTAGTTAGTGGCATGGCATTCCTATTTTTGCACCAGTAAAAAATTATTATAAAACTCAATTATATCTCTCACAATGAGTAGTAATTACAATAGGTTGCACAAGTATTTTTCCTCTTCAGAGATAGATTGCTGGATAGGTCAATGTAAACCAAGTTGTTCCCGCATTCATGTTTCATGTTTATAACAATAAGCTAACATGTTTTAGTAACATATGCCACTTTGAGGATTGTGCTGTCAAATACATTTTATTTAACATCATTTGTTATTTGGAGCTTGGCTTGGCTGGAGGTGGCTGGAGAACTTTACTGAGTTAAGCTATACCAAGTTGTTTCAGAAATGAAATAAATGTTCATTTTTATTATAGCCAAAAGCTAACATGCTTACAGTGGAAAATATAGGATTAACTATTTGAATGCATTCCAAATAATGGCACATCTATTGACAGAGAAAGGAACTTTATTTATCAAAGTAGGGAACAACCATGCATTTGGTTATTCTGCTATTAAACTGTATTCAGATGATTGGGTTGTGTTTTCTAATGTTTATATGAGAGCCTATACATGTATTACTATATACAAAAATGGGGGGAAAAACAGATTTGGTCATATAAATCCACAATCATACATAGTCAGGATGACCAAATATAACCTCAATGAAGCACACCTCTACTGAACACATGTAGGCTATGATTGGTAATCTCTTTCTGAACCTCTAATTACCTGGCTGTCTCTGTTTTTTTTTATACTGACCATAAACAAGTGAAGTCATAGCAGCTCAGAACTCCCAACTTGCATAAAGCTTTTTATCCGCATAAAAGCATGGCAACTGGCAGTTCAGCAATGGCAGTCTACACTACAGGTTCACTCTTTGTATATTTCCTTTAAGGTTTTGAGATTAAAATTTATGATTGGGGTAATATCAAAAGCAAGGTAAGGGAGAAACAGAGAGAAGCTTTCATTATTCCATGAAGTGTTTTAAATTAAGCTTAATACTCTGCATCACTTTGGTCCTAACATGGAAACAGACACCAGCTTTTTAATGCTCTACACAATCTACTTGCATATACATTAATTACTATTAATAAGTGTTTTTCATTGCGGGATTATTATTATTTTTTTTTTACAATAGATTGTATCATTGTTATTTTGTTTTACTGTGTCTTTGACACATTCTTTTTGTTTTCAACTGAGAATAAAAAACATTGCCTACAGAGCATTTTGCTCGCATGATATACCTCACCCTGTCATTGAGGTTATTCTCGGATCATTTTTTAGAGTGCAACCAAAGCAAACCACTTCTACTTATCTGACTGCTGCTCCTCTTATCAGCTTTGTACTTTTGAGCAATAGTCCTTTATCAATGTGATTGGGCATATTTACAGTGTGCTTGTACGTGTCTTTTTATTTTAATGCATGTAAAGCAAGAATTAAAATGGAACTGAACTCAGGATCCTATCCTTTAAAGCCAGGGAGCTGCCATCTTAGCCTCTGTTTGATCTGCATATTCATTGGTGCTGCACTTTTAGGGCTTTGTAGTTCAGTTGAGAGTACAAATAATGCATACCTTAAAATAAAAGCGTAACTCCACTTTTGTTGAGAAAAAACATTCCCCTCTGGGTGATCTCTGTACATTGCAGGGATTTTAACAAACTTTGTTGCAGATTCCTACCTTTTGTAATTCTGAAGAAATCATTATTTGTTCCTCTGTACCTCTGTGCTGAGTGGGTCAAATGGGAGTGGTTTCATAATTATCTATCAGCTGTGGCAGCTGCAGGGCTCTAATGAGGAAACTTACATCCCTTTAGACGTGTTCCTATTGGGAGTTTCTCACCAAAAATGACATTTTTTGTTGCAGGGGATGCCAGAAATCTGACTTGTATCTCAGGCAGAGTTCTGGGAAAATTGGTGAGCCAATCACACAAGCAAAAAATTATGTTTCTGGGGTGTGGTCAGTACACATTCTGTGTACAGAACAGCTCCAGGTAGCCATATTGTGTTACATTTTCAGAAAATTACAACAGCTGTAGATTGAAAAGGAAAGGTCATTTTTAATAACATTGAATTACAATATGGTTTGTGTCACAATTGTATACGCAATACTGTTTTTTCTTTATTTGCTGATTTTTTCTCCCACGAAAGTGGAGTTACCCTTTAACTGTTTTGGAAGACCATCAAGTGATAGGTTTATAAAAAGGGGGAAAAAATCTGCACTAAGGAAGGAGAAAGAATTCAGGCTGCAGCCCAGCTCAAAATATAGCCCTAATAGGGATATATAGTAAATAAGGTCGGGGGTGTATGAGGTAAGTGGAGCTGCCTGTGGTGGCCAGCTTGTAGTAAATATTGGGGTTCACTCCCGTATAGGCAGGGATCCTGGACCCTGATAACCTTAGCTGTGGTCTTTCTCCCAGATCATCTCTCAGTGGTATAGTTTAGGTTCATAAACATCAGTGGACATCAGTATCCCAAGGGTAATAGAGGGTAGTCCCAGGTCATGTATAAAGGAAGGATGCCTCATATAGTGAAGTATTGTAATTAAAGGCTCTTTAAAAACAGGTACTCACATTACATAAGGAGATCAACGAGCGTGTATGCAATAGGAGCCGCAAATTCCTTGTATACTACAAGGTTATGGACACTGTGAGTCTTCACAATTGTCACCTTAACTCCTGACTTTTGTATTGTATGCACCTTGTTGGTCATTTATATTTAGTTTTTTTCACTCTATCGCCTAAAACCCACCTATATTACAATCAGACTATTTATTGTAATCTACTTTTATATTAATTAAGCATATTTGCACCATCACCCAGTACTTTATTCATTTGAGGCACTTTGATATAATCTATTACCAGCATTTACCTGTTCAAAATAATCACTTGTCACTTTACTGCACCATTTGCACTTTATATATATGCTTTTTGTATATTTGGTCCATGTGATATCATTTACTCCAAGTTTTTTTGTGATCAATATGTGTTAGCAGGATTTGGAGGATATTACATTCATTTATTGCACCTCTATTTGACATAACACAGGCAGCGCCACTTACCTCACACACCCCCAACCTTAATTGATAGGTTTAGTTTTGCTTTAAAGTTTCACCATCACAAACCATGAGCAGGCAAACACTTTATTAGAGAAGAGGCATGCAATGTCTCTTCTGTAATAACATACACCTACCTGCCTGCTCGTAGCATTCGCTGACATGTAAACTGAGCTGCACATGCACAACTCAGTTTACATCACCGGCACAGTTCCTGTGTGCTGGGATGACTGACTCCTGCATATGCTCAGGAGTGAAGTCATCCCACACCGGCCAATGAAAAAGGATTGACACACATAAGAAAATGCCAGTGCCAGGAAGGGATGGGGACCATTGAAGAGGTAAGTTTAGCTCTGCTTTAAATGCCAGCATCATATAAAAGAAATGCTGTATCTATTGGCTAATGATTCTGCCTGTTGAGTTGTTTGATTACATCTACACTTAGTAGTTTTTGTCTAATGGCTAGCCTAAAATACAAACTGGATAAGATTGATCTGTGAGCAGATAACATTTGTAACTTTTTATTAACAGTGTCTCCCTCCCTGTAATAATATATCATCCCTGAAAACACTGGGTTCTTTCAAATCATTGGTTTCTGGTAAATGTTGCTTCTTTGATTAGAAAGGGGGAGGTTATGTGTAATTTTGGTACCTACATCCATAAGGGCAGTTGGGCTGATCAGCACCTCCTCTTTTCAGCAGGTAACTAAGTCTAACTAACTCTTTCTCTGTTCACATAAAAACAAGTTGAATAAATGAAAAAAAAAAAACAGCTTAAAATAAAAAGTATTTCCTCCCTAATTTGATATCTTTGGATTTTATCCTGAGTTCCAAAATAATCTTATATTTTCATATACTGTATAACGTTTTAATAGATTATTGAATGGGCAGTGAGTATTTTTTTTTTAATTTCTGTATTTATTTGAGCAGGAAGAGGATCCAATAGATCCCTGGCTCCATTTGAAAGATTTATTCTGGTATTAAGAGCCAAGGATCTGCATGTTTAAAGTATTAATGTTGAAATGTCTGGTGTTCAGAGATCATTCAGTAGGTCGATGCATTTTTTTTAATAAAAATGAAAAAGCAGATAAGTGAAAGTTAAAGCAGAATTAAAAAATATAGCCTACTAAAGGATAAAACAAAAAAGGCAGCAAAATTCACCTTCAGTCCACAATTGTCACCCATATTTCTTTTTCCATTCTTCTTGGTTAAATGATAGCCAAATTCATTCATCTGACTTCCTCTGAGTCTAAGCTTTCACAGACCTACAGTGAGTGGATGTGTGAGTGGGCAGTGAAGGAAAAGCAGCGCACATTGATGATCTCATCTTTATGTCACTCTGCTTCCTTGTCTCACCAGTATGGTCCTTGTCAGCACATAAACGTATTGGCTGCTTGTGCTGCTCTTCCTCTCCCACTCTGAACCCTGCTTTACAGGGTCCACAGGTAGCTGTTACCAAATCAGATCCAGGTACGTTCACTGCCTGCTCTTAAATACAGTGAGGCAATTGATGCATTGATGCAATCAAAATTAATCTGCATTCGTTTTTGTCTTTTATATTTGCCTGGATTTAATCCTTGAAATCAGATCATAGGATTGACTTTGGAAAATGGTCAGCAATGCATTTTCTTTTAATTATGCAGACATGCCTAGTTTTGGAATATTGCTGTGTGATATTTACACAATGCTTTTGTAAGGTCATGTATCACAAAACAGACTGAGCTAGGAGATCAGGGCTTCAGCAGGCTGACCTAAAAAGTTTCTGTCGATGTGACAGCTATTTGTACCATGGCAGTACAATGTATCATGTAATACTAACATGGCAGCAGTCTTTTGTTATTTGGTAGTACTCTATGACAATGCAGCATCAATCTCCTTTCAGATGTTAGTGTACACCTATCAGCCATAACATTATGACCACCCACCTAATATTGAGTATGGCCCCTTTTTTGGACATTAAAATAACATCCACATGAATGGCAGGACCCAAGGTTTCCCAGCAGAACATTGCCCAAAGAATCACACTGCCTCTGACAACTTGCCTTCTTATACCACATTCTGGTGCCATCTCTTCCCCAGGTAAGTGACGCACAGGTACCCAGCCATCCACACAAGGTAAAAGAAAACGTGATTCATCAGACCAGGCTACCTTCTTCCATTGCTCTGTAGCCCAGTTCTGGTGTTCATGTGACCATGGTAGAAGCTTTTGGCTGTGCACATGGGTCACCATGGGCTTCACAGCTCCATACATAACAAACTGTAGGGCCCATTTTTTCTGCTTTCACTACATCAACTTCATGGACAACATGTTCACTTGCTGCCTAATATATCCCACCAATTTACGGATGCCATTGTATCAAGATATTCCCTTTACCTATCAGTGGTCATAATGTTATGGCTGATCGGTGTATGTGTGTAACTTAATGCTTTATGGTGTAAGACTGTGTTGTATGAATGCATGCATTATATACATTGTATGAGTAGGTTATGCAAGCAAAATAAGTTAATAGCAAATAGTTGTAGGGCTTATACAACCAGAACAAAATATTTTTATGCATATATCAACTCAAATTTCAGTTTATATCCAATGTCCAATTTATATTTATTTTAAGGACATTTTTTAAATAAATCTCAACTCAATTATCTATCTCTAAAGTCTAAAGAAAAAATAAACGAAATGAAAATGCCTACACAAATACACCACAATTTGAGCACATGTTGAATTCATTCTAAAAATGATTTCAAAATAAATTCAATAAGTTCCATAAACAGGTTAGTTTGAAAAAAAAAAAATGTTTCCTTTTAATAGAAGGTATTTCAGTCAGCTGAAAGGGCACATTGAAAATAGGACAATGATTCAAATGACATTCCCAGTTGATGCCTTTAAATTTTTTTTGGTTTCACAGAACATTATGATTCCCAGAGACACCATCAGCCAGTAGCAGATGCCACTCAATAGGGTTGATTTCCACAAACAAAATGCTTTATCTGGTTATTTTTTTAGACATTCATTTTTTTGGGTGTAATACTGATATGCCATTAATGAGAGCTGAAAGTAGCAGGTTGCTAAAATCTATTGAAAAATATATGTATTAAAATATTCAAGTTTATGCCATCAACTTCATACAAATTCACAAATAGTAGCAAATCAAAGTCACCTTTGTGAATTATTTTAAGTACCACAAAAAACAATAACATTACTCCATTTCGGAGACAACAGACAAACATATGGCACAGTGGCGTCAGATTGCCTTGGATCTAGGACATAAACCCAAAAAGGAGTGATTACACAATTTTAATCCTAAAATAACAACTATACTGTGTTTTTCAAAAACAGACTTGCTGACCATTATCCAAGCATTTGTACTTTGCCACTATATTGGAGGAAGAGACAAAATGTTGTTTATTATGTCATAATTGAGACAGAAATATTTCACAGACACACAGCACACCATGTAAGTGCTTTTACTAGAACACAATGGAAAATAGACAGACTTGGCAGGTGTTGAATATAATTAGATTGGCAGGTGTTGAATATAATTAGATTGGAGTGTCATTTTCAAGAGCCACAAACAGGAAAAACAGAACTGATTTAAGGGGCAATACAGTATGTACTCATTGTAGCTAAGATTCTATGTCAGAGGGCGAGAGCATGCAGAATTCATCTTGATTAAACAAATAACAGCGCATATTTGAGACTGAAAAATAGTATGTACAGTATATGCAGCAGATTTTTGAAGAATTTTAATGGTCTGCTATTTCAGAAGGAGATGTCGTGTGATGTCTTGATTAAGCCTTTCTTGAAAAGGTCACAATTTCTGAGAGCAAAAAATTAGGCACACCTTATAAACCTTTTATTAGATAGGCAGAGGCAGAGAGCAAGCACATTGTATCTAGAAATAAAAAATTCATGATTTATTTTAGGAAACTGAAAATGGAAAAATGTTACATATTTGCACTAAAGATATTAAGTCTGTGTGGACAGGCTGCAGTCTCTGAGTGACTGAGTGGACATATTGTATTGGGGATTACAAAATTAAGGTTTTATTTCATAGACTGAGGAGGGAAGAATTTTACAATTGTGTGCTACAGCTATTAAGCCTTTTGGATGGGCCATGGTTTTTTTTTTTCCGGACTGAGCAGGTATATTGCATCTGAAGAGAAAAAAAATGTGTTTATTTGTTTTAAATTTAAAGGAAAAAGTTGCAAAGATAATTTCTGCGGAAGAGAAAAAGCAGCATGCATGTAGAATTACAAAATTAGTTCTAGATTTATATCACAGATATTAAGCCTGTATAGTCAGACTGTAATTTCTGAGCAAGATGGCACATTGAAAATAAAAAAATGAACCAATTTACACCACACCTTTAAAGCTTTTATTGGATAGGCAAGAAATTCTGAATGGAATGGATGATTTCTGCGCTAGGATATGTATGACAGGCTGCGGCCTACTTCACATATCCCAAAAAAAAGGATATGAAATAAATAAAAATTGAGGGGAGGGCTGGGTGGTGCTGCCTGAGAAAAGCTGTATGTGTATCAGACCAAAAAACTAATGCATTTGAGCCCTTAATAAATAATAAATAAATAAACTAATACAAATGGCTAATGTTTTAGGCCCTTAGTGTGTAAAAAGTGTCTATATAAATCTAGAGTGTAAAAAATGAAAAAAAGTAAAGTTCTCTAATTGCAAATAAAGTGCAAAGAAAATCAATAAACAATTTGTCTCATGAATATATAACAAAACGTAGTGGTATATAAAATGCTCTCAGTGCAAAAAATATATATAAAAACACAATATGGGAAATATAAATTATTCTCAAAAATTCATCAGTCTATATAAAGTAATGAGTGCAAAAACCAGTGCAGGTAACTCACAATCTCTGGTGATGGGCTGTGAAGAAATGCAAAAACATAATATGTAAAATAATCTTCTTGACCTGGCACTTCTACGTGCCAGGTCAATGGGGACAAAAGATAAAAAACTGTAATAGGGGACGCAGACACCAACTAAGCAGCGATCTCTCTCTTATTCCACTTCAATATACTCGATCATAGAGAGTTTTCATCACAGGTTTTTGAGGCTAAAAAGAGGCATCTCATAGCGTGTTTCCGTTTGAGATATTTATTCAATACAATTAAAATGTACTCCCACAAATGAGCAAATGAGCAGGGGTAAAAGGCCCTAAATTCCAAGCTGTCTATGCACTATGTCTGGAACGTGATGCATTCCATGGACCGGAAGTGTGAGGCCGGAAGTGACACTATGAATCTCTACGCGTTTCGTCAGAATGACGTCATCAGGAGCAGCGCCATTTGCGTCAAACCTGCTATATTTATACAGTGTAGTTGCCAGGCAGCAAGGAAACAACAAATTAGCATCCATGACTGGAAGACAACGAGAGTGGTCATACAAAGGGTAAAAATCCCCATTCTGCAGTGCAATCTACACAAGGTATAGCGTACATTAAGTGTCCTCCATCAATAAAACCAGTAATGCAATAAATTAAAATTCATAAATAAAACATTTTACAATGAATCTAACCATAAATCGAGAATAGGGTACCTCCCTAATAAAAATATACATGTAAAATGTAAAAAAAAAATTAAAAATGTAAGTAGTGCGTATAAAAATACATATATGAAAAAAACAAAAAAATGTGGTGAATTGAGCTGTCTATATACAGTATCTCACAAAAGTGAGTACACCCCTTACATTTTTGTAAATGTTTTATTATACCCTTTCATGTGACAACACTAAAGAAATGACACTTTGCTACAATGTAAATTAGTGAGTGTACATCTTGTATAAAAGTGCAAATTTGCTGTCCCCTCAGAATAACTCAACACACAGCCATTAATGTCTAAACCGCTGGCAACAAAAGTGAGTACACCCCTAAATGTAAATGTCCAAATTTGGCCCAAAGTGTTAATATTTTGTGTGGCCACCATTATTTTCCAGCACTGCCTTAATCCTCTTGGGCATGGAGGCCACCAGAGCTTCACAGGTAGCCACTGGATTCCTCTGCCACTCCTCTATGACAACATCACGGAGCTGGTGGATGTCAGAGACTTTGCGCTCCTCTACCTTTCATTTGAGGATGCCCCACATATGCTCAAAAGGGTTTAGGTCTGGAGACATGCTTGGCCAGTCCACCACCTTTACCCTCAGCTTCTTGAGCAAGGCAGTGGAATACTGCCCTGCGGCCAGTCTCCGAAGGGAGGGGATTATGATCTGCTTCAGTATGTCACAGTACATGTTGGCATTCATGGTTCCCTCAATGAACTGTAGCTCCCCAGTGCTGGCAGCACTCATGCAGCCCCAGACTATGACACTCCCACCACCATGCTGTAGGCAAGACACAGTTGTCTTTGTACTCCTCACCTGGTTACCGCCACACACATTTGACACCATCTGAACCAAATAAGTTTATCTTGGTCTCATCAGACCACAGGACATGATTCCAGTAATCCTTGTTCTTAGTCTGCTTGTCTTTAGAAAACTGTTTGCTGGCTTTCTTGTGCATCATCTTTAGAAGATGCTTACTTCAGGGACAACAGCCATGCAGACCAATTTGATGCAGTGTGCGGCATATGGTCTGAGCACTGACAGGCTGACCCCCACCCCTTCAACCTCTGCAGCAATGCTGGCATCACTCATACATCTATTTACCAAAGACAACCTCTGGATATGATGCTGGGCATGTGCACTCCCCTTCTTTGGTCGTCCATGGCAAGGCCTGTTCTGAGTGGAACCTGTCCTGTTAAACCACTGTATGGTCTTGGCCATCGTTCTGCAGTTCAGTTTCAGGGTCTTAATAATTAAGTATGTGCGCTCCTAGGTCGCAGGGTGTCTAGGCGCACCAAAGAGAAGGTAACTACAGGGTGCCACATCCTAATTTACAAAGTGATGAAAATAGGGGAAAATCTAGGGCACATTACGTAATATCCTTACTAGACATTGGCATCTTCTGCATGAAGACCCCATAGTGGGCAAACATGTGAATGCAGTGCCTCAGATCACCTATAGGCGGACAACCTCCTTGCGAGACCGCCTAACCCGTAGTTTCTACAGCCATAAGAAGACCACAGTCCCTGGGCCACGAGGCATTTACAAATGCCGCCATTGCGATATGTGCCCTTGGGTGGCCGAGGGTAACAGATTTATCCTGCCCAATGGCGAGACTTTTGTTCCGACTTTCAGAGCAGATTGCGGCACTGAGGGGGTGGTCTACCTCATGTCCTGCAAATGCAATATGTTTTATGTGGGGAAGACCTTTCGTCAATTTCGACGACGGATAAATGACCACATTTATTACTCATCAGGTGGCAACATGATCACCCCGGTAAGCAGGCATCTGGACTTGTACCATCGGTTTAATACTATGAATGTCAACTTTATTGTTTTGGAGGTTATACATCGCGACCCCAGGGGCGGCGATTGGAATCAGCGTATCCTCCAGAGGGAATCCCTCTGGATTGAGCGTCTGAATGCCAATGTCCGCCCAGGGCTTAACGAGGCGCACTCCTATAAATGTTTTCTGTGAAGGATCAATAACGCTGTCAATCCCTGTATGACTGGCAGCTGTATTTATCCTCCTGTATAATTTCTCTCCCCCTTTTTTCCCCCCTTTTCCTTTTTCCTTCCCCCCCCCTCTCCCCCTCCCTCCCCACTCCTTCCCTCCCCGCCTGTGCTTTTTTCCCCCCTTCCCCCTTTCCCTATTTCCCCTTTCCTCTCCACTTTTTTCCCCTTCTCCCTCCTAGTCCCTCTTCATTTCTGTATAACTGGTTCAAATTTTAAGACATCACTGTTTGATACATCCAGTGTAAATATCCAATATTATGTACCCTGTTGTGGCTATTATAAATGTTTGTACGGATCGACTGCACCATGACCATGGGTTTGTGACACTAGTGTCCAATATATGGTCAGGTTGGCATTCGATTCATTATTTATGACATGTACCCTAGATGGAATTTGTTAGGATTCATTGACGTTTCCAAGTGCCCCGCCTTTCAGGTCATGCCAACGGCGCACTTGCCATATACATTGTTGTTTTCTCTTTATTCTTCTTTCTCTGTCGGGGGTCTACCTCTTTCTCCCTTTCCCCCGCCTCCCCACTAGTTGATATTTCTTTTTACTAGTTTGTCCCACCTCAGCATCCTTTCCTCTACTTCCCTATAGGAAGGCGCCGTGCATATGGGGGCGTGCACACCATCCCCGCTGACTGCTCGGAGCCGACGTACGGCCGGGTAACCACGCCCAACGGTTGACTGCCAATCGGCGTTCCCGCTGGCGTGGATAGGAGGTAGCGCTGTGGGTCAGCTGACTCACAAGGGCTCCCTCCCCGTGTCATGACGCGGCCAGTCTGTTGCTGGGTCACCATGGTGACGCCTGTGGCCCGCGAATGCGCGAGAAATACTGGCCGGGGTTGATGACGTCACACGCCTGACTCATCACCCGGGACCACTGTCCTTAAATAGAGCGCGCTATTCGCTCTAAAACATGGCGGTATCCCCATCCGGGGGGGACACACACACACGGTCGCTGTAGTGGCAGCATTCACAGCCTGAATATACCTTGGTAAGTTTACATGCTTCTCTTGGGCTATCTATCTCCATACATGGTGGTTTATTGTACTTACTACCCTCAATCTTTACAGGTTTAAGGCATATGAGGTTACTTACCTCACTTGTCCGTGTCTTGGGTCTTTGGGCCGGGGCTTTTTTTCCCCATTCGGCCGCCACACATTACCTCCTCATGGGACCACAACTTCCATGATAACAAGCCACTACCTTGTTCTGTACCTATGTGAGTACTGCCTCATCTGGCCCCATTAACCCTTCACGTTGCTACTTTCTGTCTTATCACAGCTTGGTGTCTTGTGGCTACCCACCATATTGGGGATGCCTACTTTCACCCTAGGCACCTTAATCTTCATCTATACCTTGTTGATGCATGTTGCCACACTTTCTCGGAATTTCTCTTTTTATCTACCATTACTACTCCCAACAGGTAATATATGTGATACTAATCCTTGTATTAATTTGGGGTCTTTTATAACCGTATCTATTTAGTTGCACGGAGGTGAGGTTTTGGACAACTGTCCTCACCCTAGTCTCCCTTCCAATTTCACCCATTCTCAGCTATTGTCCATCATATTCATTATATTATTCATTTCAGGTTATTTGAAGTTCTATGTCCTATAATAGGTTTGGCAATCCTACCAGGCTCCTTGCTCCAACTACAGCGCACCAATCCCCCTCGTTATTATTCTTTCTGGCCTTTATGGCTCGATTCATCATAAAGTTCTTTTACCTGTAATATTTTTCTCAGGTATGTATTCTGTTTAGTATATGATTGCAGTTCTGCTCATCCTTTTAGATATACCCCAGTTTACCATAATATCAAGCCTTGGTCCCTACGTTTGGCTCTATGTCTCCGGGCCTGGCTAGCACTCCTAAGCATTCAGGCTCCTCTCTCTTCTCTTTTTCTTTTTCCCACCTCTCTTTTTTTCTCCTTTTTTATTGCCTTTTCTTTCTCCCTTTTCAGTTCACTTCTATACCTCTCTCCCTTCTCCCCTTTCCCCTTTCCCCTTTCTCCTCTCTTCTTTCTACCCTGCCCTTTTACTCTTACGTTTCCTTCTCCATTTTTTCTTGGTCCTCTGCTGTGACAAGGGTATGGCATGTAGCCTCAAATATAATCATGTGTTGACTGATTATTAGACCTATTCAGTCACGACTGTATAATAACTCGTTTTGTTTTTTTAAAAATGTTAAACGTTGTGTCTATACATAAGAATACTCATTGTCATTGCTTTGTCCTTATGCAGATGTTTGCCTTTACCATATGCTCCAGAAGAAGCTTATTAGGTTAAGCGAAACATGTAGAGCAGCTGGGATTCAACCTAACATCTGCATCTACTATGTACAGACGACCCTCTGGAGACGGCTATCCCTTCTCCAGGGCCGCCTCATGAACACAGGTCATCTTTGTATCACCTGCGATTACTGTACAAATAATCAATACCTGATAAGGCTATGTGATTTGCACAACTGTTTTGAGGCTCTGCCGCCTTATTGTAATTATTGAAGTATATGACATGTTGTCCTTTTTATATGTCTCTTTTTTTGTGGTTTGCCATTTATGTGTTTTTGTAAATTTTCTAATAAAGAATATATTATTTTAATACTGGTGCCTATAAAGTCCAATCTCTTTTTCCCCTAGTTTCAGGGTCTTGTCAATTTTCTTATAGCCCTAGGCCATCTTTATGTAGAGCAACATTTTTTTTTTCAGATCCTCAGAGAGTTCTTTGCCATGAGGTTGCCAGTTTAAGAGAGGGAGAGCGATAACACCAAATTTGCCACACCTGTTCCCCGTTCACATCTGAAACTTTGTAACACTAATGATTTACATGACACAGGGTAGGGAAAATGGCTAATGGGCCCAATTTGGACACTGTCACTTAGGGGTGTACTCACTTATGTTGTCAGCGGTTTTGACAATAATGGCTGCGTGTTGAGTTATTTTGAGGGGACAGCAAATTTACCCTTTTATACAAGCTGTACACTCACTACTTTACATTGTAGCAAAGTGTCATTTCTTCAGTGTTGTCACATGAAAAGCTATAATAAACTATTTACAAAAATGCGAGGGGTGTACTCACTTTTGTGAGATATTGTATATTCATGAGACAAATTGTTTATTGATTTTTTTGCACTTTATTTGCAACTAAAGCACTTTACTTTATTTCATTTTATACACTCTAGGTATATATAGATATTTTCTACACACTAAAGGCCTAAGAGCCGGTTCACACTGGGGCGACTTGTCAGACGACTTGGTCGCCTGACAAGTCGCCTGCCATAGATTAGCACAAGACCCGTTCTAATAGGAGCGACACAAGTGGCTCCGACTTAGAAAAAGGGTCCTGTACTACTTTGGGGCGACCTGGAGTGACCTGCATTGACTTCAATGATATGAAGTCCGTGCATGTCGCTCCGAGGTCGCGGTGCGCGCTGTGCACCGCAACTTCACAGGTCGCCCCGGCAAGTCGGATCGCCTCAGTGTGAATCGGCTCTAAAACATTAGCCCTTTGTCTTTGTTTATTTGTTTATTATTTATTAAGGGCTCAAATGCATTAGTATTTTGGTTTGATACACATACAGCTTTCCTCAGACAGCCCCACCCATCCCTCCCTTCGATTTTTTTAAAACATTTTTTAGGAAATTCTGAATGAGAGTACAAGCACATTGCACCTGAATGTCAAAAAAATAAGTGTCTTGTTTTGGAGACTGAAAATGAGAAAAGGTTATAGATTTTCACTACAGGTATAAAGTCTGAATAGACAGGCTTCAATTTAGTGTATATATCGCATCTAGAACATAAAAAAATATATATTTTTTGTGTAAAACTAAAAATATAAACATTGAACAGAATTTTGCCACCCTTTTCAAACCCTTCTTAGTTTAAGCCACAATTTCTGCAAAACAGTATGCAATAATTGGCTTCCTTTTTCACAGACTGAAAAACCTGGCAGACTTTCTGCAAAGCTTGTCATCTTTTCCAAACAGGTTGCTTTTACTTGGGGAGAAAGCAAATAGATTGCAGCCAGAAATAAGAACTTTTTTTCTGGAATGAATCAAGGTGGTACATATTGTTACATAGTTACATAGTTAGTGAGGTCGAAAAAAGACATCGGTCCATCCAGGTCAACCTATGATGTGTGTGTGTGTGATGTTAACCGTACATTGTATACCCCTGTATGCTGTGGTCTTTAAGGTGCCCGTCTAATAGTTTTTTGAAACTATCGATGCTCCCCGCTGATATCACTGCTTATGGAACAGAATTCCACATCCCCACTGCTCTGACAGTAAATAACCCCCTACCTATTTTAAGGTTAAACCGCTTTTCCTCTAGTTTTAGTGAGTGGCCATGTGTCTTATTGTATTCCCTTTCTCTAAAAAGTTTGTTCCTTATGCTCGGGTCACCAGTACAATATTTGTACATTGATATCATACCCCTCTCAAGCGTCTCTTCTCCAGAGAGAATAAGTTCAATGCTTGTAGTCTGTCCTCGTAGCTGAGATCCTCCATTCCCCTAAATTTTTTTGTGGCCCTTCTCTGGGCTGTCTCCAGTTCCAGCACATCCTTCCTGAGGACCGGTGCCTAGAACTTGACGAAATACTCCAGATGTGGCCGGACCAGAGTCTTGTAGAGTGGGAGAATAATTTCTTTATTTTTGGAGTCAATACCCTTTTTTATACATGCCAGTATTCTGTTGGCTTTGCTTGCAGCGGCTTGTCATTGCATGCCACTGCCAAGCTTGTTGTCCACTAGGACCCCCAGGTCCTTTTCCATCTTAGATTCACCCAGAGGTTCCCCTCCTAGTGAGTACCTTGCATTCGTATTTCTGACGCCCAAGTGCATTACCTTACATTTTTCAACATTAAACCTCATCTGCCATGTAGTTGCCCACCCCATTATGTTGGTCAGGTCTGCTTGAATGGTTACCACGTCCTGCATAGAAGTTATTGCCCTGGTTAGTTTAGTATCATCTACAAATACCGAGATTGTGCAGGATATCCCCTCCTCTAGATCATTTATGAATAAATTAAACAGGATTGGTCCCAGGACAGAACCTTGGGGGACCCCACTTTCCACACCTGCCCAATCCGAGTTCTCCCTATTTATCACCACCCTCTGGACTCACCTTTGGAGCCATTTCTTATTCCAGGTACTCACCCTATGTTCAATACCTACATACCTTAGTTTGTACAGTAAGCGTTTGTGGGGAACTGTGTCAAATGCCTTTGCAAAGTTCAGATACACCACATCCACAGGCCTTCCTTTATCTAGATGGCAACTCACTTAATTTTAGAAGGTTAATAAATTGGTCTGGCAAGAAAGATTTTTCATGAAGCCATGCTGATTAATACTAATAATACAGTTTTCATTTCTAAAGTCTTGTATATAGTCTCTTAACATCCTCTCCAAAATCTTGCAGACTACAGATGTTAGGCTGACTTGGCCCTTTTTTAAATATTGGTACCACGTTGGCTTTTTTCCAGCTGGCACCATTCCCGTCTGCAGACTATCCGTAAAGATTAAGAATAATGGTCTGGCTTTCTCCTGTCTGAGTTCCTTAAGAACCCTCGGGTGAAACATAGAAACATAGAAACATAGAATGTGTCGGCAGATAAGAACCATTTGGCCCATCTAGTCTGCCCAATATATCTGAATCCTATGAATAGTCCCTGGCCCTATCTTGTATGAAGGATAGCCTTATGCCTATCCCATGCATGCTTAAACTCCTTCACTGTATTTGCAGCTACCACTTCTGCAGGAAGGTTATTCCATGCATCCACTACTCTCTCAGTAAAGTAATACTTCCTCATATTACTTTTAAACCTTTGCCCCTCTAATTTAAAACTGTGTCCTCTTGTGGTAGTTTTTCTTCTTTTAAATATGCTCTCCTCCTTTACCGAGTTGATTCCCTTTATGTATTTAAATGTTTCTATCATATCCCCTCTGTCTCTTCTTTCTTCCAAGCTATACATGTTAAGGTCCTTTATCCTTTCCTGGTAAGTTTTTTCCTGCAATCCATGTACTAGTTTAGTAGCTCTTCTCTGAACTCTCTCTAGAGTATCTATATCCTTCTGGAGATATGGCCTCCAGTACTGCGCACAATACTCCAAGTGAGGTCTCACCAGTGTTCTGTACAGCGGCGTAAGCACTTCTCTCTTTCTACTGCTTATACCTCTCCCTATACATCCAAGCATTCTGCTGGCATTTCGTGCTGCTCTATTACATTGTCTTCCCACCTTTAAGTCTTCTGAAATAATTACTCCTAAATCCCTTTCCTCAGATACTGAGGTCAGGACTGTGTCAAATATTCTATATTCTGCCCTTGGGTTTTTACGCCCCAGGTGCATTATCTTGCACTTATCCACATTAAATTTCAGTTGCCAGAGTTCTGACCATTCTTCTAGTTTTCCTAAATCCTTTTCCATTTGGCGTTTCCCTCCAGGAACATCAACCCTGTTACATATCTTTGTGTCATCAGCAAAAAGACAAACCTTACCATCGAGGCCTTTTGCAATATCACTTATGAAGATATTAAACAAAATTGGTCCCAGTACAGATCCCTGAGGTACCCCACTGGTAACATGACCTTGTTCTGAATGTTCTCCATTGACTACAACCCTCTGTTGTCTGTCACTCAGCCACTGCCTAATCCACTCAACAATATGGGAGTCCATGCTCAATGACTGCAGTTTATTGATAAGTCTTCTATGTGGGACAGTGTCAAAAGCCTTACTAAAATCTAGATATGCAATGTCTACTGCACCTCCACCGTCTATTATTTTAGTCACCCAGTCAAAAAAATCTATAAGATTTGTTTGACATGATCTCCCTGAAGTAAACCCATGTTGTTTTTCATCTTGCAATCCATGGGATTTAAGATGTTCCACAATCCTATCCTTTAATAGGGTTTCCATTAATTTGCCTACTATTGATGTCAGACTCACTGGTCTATAGTTGCTCGATTCCTCCCTACTACCTTTCTTGTGAATGGGCACGACATTTGCCAATTTCCAATCTTCCGGGACGACTCCTGTTACTAATGATTGGTTAAATAGATCTGTTAATGGTTTTGCCAGCTCACCACTAAGCTCTTTTAATAATCTTGGGTGTATCCCATCAGGACCCTGTGACTTATTTGTCTTCACTTTAGACAGCAATCTTAGAATGTCTTCCTCTGTAATCTGGTCCCGGTGATTTATTTATGTTAAGTTTCTCTAGTTTAGTTCTAAGTCTATCTTCTGTAACCATGGGTGTACTTCCTGGGGTGTATTAATTAATTTAGCATTACAAGCTGGGTTAGTGTAGCCCCCCAATTCCTTTTGTGAAGACTGAAGAGAAGAAATTATTTAACTCTTTCGCCTTCTCTCTGTCCTCTGTGGTCAGATTCCCTTCGTCATCTGTTATGGGGCCAATGTGTTCTGGCCTCGGTTTCTTACTATTTATATACTTAAAGAATTTTGCGTTTTTTTTACTCTCTCCCGCTATATGTCTCTCGTATTCTTTTTTAGCCGCCTTGATTTTGCCTTTACATTTCTTATTGCACTCTTTGTAATGTTGTAATGCTGCCAATGACCCCTCAGTCTTGTATTTTTTGAATGCCCTTTCTTTAGTATTTATATGCCTTTTTTAAGTTACATTTTAGCCACCCTGGGTTTGCTTTTGCGCTTTTAAATGTATTCCCTTTTGGAATGCACTGGCTAATCCCTTTGTTTAGTATGCTCATGAAGCACTCCCATTTTATCTCAGTGTTCTTTGTTCCCAGGGTTCTATCCCATTTGATATTTTCTAGCAAAGAGCGCAGTTTTTTGTGATGTTCTGGGTACTTGATTACCAGCCAGTTGACTTTGTAAAAGCAAAGAGTCTTTATATTTTCCAAAACAAAGTAAAAAAAAATAGCTTTTTTCAGCAAACAAAGCAAAAGCAGTCTATAAACTTTAGAACAACATAAAAGCTTTGGCTCACCATAGGGGACGATTGTCTTGTGCCAGCATTTTAAAGTCCTTGCCTACGTCAGGGAGTCCAAAGAAATGGACACCACAGTTCAGCCATGTCTTAGCCATGAACAGTTCCACATCACACCTCACACTGACACCTGCTGACCGTTTGCCGCCTTTCAGACCTCTCCTGCAGGCAGGTTAAGCCTTTCAGGATGAAGATACCCATAGTCAGGGTTTTCTACTGAAAATTTCTCTGAGCCTTGGAACCTTAGGTTCCATATAAGGACTTAACAATCTGGTGAAGTCAGTTTTCCCCTTTTAGTGGACTACCCCCGAACCCCTCAGCCTGCATAGGTGAAATGTCCTGAGTACTTGTCATCCCCTTAAAGTTACCACTACCTAAACAAAGAGGACACATACCTTCCATCCATGACCCATCCCTGGCATCCTGTACAATATTAACAGATTAGCACGACAGCTTTTAAGTCTGTTTGGACAGGCTAACATGCATCAGCCCAGCAACAAGCAGATTGGGCTATTTCTTCTCAGACAGAAGAGATCATCAGTATAAGAATTGCAGCAAAACATGTATACCCTTTTAGACAGACTAATATGTTGAGGTAGAGAGCAAGCAGATTGCATCTGAAAAAAAAGAATGTATTTCTAATTTTATTTTAAACCAGAAAGATGTAAGTGATTTTAGGAAAACTTTTAGGCTTTTTTCGATTGACCATTTCTTTTGAGGGAGAACAGGCAGATTCCAGCAATAAATATAAAATTAGAACTTTGTGTAGGAATCTTTGTGTAGACATAATATACTGTAACTATTGTACAATGAAATTTAATGCTATTTGAGTCTGGTTGCACAATATTTATGTAATGGGAGAAAAATTAAATCATAAAAACAATCTTTAATTGCGATATAGAATGCACTATACACCAGAGGTGGGGGAATTGAGTCACATGACTTGACTTAAGTCAGACTCAAGTCACCAGTTTGAGGACTTGAGACTTGCTTGACTAAAATTAATAAAAGACTCGACTTGACTTTGACTTGGTATTCATGACTTGAGACTTGACTTTGACTTGAGACATATGACTCGAAATTACTTTTTAAGTTATTAAATATTTTCATTTTCTTAAGATGTGTTAAAGCAAAATTAATGTGCCTGTTATGTTTGTGACACCACAGTCACTTAAAACACCTCAGTGTGTTCTGATTTTTAGGACACTGGCTGTTTTACAATGGAAATACTTAACATGTTTTTAGTGACTGTGGTGTTTATACATGACCTGAGGAAGGATTTTGAGCAGTTTGGGCATTCAAAGTGTTTCTTTAACCATATGCTGAATGCTCACATTGAGTGTACTGCGGCAAAGTGGCTCGTTATTGTCCAGCGACGTACACCTACGTTGCTGGACTCCTCCCCTGGCGCCGCCCACAAGGGGAGGAGTCCAGCGATGTAGGTGCACGTCGCTGGACTCCTCCCCTTGTGGGCGGCGCCAGGGGAGGAGAGGCGGTGATCACCGCCGCTCTTCCCCAATCGTTGGGGATCGAGTGAGGAGATCCGCCCGCTTGTGTAAACAAAGCGGGCGGATCTCCTATGTGACAGGCAGGGACAGATTACAGGATTCAGCATAGCTGAACCTGCGATCTGTGCCTGTGTCACACAGTCCCCTCCCCCAACACATGTCAGTAAGCACCAGGCATACATTAACCCCTTTATCACCAATAAAGTTAACCCCTTCCCTGCCAGTGTCATTATTACAGTAATAGTGCATATTTATAGCACTGATTACTGTAGTAATGTTACTGGTACCCCCAAAAGTGTAAAAAATGTCAGTTAGGGGTCCGATCTGTCCGCCGCAATGTTGCTGTCCCGCAAAAAAAATTGCAGATCGCCGCCATTACTAGTTTAAAAAAAAAAAAATGACATAAATTTCCTGTAGTTAGTAGCTGCGATAGCTTTTGCGCAAACCAATCAAAATATGCTTATTGCGATTTTTTTTTTTTTTTTACATATGTAGCAGAAAACAAATTGGCCTAAAATGTTAAAAAATTTTGATTTTTACATTTTTTTGGGGGGAATTTCATATAAAAAATGTGAAAAATATTGTTATTTTTTCAAAATTGTCGCTCTTTTTTTGTTTATAGCGCAAAAAGTAAAAATCGCACAGGTGATCAAATACCAAAAGAAAGCTCTATTTGTGGGGAAAAAAGGACATTAATTTAATTTGGGTACAGTGTTGCACGACCGCGCAATTGTCCGTTAAAGTAACACAGTGCCGAATCGCAAAATATGGCCTGGTCAGGAATGGGGTAAAATACTCCGGTCTTAAAGCGGTTAAAAATACGCTCATTGAGAATTTTTTTGTCAAAGACATGTAGCTAAATACATTTTGGCCTAAATATGACAAAAATTTAATATATTGGATTTTTAACTGTCAAAGTAGAAAAATATTGTTATTTTTTCAAAATTGTCGCTCTTTTTTTATTAATATCGCAAAAAATGAAAAGCGCAGAGGTGATCAAATACCACCAAAAGAAAGCTCTATTTGTGGGGGAAAAAAGGACGTAAATTTCGTTTGGGTACTGTGTTGCATGACCACGCAATTGTCAGTTAAAGTCGCACAGTGCCGAATCACAAAAAGTGGCCTGGACGTAAAGCAGGAAAATCCTCCGGTCCTAAAGTTGTTAATATGCCAAGAAAAAAGCACTAAGCAGTTTTGTTAATGTTGAAAATAAAACAAAACCTTTGCTGACCGTTGACCACTGACTTTTAACTGATTTAAATGTGAAAATTGGGGTAGATCAGTATTTTTACTTGATTTGTGACTTGACCAAAATAAATGACTTGACTTGCTTGACTTCTAGCAGGGACTCGACTTGACTTGCTTGCTTTTCGCCACAGTAACTTGGGACTTGCTTGTGACTTGAAGGTTAAGACTTGAGACTTGCTTGTGACTTGCACATGTGTGACTTACTCCCATGTCTGCTATACACTATATACTATGGCATATAAATGTGATCGACCTCCAACAGTTTTCTCTCCCAGTTACTGATACACATCTTAATGTATCTTAATATATCAAAAGTAAAGGTCTGGAGTGCATTTCTACAAAACAAGTGGAATAGCCTGAGGCACAAACCTAAAGCACAGGTATTTAGAAGATTTTTTTTATATACAGTAAAAGAATCATGTCCTTACATGAACTATGCAAGCCCATATTAACAGGTTTTAGTACAATATGACGTAAGCAGAAAAAAAGATCAGTAAACTTAACCAACCATAGGAAAATAATTCTGGGTTTCACATGAAAAGTGAACAAAACATAATTCTAAAATCAAAATACAAAACTCACACCAGGAGGGCACAAGATATAATGAAGAAGTTTCCTGCGAAGGTAAAAAACCAAAGGGAGAGTGGTCCCATTGTTCCTATATTCGGGTAAATGATTTCAAAATGTCCCATATTTTGGCTGTATGATGTTCCTTCTTATTTCTGCAGTGTCATCAAGAAGTTGTGTCCGAGGTGGGGTTTTTTTGGTTCTCTTATATAGAGGAATAAATCTGCTAGCAACCATCAGGATATTTGTAGCTAATCTTTTAGAATGTATAAAGATGCCAAAAAAATGTAAACCGAGAAAACAATGAATGGAATCTAAAGGTAATGAGACTTCTAGAACTTGTCCCAGTATCTCCATTACACTTATCCAAAAGGGCTGAAGCAGTGGGGTTTCAAATATATACTGTATGATATAATGTACCCTTCTCTTGACTACATCTCCAACAGATGTCAGACACCATCGGGTTATAAGCATGTAGCACCTCGAGGGTTTTATGCCAAAAAATGATTTTAGATATTTTCTTTATATACCACACAGAGTAATAACTTACCTGCCATTTGCCAAAAATTGTCCCAACAGGCTAAGAGTATATAGTTCTTGACAGTCTTTTCCCATTTCTTCAAACATGTTGTTTCTCAATTATAGAAGGATCATTCTGAAATATTTTATAAATTGATGATATCATCAATAAACATTCAGACTTTGTGGGATAATCTAATGTTAGGGAGACTTGCATAGTAGAGAAATAATGTTTAGACTACAAATAAGAATAAAATAAATGTTTAGGCAATCCTTTCTTGTTTTTGAAAGGTTTGAAGTTTATGAGTGACTGGGTGAATAAGGTGCCCTAATTGAAACATATTCGCTTGGACCCATGATAGCATTTGTACTAGTGATAAACCATCTGGAATCACTGGATTATATGGAACGTTAGTCAAAAGGGAGCATGGGGTACAAGAGAAAAAGTCTACTGGCACCTATTCCTTATCATTATGGTAAGCGACATAAGAGCATAAGAATTAGGGCAAATAGGGTACACTTGTGCTGATTTTATCTCTGTCTAACTTTTAGGGGCATTCTGAAGTGACCAGAATGATATGTGACATAGGTTGGCAGCATAATAGTATCTAATTAGGTCAGGAGCTCCCAATCCTCTCCTCCTTTTCAAGGAAACTAGAACTGAACTAGAAATTCTATGTGTTGTCTAGTGCCTTATGAAATTATAAAAAGCCTTCTGAATGTTACATAGGTGGGACATTGGGACTGGGAGGGTTTCAAAGAAATACAAATATTTTGGTATGGTGGACATCTTAAGAACAATAATTCGACTTAATAGAGATAAATTATAGGTGTCCTGGTGCTCCAATCCTTTATGGATCTCCTGTACTAATGGAGAAAGGTTTGCACTATTCAATCAAGACCAAAAAAGTTGGGGTGATATGAGTACCCAGGTACTTAATGGAATTCTGAAATCAGTGATAAGGGTAGCAAGCTTGTAAATTTGAAGGTTGTTTATAAGAACAATGGATAGTTATGGCTTTAGTTTTTGTAGAGTTTAATTTATATCCTGACAAATTGCTGAATTATTTTAAGAGACAATGCAAATTTTGGAAATAGATATGGGGGTAAGTAAAGTGTCAGCAATTTGTTGTCTGCAAAAACTTATTTTCCTCATATCTTAGCACAGTCCCATGTATATTCACGTTGGTGCATATGGTTTTGCTAGAGGTTCCAAGAACAGAACAATCAGTAAGTGAGGTAACAGACATCCTTGATCCCCTAGCTTTATACATAGGAAAGGCAGACAACATTATATGACAAAGTTTAATCCGTGATAGGGAACAATATAGTGTCTGAATTATTTTAAAGAAAGGGCCCTTGAAACCTATGTATTGCAGTTTTGAAAACATCTATGGCCACCCTAACCTATCAAATGCCGTTTGATCATCTAAACCTAGGGTTCTAAACAGTAGGGTAGGAATGTTCGCTTTATTCACTACACTACAATTCACTTCAATTAAATCAATAAGCTATCTGGTGTTGTCACCTGCCTATCTAGTAAACACAAAACTGACTTGGTCTTTATTGATGAGCTGGGGGAGCAACAATGGCAAACTATTGGCAAGAATTTTTGTGACAATTTTGTAGTCTGAATTAAGTAATACTATTGGTCTGTAGTTAGCTGGAGAAGCTGCATTTTCCCTGGTTTAGGTATAACTCTGAAATGTAAGAATTGCAAGCAATGTAATAAATTGAGAGTGGGGTAATTTCCCCTTAAGTAGGGGTCGGTAGAGTTCTAAAAGATGGGAATCTAATATGGATAAGAAATGTTTGTAGAAAGCATAATGTAGTTCATCTGGGTCTGGATTTTTGTGTCAAGAAGTTCTTGACAACAGCAAAAGCTCTTCCAACATAATATCTGCATTTAGAGAAGCTAAATCAGAGGGTGACAATTTATGTAGCTTAAAAGACATACATGTATTAAATGTCTCTGACTGAAAAGACGAATGGATATCTCTGGATAAGCAATTATACAATTTACTATAATAGTCCCTAAATGTTTTTGGGAGAATAATTCTGAGGCTAAAATTAGGCCTGTTTAAGCCAGAAATATTACCTGAAACTGCAAAGTTTCATTCACATTTTCAAAACAGAATTTCATTCTTTTTAATAGTTGGCACACTTCGAGGCAGAGAGTCAGCTTCTTTTATCAAGAAATGTGAAATCAAATGTATTCTCAAAAAAGACAGTATGAAAATTGGCTAAAAGGAATAGTATCCATATTAATGGGTGCTAACCTTGGAGACAGGGATTAGTCCTATTTTAGCTTATAAAAATTAAATAAAAGTATATTTTTTAGAACAACACATGAATATTGTACATTATTGCTTAACAGAATCTTTTCTTTTTTCACTAAAGACAATTTGGAAGGCAGGGAGTTGGTATGCCTTAGCCATAAATATTTATTTAAACTATATTGTTTGCAAAAGCATTTTTGTGATCTTTTATTTTACTATTTGCTGAACAAAATCACATTCTTTGGGGGTTTTGAAGACAAGGAGCAGGCATATTTCACTCAGAAATATTATTTTTCCAGAGGTATTGCATAAACATTACATACATTTGACGTACAGAATCTCATCCTTTTTTTAGAAGGCAATTTGGGAGACAGGGAGTAGGCATTTATTAGACAGAATTTTTTTTATCCTAAACAATAATAAAAATGTGAACAGTTGGGAGGTGCATGTGTGGAGGACTCCAAGATGGCTGCTTACCCTTGGAGTTCTGCACTGCTCCGGTCCTCTAAGCCCCGCCACAGACTACAAAGCACTCGTTCCTGACCCGCTCCACCAGTGATCAACCTGGGAATACTTGGGGAATAATCTGAAGTCCGGAGGCTCTGCCAGGAGAAATCTGTCCAGTCAGCTGGATCACATCCCGTGGTAGGCCAGCCTATACAAGATGGTGGCCGCTACCACACAAGGCACAGACAGTGATACAGAGGATTCCATTGCTGACCAAGATGCCTCTTGCCCTGCAATGACTTCTATAATACATGTCACAGTGAGTAATCAGCCCCAAGCTGCCCCTTCCCCAGCATCTACTGAATCAGTGATTGGGAGGACATGTGAAGACCTTATCCTGACACCCATGAGTGAGGTTCTGGCTACCCCAGATGCATGTGAGAAGGGGGCCCACAATCCACATATCACCCCTACTGATTTAACTTCCATCATAGCCACTTTTTCTACAATGCTGTCCAGGGGTCTGGCCCAAACAGCTGCACAGATCATCTCTTCCATCCATGCTGAACTGCAGCATTTGGGATCATGGATGGAAGTCATGGAAAAGAAGACTGATCAATCTGTAGGCAGAATTAACCAAAACACTTCCACAATACAGGACATCCAGGATCAGTTTGAAACTGCATTGCCCAAAATAGATGACCTTGAAAACCATTCAAGACGATACAACTTCAGAGTCAGAGGACTCCCTGAATCAGTGAAAGAAGTTAACCATGCAATTCACTCCTTCATCAAGGACTTAATCCCAGACATCCCAGAGCACTGCTTGGAATTGGACAAAGTGCACAGAGCCTTGCAACCAATGCAATCCGATGGTCTACGGAGAGATATTATAGATAAACCCCACTTTTACTCTGTTAAGGAAGAGGTGATGAAATTGTCCAGGAATTCAGATGGGCTCAATATTCAGGGACCTCGGGTCCAGGTCTCTGCGGACCTCTCCCACTTTACCGTACAAAGGCGTCATTCTCTAAAACCCCTCCTTCAAGTTCTGGCTCTAAAGGACATAACATACAGATGGTCCTTTCCATTTCGCCTGAACGTCTCATATCGGAACAGGGCCCACAGCTTCTCATCATTCTCAGAAGGTGAACACCTGTTCCTACACCTGGGTGTGATTACCTAAGAGATCCCTCCTCCTTCCACCGCCAGGGGTCCCTCATCTGCCGAGAGGCCCTCTCCTCCTAGTCCACTTACTCCAGTTTGGCAGAAATAACAACCAAAGAGGTCAAGGGACTCTCAACCTCCCTGAGGAAGTCATCTGGATTAGGGACAACTGGATCCTGTTAAGCATTTTATGGAACTGATCTTTCAGATAGCCTTCCTCTCCCCATGATTCGTGCTAGCTTTTAGCATGATCTTACCTCTTTGTTTTCTGGGGAAGTCCTCCAAGGGGGGGGGGGGTGGGAAGAGGGGACTGATAGTCCTATTCCCCAATGTTTGACAAGTTCAAAATCTAATTTGTCTTAAAGTTTCTAAGGTTTTTCTTACACCTTCCTTTAGTTCTACTTGGGTATATTTGTTGTTAAGATACAACTGGGATGTCAACCAGGGTGTCTCCTAGGGTTCTCCCCATTGGTGTGGCAAACTCTCTGGGACTCACTATGTTCACTGGATACATTGGCTTACGGAATACTATGATTGACCCTGTGCAGTTGCCTCCTTGATGCTCCCGGTGGGTAACAAAAATGTTCGGGCCCTACTCCTTCCATGTTTTAAGGAACAATGTTCTGTTTATTTGAAGTTTGTTATATCTTTAGGCGGGTGGACCCACATGGATACAATGCGCCTTCATCTGCCGCTGATGCATTTATGTTTTACTCTCTGGGAATATCACCATTTTTAGGTTTTCTTTGGGGGGAAGTTTGGTTTCACTGTCTCTCCAATTGTTGTCTTGTATTCTTTTGCTTCCCCTTCTCTACTTCTTTTCTTTTTCTTTCTCTAACCTCTCCCTTTCCTGTGGTATAGTGATGTCGCGAACCTAAAATTCGCCGTTCGCGAACGGCGAACGCGAACATCTGCAAATGTTTGCGAACCGGCGAACCGGGCAAACCGCCATAGACTTCAATAGGCAGGCGAATTTTAAAACACACAGGGACTCTTTCTGGCCACAATAGTGATGGAAAAGTTGTTTCAAGGGGACTAACACCTGGACTGTGGCATGCCGGAGAGGGATCACGCAAAAAAAAGTTCTTAAAAATTATAATTTTTTGATAGAGAGCCAATTATTGGAAAAATTAAAAAAAAATAAAAATAAAAAATTTCTTTGGATTTAGCATCTGAGGGGTCTAAAAAGTGTACCTGTCAAGTTTCAGCTCTGTAGCATGTCCAGAACCCCTAAAAAACAGCATTTTTCTTATATTTTCAGGAATACGGCTTCTCTGCGGCTGGCTTTTTCTCTTGCAGGCATTTAGCGGGCATTTTTTTAGGCAGGCATGTCATTTTTTGTATTTAGTGTCTGGAGGGTCTAAAAAGTGTACCTGTCAAGTTTCAGCTCTGTAGCATGTCCAGAACCCCTAAAAAACAGCATTTTTCTTATATTTTCAGGAATACGGCTTCTCTGCGGCTGGCTTTTTCTCTTGCAGGCATTTAGCGGGCATTTTTTTAGGCAGGCATGTCATTTTTTGTATTTAGTGTCTGGGGGGTCTAAAAAGTGTACCTGTCAAGTTTCAGCTCTGTAGCATGTCCAGAACCCCTAAAAAACAGCATTTTTCTTATATTTTCAGGAATACGGCTTCTCTGCGGCTGGCTTTTTCTCTTGCAGGCATTTAGCGGGCATTTTTTTAGGCAGGCATGTCATTTTTTGTATTTAGTGTCTGGGGGGTCTAAAAAGTGTACCTGTCAAGTTTCAGCTCTGTAGCATGTCCAGAACCCCTAAAAAACAGCATTTTTCTGATATTTTCAGGAATATGGCTTCTCTGCGGCTGGCTTTTTTTCTTGCAGGCATTTATCGGGCATTTTTTTAGGCAGGCATGTCATTTTTTGTATTTAGTGTCTGGGGGGTCTAAAAAGTGTACCTGTCAAGTTTCAGCTCTGTAGTATGTCCAGAACCCCAAAAAAACAGCATTTTTCTTATAATTTTTAGTAGAAAACTAATGCAGTGTCTTTCCAGCTGTCTTTTTTTCTTTCTGGCAAGCTGAAATATGATATGCCTATCAGTTGAGCTATGACACAGACAACACTGCACACATGGGGAAATATGTAAAACAAAAAACAGGAAAAGGAAATTAGGTGACGGTCACAAAACATGATATTGTGATTGGCCAAATAAAAAGTCGCCTCGCGATGAGGTCGCGCCAAAGTCGCGCTAAGTCGCGCCAAAGTCGCACTGGAAGCGACGCTACTTTAGTGGTAGCGGCAGTGTAAACCAGCACTAAAACATCCAGTGTGTGAATACGATCAGGTATGATGTTTTATCGGTCAAGTAGTGTAAGGGTTACGCCCGTCGCCCGCTTCACAGTGACAGACCAAACTCTGACAGACCAAACTCCCCGTTTAACAGTCAGTCAGTCCATTTGCACAACCGCAAACTCCCCATTTGCACAAGGTTGGATACCAGCTAGCCATGTCCCGTTCCTTGTCCTCACTGACATCATTGAAGGTCTCTTCCTCCACCCAGCCACGTACAACACCAAGGGTCCCCGAAAGGTGACAACAAGCCCCCTGGGACGCCTGCTGTGGCTGGTATTCCACCTCCTCAAAGCCAACATCCTCCTCTGACTTCTCTTCTTCAGACTCCTCTCTCTGCGTTGCCACAGGTCCAGCAATTGACAACGACAAGGCTGCTTCTGGTGGTGATGGGGACCACAACTCTTCCGCTTCATGCTCATCTACAGCCTGATCCAGTACTCTTCGCAGGGCACGCTCCAGAAAAAACGCATATGGGATGAGGTCGATGCTGTTGCCTTGGGTTCGACTGACCACCAGGGTTGTCACCTCCGCAAAAGGACGCATGAGCCTACAGCCATTGTTCATGAGCATTCAGTAACGCGGCCAAAAAATGAATGTTTTTTCTATGAAAAATTATCCTGCGGATCGCTTTTGGTCTGTTCACAATGAAGCAACGACCTTATCATCTGGGGTGTGCCAACACAATCCTAGAGGTGATCGCTTCATTGTGATGCGCAAGCCCCTTCACCACGACAAGGTAACGATCACGAAGGGGAATTGACACATGTATGTGCCTTTTTTTTTGTTTTTTGTTTTTTTGCAGCCACAGTGTAGCACCAGAGGCCAGAAAAATTAGGCATGTACACATGCATGAAAAAGCAGGTATTGTTGCAGCCGCTGCAGCGGCCTGAAAAATTGAGGTTTTAAGGCAGAAAGTGCACTAAATAATTGCGGCTTGAACCGTAGTTGGTGGCGGAGACGTCACGTAAGTCATCCGGCATGCAGAGAATGATTATATACAGCAGCGTGTGGACCATTTTTAGGCCAAGGCATCTCAGTCATCACCAGGCCTTTTTTAGTCAAATGCATCCCCCACTGTCAGTCCCTTCGGGATCCATGCCTCATTCATCTTAATAAACGTGAGGTAATCAAGACTTTTTTGACCTAGGCGACTTCTCTTCTCAGTGACAATACCTCCTGCTGTGCTGAAGGTCCTTTCTGACAGCACACTTGAAGCGGGGCAGGCCAGAAGTTCAATGGCAAATTGGGATAGCTCAGGCCACAGGTCAAGCCTGCACACCCAGTAGTCAAGGGGTTCATCGCTCCTCAGAGTGTCGATATCTGCAGTTAAGGCAAGGTAGTCTGCTACCTGTCGGTCAAGTCGTTCTCTGAGGGTGGACCCCGAAGGGCTGTGGCGATGCATAGGACTAAAAAAGCTCCGCATGTCCTCCATCAACAAGACGTCTGTAAAGCGTCCTGTCCTTGCCGGCGTGGTTGTGGTGGTAGGAGGAGGATTACTTTCACCTCTTCCCCTGTTGGATTCCCGTTGTGCTGTGACATCACCCTTATATGCTGTGTAAAGCATACTTTTTAACTTATTTTGTAGCTGCTGCATCCTTTGCGACTGCCGGTAATTGGGTAACATATCACAGACTTTCTGCTTATACCGGGGGTCTAGTAGTGTGGCCACCCAGTACAGGTCGTTCTCCTTCAGCCTTTTTATACGAGGGTCCCTCAACAGGCATGACAGCATGAAAGACCCCATTTGCACAAGGTTGGATGCCGAGCTACTCATGTCCAATTCCTCGTCCTCACTGATGTCATTGAAGGTGTGTTCTTCCCCCCAGCCACGTACAACACCACGGGTACCAGATAGGTGACAACGAGCACCCTGGGATGCCTGCTGTGGTTGGTGTTCCTCCTCCTCAAAGCCACATTCCTCCTCTGACTCCTCTTCCTCACACTCCTCTTCCAGTGTTGCCGCAGGTCCAGCAATCGATGGTAAGGCTGTTTCTGGTGGTGGTGATGGTGACCACAACTCTTCCTCTTCACGCTCATCTACGGCCTGATCCAGCACTCTTCGCAGGGCACGCTCCAGGAAAAAAACATATGGGATGATGTCGCTGATGGTGCCTTCGGTGCGACTCACTAGGTTTGTCACCTCCTTAAAAGGACGCATGAGCCTACAGGCATTGCGCATGAGCGTCCAGTAATGTGGCAAAAAAATACCCAGCTCCGCAGAGGCTGTCCTAGCACCCCGGTCATACAAATACTCGTTGACCGCTTTTTCTTGTTGGAGTAGGCGGTCGAACATTAGCAGTGTTGAATTCCAACGTGTCGGGCTGTCGCAAATCAAGCGCCTCACTGGCATGTTGTTTCGCCGCTGAATATCTGCAAAGTGCGCCATGGCCGTGTAGGAACGCCTGAAATGGCCACACACCTTCCTGGCCTGCTTGAGGACGTCCTGTAAGCCTGGGTACTTCTGCACAAAACGTTGCACAATCAGATTCAACACATGTGCCATGCACGGCACATGTGTCAACTTGCCCAAATTCAATGCCGCCAACAAATTGCTGCCGTTGTCACACACCACTTTGCCGATCTCCAGTTGGTGCGGGGTCAGCCACTTATCCACCTGTGCGTTCAGGGCGGACAGTAGTGCTGGTCCGGTGTGACTCTCTGCTTTCAGGCAAGTCAACCCCAAGACAGCGTGACACTGTCGTATCCGGCATGTGGAATAGCCCCTGGGGAGCTGGGGGGGTGCAGTTGGTGTGGAGCAAGACGCAACAGCAGAAGAGGACTCAGCCGAGGAGGTTAGCAAAGAGGATGGAGTAGGAGGAGTAGAGGAGGTGGCAGCAGGCCTGCATGCAAGTCGTGGCGGTGTCACCAACTCCTCTGCAGCAGAGCCACGCATTCCATGCTTGGCAGCCGCCAGCAGGTTTACCCAATGCGCAGTGTAAGTTATATACCTGCCCTGACCGTGCTTTGCAGACCAGCTATCAGTGGTCAGATGGACCCTTGCCCCAACACTGTGTGCCAGACGGGACATGATTTCCTTTTCCACAATAGAGTACAGGTTGGGGATTGCCTTTTGTGAAAAATAATTTCGGCCGGGTACCTTCCACTGCGGTGTCCCAATAGCGACAAATTTTTTGAAGGCCTCAGACTCCACCAGCTTGTATGGTAAAAGCTGGCGGGCTAAGAGTTCCGACAAGCCAGCTGTCAGACGCCGGGCAAGGGGGTGACTCTGTGAGATTGGCTTCTTACGCTCAAACATTTCCTTCACAGACACCTGACTGTGGGCAGGTGACGAGCAGGAACTGCTGAAGGTGAGAGGCGGAGGGGCGGGTTGTTGATAGGGGGCATGGAGGACAGCAGTGGTTGACGTGGCTGAAGATGCTGGACCAGGAGGAGGATGGTGGCTTTCAGTTTGTGTGCTGCTTTTACTCATGTGTTGATCCCATAGGCGTTTGTGATGTGAGATCATGTGCCTTCGCAAAGCAGTTGTACCTAGGTGGGTGTTGGACTTCCCACGACTCAGTTTCTTTTGGCACAGGTTACAAATGGCATCGCTGATATCAGAGGCAGACACACAAAAAAATGCCACACTGCTGAGCTTTGCAAGGACGGCATTCTGGTGGTGGCAACAGCTTGCGTTGATTGGCGTGCTGTCTGGCTGACCCCGGGTGCCGAATCTACATGCTGTCTGACTGCGCCACTAGCTCCTTGCGATGACCTCCTCCCCCTGCTTCCAACTTGTCTCCTCCTCCTCTCTGTCTCCCCATCTGAACTTTCCCCCTCTTCTTCTGCTCTTCGAGCAGGCACCCAGGTGACATCCACAGACACATCGTCATCATCAGCCGCTTCACTTGACAACTCAGCAAAGGCAGCAGCAGCAGGTACAACATCATCATCATCATCATCACAATGTACGTCCATGTGTATAATGCTGCCTGACTGAGACATATCCCCGTTATCTACATCCTCTGGCACTAATAGTTGCGCATCACTTATTTCTTCCAACTGATGTGAAAATAACTCCTCTGATGGATCAAGTGAAGCGGCTGTGGTGCTAGTGTTGGTGGTGGTGCCGGCGGGCTGGCGAGTGGTAAATTGAGAGGTGCCCGAAGCTGAGCTGGAGGAGGATGGTACATTAAGGTTCCGAGCGGAAGCTGTAGATGATTGGGTGTCCTGTGTAAGCCAGTCAACTATGGCCTCAGAATTTTTTGAGTTCAGGGTCTGTGGTGACCTCTGAACACTGGGCATTATTCTAGGGCCTAAGGAAATCACAGCACCACGACCACGACGGCCCTTGCGGGGTGGCCTGCCTCTGCCTGTCATTTTTTTTAATGTGTTGTTACTGTTGTACTATGAGTGCAAGCTGCTGTGCCACCTTATATATCAGTGGTGGGTGGGCAGTGGCACAGTACACTCTCTGTGGACCTGACAGCAGTCACTGGCACCCAGGCAACTGCAATTTAAAAAATATATATATTTTTTTTTTACTTTGCAAGCTGCTGTGCCACCTTATATATCAGTGGTGGGTGGGCAGTGGCACAGTACACTCTCTGTGGACCTGACAGCAGTCACTGGCACCCAGGCAACTGCAATTTAAAAAATATATATATATTTTTTTTACTTTGCAAGCTGCTGTGCCACCTTATATATCAGTGGTGGGTGGGCAGTGGCACAGTACACTCTCTGTGGACCTGACAGCAGTCACTGGCACCCAGGCAACTGCAATTTAAAAAAATATATATATTTTTTTACTTTGCAAGCTGCTGTGCCACCTTATATATCAGTGGTGGGTGGGCAGTGGCACAGTACACTCTCTGTGGACCTGACAGCAGTCACTGGCACCCAGGCAACTGCAATTTAAAAAAAATATATATATTTTTTTACTTTGCAAGCTGCTGTGCCACCTTATATATCAGTGGTGGGTGGGCACACAGTGGCACTGCAGTGGGCACAGTACACTCTGTGGACCTGACAGTCACTGGCAGCCCAGGCAACTGCAATAATAAAAAATATTTTTTTTTTCAATTTATTGCAACAAGATGCTGTGCCACCGTATATATATCAGTGGTGGGCAGTGCACTGCAGTGGGTACAGTGCACTCTGTGGACCTGACACAGCACTCACTGCAATTATGACAGAGGAAAAAAAAAATATTTTTTAAAATGCCAGGTACTGTGCCACCGAAATGAGTGTGGTGTACAGTCTGTGGTAGGTCTTTGGCCTCTCACACACAGCGGGCAGGCAACTGCAGTGTACAATAGATATATATATATATATATATATATATATATATATATATATATATATATAGGAAAAACTCTATTACCAGTTACCAGCCCTTAAAAGGGCTTTTGGGGACGCTAAATATATATATATGTATATATATAAATAAAAATAAAAAAAAACCTCAATTACCAGCCCTTAAAAGGGCTTTTGGGGACACTAGATAGATAGGTATATATATATATAAGAAGAAACAACTCAATTACCAGCCCTTAAAAGGGCTTTTGGGGACGCTAGAAATATATATATATATATATATATATATATATATATATATATATAAAAATTACACAAATACCAGCCCTTAGAAGGGCTTTTTGGGGTGCTGTCCTTACAGCAGTAGTGGACCAAGAACACTGCAAGACCAGGAACACTGACTAACTGTCCCTAGCTTAACAGCAGCAGCAGCAGCAGCAGCTCTCTCCCTACTCTCACTACACACACTGCTTCAGAATGATCTAAGATGGATGCTGCCCTTGCTTATTTATAGGAGGTGGGAGGGTGTGGGAGGGAGGTATGCTGATTGGCTGGAAATGTGTCTGCTGACTGTGAGGTTCAGGGTCAAAGTTTGCCTCAATGATGTATTATGGGGGGCGGACCGAACATCGCATATGTTCGCCCGCAGCGGCGAACGCGAACATGCGAAGTTCGCCGGGAACTGTTCGCCGGCGAACAGTTCTATACATCTCTACTGTGGTATGCTTGAAACTCCTCTCACATCAATTCGCAGGATTGAGACTTTGGAAAGGATGTAAATGAACTCCACGACAGGGTGAACTGTCTTCACTGAGTCAGATTTTTTTCTATTTTGAGTTGTCCAAACCTCTGATTCATAGCTAATTCCAAACCTTCCAATACGATCATGCAGATTTTATCCCACAATGTACAGGGTCTTAACTCCCCGGTAAAATGACAAAAATGGTTCCAATTATATCATACCATAAAGACAGGTGTTGTTCTCCTACAGGAAACTCATTTCCCAATCTCTTACAACCCCTCCTTCATTCACCAGCGCTTCCCCAAATTTTACCTAGCTAATGCTACAAACAAGACATGTGGAGTAGCAATTTGCTTTTCCAAACATTAAAATTTTCCCCCTTCCAAAATACTAAGGGACCCAAAAGGTCGTTACCTGTTGGTAGTGGGTACCGTGGATGGGAAAATGTATACATTTTTATCCTAATACACCCCAAATAAAGGCCAAGTGGGATTTTTCGAACCCATGACAAAAACATTAAAGCCCTATTTACAGGGCATCATCATTTTTGGAGGAGACTCCAATATAGCATTTGATCTCTCTTTGGATAAATCAAGTAAGGGGACCCCAAAATCAAAATGCCCCCCCCCCAGACAAAGTCTTAAAATAGCGAAGGTTCTTCACGCCTTTGGCATGACAGATATCTGGAGGGAATTAAACCCCCATCTCAGGGACTACACACACTTCTCGGCCCCACATCACATATTTTCCAGGATTGACCATATTTTCATCAGATCTTCCTCTATTCCCCTAGCCATAACATCCAAAATTCGAGACACACCCCTATCGGACCACTCCATGCTGACACTTTCCCTCTGATGCTCTTTACGGGACGAAGGCCCATCCAAATGGCATCTTAACCTTCTTAGCGGTATTTCCGAGCTTGGCTCGGGGTTGAATTTCAGAGCCAAAAGCGGTAACCCCGAGCCACACTTGGGGTACCGCCAGAAGCATTGCTGGATCCTGTAAGCAGGGTTACTTACCTTGTAACCGGAATCCAGCGATGTGTCCCGGCAGTGTCTCGCGGGGGATCTTCCTCCCGATCGTTTCCTTCCCCCGGCTTCCGTCTCCTGCGACGTGACGTTCGCAGGGGGGTGGAACCGGCAGCAAATTCAAATGTAAAAACACACCAAACACACTGATACAATTAAAAAAAAATAAAAAATCATATTAGTTTGTCCCCCAGTGCCCTTTCCTGCAGTTTTACTGTACTTTTTATGTATATATATATACATATATATATATATATATATATATATATATATATATGTATATATATATATATATATATATATATATATATATATATATATATATATATATATATATATGTGTATATATATATATATATATATATATAAAAATATATATACATATATATGTGTGTGTATACATATATATATATATATATATATACGTATATATATATATATATACACATATACTATATATATATATATTTATATATATATATATATATATATATATATACAGTTGGTTTGGGCTGCTCATTCACAAGAATTACATGCAAAATAATGGTACCGCTTTCAGCACCTAAAATCCAAAAGAATCATACCACCAGGGAGGTTAAAGAGGCCCTCCTGAGTGACCCAATACAATGTAAAATTCTAGAAAAAGGCGTTAAGCAATATTTTACAGATAATGACAATAACAGCGTTTCACCAACAACACTTTGGGCAGCCCACAAAGCGGTGCTGAGAAGGAAACTCATTCAAATTTCTTCCCAACTGAAACGTGAATGTAGCTGAAATCCAGAAACTGAATGAGGAATTCCTTGAAATTAGGAAATGTCACAAAAGTAACACTACGCCTACTACCCAGTCTCAGCTAGATTCTGCTAAGGTGAAATTAAAACTAGCCCTGACTACAGCAGTAGAAAAGTACATTAGATGGACTGGTGTTAAATTCTACTCACAGAAGGACAAGATAGGTTCTAAATTGGCAAGCAAACTATGCCCTAGACTGCATACCTTATCCTTCCCCAAATACCGCACTTCATCAGAGAACTTGACCCAAAATCATATCCGTATCATGGAAACCTTTCAAACTTTCTATTCTAATTTGTATGGCTCACAATCCTCTCCTGCCCCACATAAATTGGAGACTTTCCTTAGGGATCTTTCTCTACCCAAAATCACATAGTCCCATAGGGAAATCCTCAATTAACCTTTCACACCAGAGGAGATATTGGAGGCCATTAAATCTCTCAGTTTTTTCAGTCATATATTATAAGAAATTTGGCCCCTCCTTATCCCCCTATATGGCTCGATTTTTAAACTCCCTTTGAGATGGAAACCCCCTGGACAATGATTTAAACTCATATATTTCCATGATTCCCAAACCGGGAAAGATGTAAGTGATGTTGGTAACTATCGTCTGATATCACTTATATTAACGACCTTAAACTTATGACGGAAATTCTTGCATCGAGACTGTCGAGCTTTATAGCTAAATATATTCACAAGGACCAGGTGGGTTCATCACTGGGAGGCAAGGCCCAGACCAAGTTAGGAGAGCCATATATATAATTTCATTGCTACACTCTAACTGGGATGGGGGCGCCCTGCAGAAAGGCTTTCTTTTTTTTTTCAGAAAATATATAATGTTTGGGTGTTCTAGTAATTTTCTGGCAAAAAAAATGCAGATTTTATGATGCATCTGAATATCTTTCAATGCCCCACTAGGCAAGTGATTAAAGACATGCTAAAATCCCTAAAATCCTCTTTGCAGTAAGATTTAACTAATATTATCACACAAATTTACTATCTGGGAGACCGCACAGATCACATAGAGAGGAAAACTGGACAATCGTTGATTCCTACATTTAGCAAATGGAGGAGCTTATGTTGCTGGAAGACAAGATTGTGGACCTAAAAGATAGATCCTGAAAATCTTTGGAGTCTCTGAATTCTTTACAGAAACTAAAGGGGGTGAATTTTATTGAAATGTTTAATTTCTCTATTGCCATTGCAATCTACACAAGATTTTATCATAGATTGAGCCCACAAAATCTAAACACTTGCCAAATAATGTGTCCAGTGATATAGTGACGCTTCCAGACTCCTACACTTGTGGTATTGTTATGTGATATATCAGCAGCAACCTCACAGCTGAGAAAAAAAAATTACAACTGTGACAAAGAACCTTGGAGAGCATTGTGTCCTTTACAAATGGTGATTTCATGCAAAAATGTTTGTTATGTATCGTACTCTGGACTTTGGCTCACTCCCATAAGAAATTAGTTTACCAAACCTCATTGTCATGGACATGCAATAGTGTCTGGTAGCTTACCTTTTCCTCATGTCTGCATTAGAGGCCAGACTCTTCCTTCTGGCTGCTTTAATCATCTCTCTTCCCTGTTTGGCTCCACCCCAGGCCATTCCAGGAAGTCTATATTAACCAGCGCACTGCAGGTCTGCTTTGCTGTTCAACAGTGCTTGTTAGTTGTGTTTCCTGTCTGCTTGATCTACCTTTCTGTGTACCGACTTTGGCTTGTCTCTGACTACTCCTGTTTGCCTGTGACCCTGACCTTTGGCCTGTCCCTTGGTTTCCGTCGTCTGCCTGTTTCCTGACCTCGGCTTACTCATCACTATCCCTTGTGTCCTGAGTGGCTGCTTCCCCTCTCTCCCTACAGAGTGTGACCCAGGGGACCCCAGGGGCCGTGACCTGGGCCAAGCTGCAGCCAAGTCCATCCTCACCACTACAGGATCTGGTGAACACCTGCTGGGTCTTAGACTCCGCGCCCTGGGGAATCTTGGGCTCACATTCCTATCCATCCGCAGCAGTCAGCTATCGGGTTCACTACCTTGCGCTGCACCCCTGCCTACAACAGGGTGCAGTTGTCACCTGGCCACAGGTGACCTGACACTCATGGTATCATTTCCTGATGTTGTTCATGTTTTCAATTTGTTTTGGTATTTTTTGATAGTTTCTAATCTTTTGGTCCAGACAGGAGTATATTGCAACATGAGAGAACTCCTTATTATTCCTATTGGATGTGTGGCAGTAGGCCCCAGCATTCCCTTTGATACTTTCATGGCTTATCCTGACAATATAGCATATGCCTAGATTTCCTATGACCAAAGAAAATTATTTTTTAAATATTATAGGTCCTGATGGTCCTTATAAATGACACCTAATGTGGAGAGAGGCACTGACACAAGGGTGTAATATCCCATGCATTTAGGAAACACATTTCCAAAATAAATTCTCTAAATGCACCCATCCCAAAGTTCCAAAAATGATTACAGTTTCTGAAGATAGGAAAAATTGGCATCCTATTAGCCTTTTATAATTAGATGTCTACTCAAATATTTCTGGACCCTGATGGAATAAATCCACATCTGCTCTGACTTCTGACTGAGTTGCAGCCTATCACTCACAAATGCAGCTCAAAGGAGATCCATTCTGTATGTCACCAAACCTGTGGCAGTGGCAAGACAGGAATATAGCAAATCCAAAGAGTGTACAAGTACACAGTACATACAGCACTCCCAGGAGAACTTGCAGAGTCCCTTGGTCCATTGGAACTTTATTTTTTCTGTAGACCATCAACAGGGTAGAGGAATGGATGAGGCAACTGGATTGATGGATGGATGGTTGAACAGGAGAAGGGACTGAGACTGGAACCTCTGCAGCTCCTGCAGAAGATCTGGGTAGGATCACCTCCATGTGGAAAAAAAACAAACAGCAGGGCGCTGAGGTCAGTATCAAATAAAAAACATTTTATTAAAATAAGTAGCAAACTTATATTGAAGTTAGCATGAATCAGCCTGGATAGGGTACACCAAGAAATTGTGATCAGTGTGAGTCTGTAGGCATCACTGAGCAAACAGAGACCGAGGATGGCAGGGAGCCAACAAGCTCAAAGTGTGGATATTAGGAGCGATGTTCTAAGCACACGAGGGTGACAGCTGTCTAACTGCCTGGTGGATGTCAGGATGTTCCTCCCCTTCCTGCCATTTTAGCTTTATAAGAACATCAATTTCCTTCACTGTGAATGCATTTGAAAAAGAGCCCCTGGAAATTCGTCATGCACACCCCCTCTCCCGACATCCACCAGGCAGTTTGACAGCTGTCACCCTCCTGTGCTTAGAGCATCGTCGCTAATATCCACACTCTGAGCTGGTTGGCTTTTAGTCATCCTCAGTCTCTGTTTGCTCAGTGATGCCTACAGACTCACACTGATCATAGCTGCTTGGTGTCCCACAGCTGTCCAACAGGTTTTCCATACTGCCATTAGTGACCTGTCACACAGTACCGCTATCAGTACCGCCATCAGTGACCTGACACACAGGGCCGCCATCAATACCACCATCAGTGACCTGTCACACAGGCCTTTGAATACCACCATCAATACCGCCATCAGTAACCTGTCACACAGGCCCCCCATCAGTACGACCATCAGTGACCTGTCACCCAGGCCCTGCATCAGTACCCCCCACCAGTACCCCATCAGTACCCCATCAGTGACCTGTCTAACAGGCCATCAGTGCCACCATCATGTCCAAAAGATTTTTTACATCTGAGGAGGCATATGCAATCCTTACTTTGTCGTATGATGAGAGCAGTGGGGAGTTCTAATCATCCAATTCTGGTTTAGAATTCGGGCCAGTAGAGAGTAGGGGATCAGAGACCAAAACAGTCCTTCCTAAAAAAATATGGAGAACAAGAAGATCAGAAGACCTGCCTACCCCCAGCAGCGCCATACACCCCTACAGCACCAACACAAATGGAGCTAGACCCCAGGAAGAGGAGCCCTAGTACCAGCACTGGAACAACAAACCAAACCTACCTTCCCAATGCCCTGGCAAAGCCCTTATGGTTGCTTAACAGCTCAGAGTAAGCTATAATCCCCCCCCCCCTCACCGGACAGCCAGGTGTGCAGCCCAACACTACAAATTTATCGCAATAAGATTATTTTTATTTGTTTTTCCCACAAGATTTGCTGCAGTATATGGTGAACCAAACGAATCTCTTTGCAGAGCAATGAATATATAATGTATGAATATATAATGTATATATTCCAACCCAAATTCATCCTACGCCATATGTTCCATTGGCGACGTCTCACACTAGAAGAGGTAAATTGTTTTTGGGCCTTACATTTAATATGGGGATTACAAGAAAATTAAGTGCATGCCTACTGGTCCACCAACCCCATCTACCACATAAAAAAAATTTTTTTGAATAACAGTCCCACGTATGGGAATTAAAGTAAAAAGCACCACGTCCCAAATATTGCATAGAAAAAGGGGGTTTGGAAAGGGCGTCTGTTGGGGACTTTTCTATTTGGGTGCCATACTAAGACGATAAATGTTTAGAAACATATAATAAAAGAATCTGATTTTTATTGAAAAACACACAATTAAAATTATGTCCACTGTATTTCATCAAAGGAATCAGTGTCACAACAAAGCTTGGTTTAGAAGCCACAAATGTTAAGATAAAGATGCACAGTTGTAATATGTTGCATTCTACACAGGGGTCGTTTTCCAGAGGAATTGTGGACCCTTTTACCAGCCGGAGGGTTGTTCTGGTTTAGCGTCTGTGTAGAGATGGTGTTGCCCAGAACTATAGCCCGACATGTTTCGCGGCATGGGCCGCTTCCTCAGGGGCAGTTGAGGGTTTTACAAGGACATCATATAATAACTAAGAGAGAAGAACACATAATACATAAGTAACATATAGATTACAATCATATACATATCATATTTTTCAGAGAAACATACAATAAAACAGTGTACTATAGATTCATTGGTCATGAATAGGAAAGTCTGGATATACCACACCTGAAGCAAAGGAAATCATTCACATAGCAAGCCTGGAAGTAGGACCGCAAGGTAGGTATGTCCCCCCCGGGGCGAGCATGGGAGCCAGCCAAGGAAAGCGGCGGTCATATAGGTAAGTCTAGATTAGGAGGAAGTATGAATAATATTAACAAGCTAGTGTGGTTGCCAATGTTTGATTATGGGTAAATTAGCCATTATATAGCTTTGTAAATAAGAACAAAAAAGTCATACCCAAGCCGCATAAGATAATATCCTGAGGGCAGGGAACGGGGTGATGAAGACCAAGTCCCTCAACAAGGAAACAGTACGCGGTCCACAACAAAGCCAATGGGAAAGGTGCTAATATGGCATCCTCCGTGGCTATAAATCAATAAAGTAATAGTACTCATAGTAAAGAATGGCCACTCATTATCATAACATTCAATTGAAAAAGATAACAGAAAAAGAGAAGAGAGACTTGAGAAGACTATATAGGAGTATGTGAACCACCATATATATCGTGGTCACACACACACATATATACCGTTGTATATGGGATATATCCATACAATAGAGAAATTTGCAGTGAGACTATAAGTAAAATAAGAAACTTGGTTCACCAAAGGAGGGAAGTAGCCTATCACCAAGAATGGAAAAAAGGGCCTGAGCAAAGAATCATACCAAGTCGGTTCAATTACATACCTAGTGCTTATCAGAACAGCGTCTCCCGTCCCTGCTGCTGCAGTGGGAGACACTGAGTCCCGCCGTTATATTGGGGAAGCTCCACCTCGGGAGCGCCATGACGTCATGACGCCACCCGAGGCTGGCGCCGTGAGTGCGTGCACAAAAAACGCGCATGCGCACTGTCCATATGGGTCAAACCAATCCGAAGGAAGGCTGCGCCATCTTGGACACACCAACCCGCCCCACAAAGGGGAGGGGCTGGGACACGGTGTCACGTACTCGCCCCGGGGGAGAAAAAACCCAAAGCAGTCCAAAACATCAGCCAAAGCCGATGACCAACCACGCTTGCCGAGCAGAGTACCGCCGTCCGGGCCGGCCAGACCTTGTTATATCACATGACCAATGATGTACAATATGTCTAGCATAGAGGTCTTTCAAAACATATTGATTGATACATTAAATATGAGTTGTTTGGAACATGACATATATAAATACATGACAGTAATGCAATTATAGGTGACAACAGTATATCGACAAACAATTGTCCCCAACACGGAGCACTGGTAGCCTAAAGGGGCACTCCAGTGCCTCGTGTGTTTAAGATTGCTTAGTATAATGGATATGGGAAGTGGACAGACAACAATTGAGATGGAGAAACAAAAGTTAGGAATAAAAAGATGGGGAAAAGGAAAATAAGGAAGGGGAATGGAAGGGGAGGTGGGGTTGGAACATTATTGAAGGTGGATGAGGGGGAAGGGGAGAAAGAAGGGGGAAAAAAAGGGGGGGGGAGAAATTGATTGGAGTATTTCCAGTGGACACAACCCATCATAGGAAGGGTTTGTAAGATTGTAAGAATGAGCCTCATTCAAGCCTGGTGAAGCAAGAGCATTGAGTTTTTCTATCCATATGGCCTCTCGCTGTAAGATTCGACGATCCCAGTCTCTACACAGACGCTAAACCAGGACAACCCTCTGGCTGGTAAAAGGGTCCACAATTCCTCTGGAAAACGACCCCTGTGTAGAATGCAACATATTACAACTGTGCATCTTTATCTTAACATTTGTGGCTTCTAAACCAAGCTTTGTTGTGACACTGATTCCTTTGATGAAATACAGTGGACATAATTTTAATTGTGTGTTTTTCAATAAAAATCAGATTCTTTTATTATATGTTTCTAAACATTTATTGTCTTAGTATGGCACCCAAATAGAAAAGTCCCCAACAGACGCCCTTTCCAAACCCCCTTTTTCCTTCCCATCTACCACATGCTAATTTATTCTGCTGTCATGTCCAGGACACGCTATGACATGAATATGCGCTTCCTACATTTTAATGACAATTTGCAGTGCCCTCCCCAAGATCCTCCCAACCACGATAAATTATATAAAATACACCTCCTAATAAATTATTTTCCTAAGTAATTTGCTGAAGTGTATGTCCCAGACCTAAATATTTATATGCACGAATCCCTTATCCCCTTTACTGGCTGGCTGCACTTTAAACAGTTTATTCCCAGTAAGCGGGCCAGGTATGCATTGAAACAAAATAAACTTTGCAATAGAACCACTAGATATGTGCATGCCTTCCGCGTATATGAAGGCAAAGACTCCCAGCTCCCTGAGTGCCCAACATATATCGGAACCAGTGGAAAAATTGTCTGGCACCTGGCATACCCCCTGTTCAAAGAAAGGATATCATATTCAGACAACTCCTACACCAGCTTGCCCCTTTTTTGTCACCTGTACTGAGAAAAAAAAACCCTGGCCTGCGGTACCTCCAGAAAAAATAGGAAGAGCTTCCCACAAAATTTTGTAACAAAAAGGCTACAATGAGGGGTAATATGTATTTCTGAGGAGTGAGGAAGTATTGGCTATGAGGTGCACGGACAAGAAAGATGTTTACAATATGTCCATCATTCACAATGACACCTTGGTGGAGATTCACAGAAGACGCGGCCCCATTGTAAAGCCTGAATGTGTCCATGATTATAATCAGTTCATGGGGGGTGTATTTAAAAAAACAGAGGCTACAACCATATTTATCAACCCGAAAGCCTCGTTACTGATATAAAAAAGTTGCATTTCATCTCTTTCATTTGGCCATGTTTAATTTGTATGTCTGCTATCAAAAGTCACCAGAAAACCAACCCAGCACCTATATTCAAATATATTGAAGATATCGTCACTGTCCTGATTTACCAGCAAGGACCCGCCCCAGAAAGCATTCGCTCTGATTCTGTGAGTGGACTTAATGAGCAAAATTTTCCCTATAACATTCCCCCCACAAAATCAGGAGGAAGACACCAAAAGAAATGTTGTTTGTGCAGCAGAGGAGGAATTTTAAGAGAGAGACTAGTTATCATATTCCCCAATGTCCCTCCCAACCTGGTCTATGCATCTGAGAATGCTTCAGGATTTATCACACATCCATAAGATATTAGTTTCTCTTATTTTAAACAGACTGCCATTTCCCCATTTCAAATACCTGTGGGGATAATTTGCCTACTACCACATTTCTATCTTCCACGTTAACTGACCTGTTTATCGATGATGCCTCTGCCTGCCATTTTAAACCACATTTTTGACTTTGATGTACACCAACCTCAGCCTGTTTACCGACTATGTGTTTGCCTGCCATTTTAAACCACGTTTCTGAAGTCCACCTGCCCCTTCCTTGGCTTGTTAATTGACCATGCTTTTTGCCTGCCACTTAGACTGATATTTTGCCCTTCTATTCTGGGCTTTCAGAATAGTGTTCTGAATAGAGAAAAACTGTTTTTCAGGGTCTGGAGGCTTCAAAGAGATTTGGGTGGGAGAAGCCTCTACCCCCGTCCCCATTCTTTCCTGAAAGAGGCCCTAAGATTGATGGTCCTTCCTGCTGCCTGAACCAGTACTTTGGCTGTGCAGACCTTATCGCTGCCTGTAATGACCCAGGACTTTAGAGACCACATCTCATGTACATGCTATCTGTTAGAAATGTGAAGGGCCTTCAAAAATTAAATAGGTTGTCAGGAAATAAGGCAAATCATTTATGCTCCTAGAACGTCTGAAGGTGACTACTTGGATGTTGGGCCTCTGTATATGACCAGGCTGTGTAAAAGTCTCACACGTGGTATTGCTATACTCAGGAGGAGTAGCAGAATGTATTTTGGGGTGAAATATTTGCTATGTAAATGCTATGCGTTAGAAATATCATATAAATTGACCACTTTGTGTAAAAAAAATACATTTTCATTTTTTTTCCACGTTATCCAAAAACTTGTGGAAAAAAAGGACATGTTCGAAAGACTCATAATGCCTCATAGAATATGGGGGTCATTTTGTGGACGTTTCCATTGTCCTGGTGCTCCAGTGCCTTCAAAAGTGTGATAGGTCGTTATGAAATTATAGCATCTCACAAAAGTGAGTACACCCCTTACATTTTTGCAAATATTTTATTATCCCCTTTTCATGTGATAACATTACAATTACACTTTTCTACAATGCAAAGTAGTGAGTGTTCAGCTTGTATAATAGTGTAAATTTGCTGTCCCCTCAAAATAACTCAACACACAGCTATTAATGTCTAACCGCTGGCAACAAAAGTGAGTACACCCCTAAGTAAAAAATGTCTAAATTGGGCCCAATTAGCCATTTTTCCTCCATGTTGTCATGTGACTTGTTAGTGTTACAAGGTCTCAGACGTTAATGGGGAGCAGGTGTGTTAAACTGACCACTGGAAGTTCAACATGGCACCTCATGGCAAAAAACTCTCTGAGGATCTGAAAAAAAAAGAATTGTTGCTCTTCATAGAGATGACCTAGGCTATAAGAAGATTGCCAAGACCCTGAAACTGAGCTACAGCATGGTGGCCAAGACCATACAGTGGTTTAACAGGACAGGCTTCACTCAGAACAGGCCTCTCCATTGCCGACCAAAGAAGTTGCGTGCACATGTTCAGCATCATATTCAGAGGTTGTCTTTGGGACATAGACATATGAGTGCTGCCAGCATTGCTGCAGAGGTTGAAGGAGTGAGGGGTCAGCCTGCCAGTACTCAGACCATACGCTGCACAATGCATCAAATTGGTCTGCATGGCTGTCATCCCAGAAGGAAGCCTATTGCTAAAGAAGCTGAGGGTAAAGGTGGTGGAATGGCCAAACATGTCTCCCCACAGATGCTCAAGACAGATTGAGCATCTGTGGGGCATCCTCAAACGGAAGGTGGAGAAGTGCAAGGTCTCTAACATCCACCAGCTCCATGATGTCATCATGGAGGAATGGAAAAGGACTCAAGTGGCAACCTGCGAAACTCTGGTGAACTCCATGCCCAAAAGGGTTAAAGCGGAGTTCCGGCCACAAAATCGACATAGTCGATTTTGGGCCATCCGCTTGCTTTTGGTCACCTGAAAAATAAATGGATAGTTGCGATTTTTTTTTGTTTACTTACCTTGTTATTGAAGAAAAATATACTCACCTTTCTTCCACTTCCTCCCTCTGCGGCCGCGTCACTTCCTCTTTGCATTGATTCCTGGGAGCTGAACGTCATCGCTCCCAGGAATCAATGCGCCTGCACCGGCCCCGCTCGTCACTTCCGGTGCGGGCGCCTCATTCCCTGCTAAACAGCTTCTGGGCATGCCCAGAAGCTGTGGAGGGATGACGCGCCCGCACCGGAAGTGACGAGCGGGGCCGGTGCAGGCGCATTCTGGGAGAAGAGGATGCGGAAGAGGACGCAGAAGAGGACGCGCTGGCTTCAGCTGCCCACATCCGAGATGGCAGCACTGGAGAAAGAAGTTTTTAAGGTAAGTATTTCTTCTAAAAGGTAAGTGCGACCCGGGACAGTACAGAGGCTATCCATTGTGGAATGTACTAGCCCTGACTGTCCCGGGGGTATTTTTTGTGAAAAAACATTTTCATGGCCGGAACTCCGCTTTAAGGCAGTGCCAGAAAACAATGTGGGCCACACAAAATATTGACAGTTTGGGCCCAATTTGGACATTTTAACATAGGGGTGTACTCACTTTTGTTGCCAGTGGTTTAGACATTAATGGCTGTGTGTTGAGTTATTTTAAGGGGACAGCATATTTACACTGTTATAGAAGCTGTACACTCACTACTTTACAGTGTAGCAAAGTGTCATTTCTTAAGTGTTGTCACATGAAAAGATATAATAAAATATTTACAAAAATGTGAGGGGTGTACTCACTTTTGTGAGATACTGTATATGTGCAATTTATGCTCCTAGAATGTCTGGAGGTGCTACTTGGATGTTGGGTCTCTTTATGTGGCCAGGCTGTGTAAAAGTCTCACACATGTGGTATCGCCATACTCAGGAGGAGTAGCAGAATGTATTTTGGGGTGTCATTTTTGCTATGCACATGCTACATGTTAGAAATATCAGATAAATTGACCACTTTGTGTAAAAAAAAAAAATAAGTTTACATTTTCTTTCCACATTTTCCAAAAACTTGTGGAAAAAAATAACATATTCAATAGACTCATAATGCCTCATAGAACATATGTTGAGCTGTTTGCTCTCCAAAATGGGGTCATTTTATGGGGGTTTCCATTGCCTGGTGCTCCAGGACCTTCAAAATTGTGATAGATAGGAATAAAATGAGATGTGTAATTTATGCTCCTAGAACGCCTAGAGGTGCTACTTGGATGTTGGGCCTCTGTATGTGGCCTGACTGTGTAAAAGTCTCATACATGTGGTATCGCCATACTCAGGAGGAGTAGCAGAATGTATTTTGGGGTGTAATTGCAAGTATGCCTATGATGTGTGTGAGAAATAACTTGTTAATATGACAATATTTGTTTAAAAAATATATTTCTTAATTTTCCCAAGAATTGTGGGAAAAAATTACAACTTGAAAAAACTCACCATGCCTCTTACTAAATACCTTGAATTATCTACTTTCCAAAAAGGAGTCATTTAAGGGGGTATTTATACTGTCCTGGCTTGATAGTGTCTCAAGAAATGAGACAGGTCATCAGTACATCAGGTTTGATCAATTTTCAGTGATTGGCACCATAGCTTGTAGACTCTATAACTTTCACACAGACTAAATACTCTACACTAATTTTGGCTATTTTTACCAAAGATTTGTAGCAGTATAAGTTTTGGCCCAAATTTATGAAGAAAAATTACTTATTGGGAACATTTTATAATATAAACTAAAAAAAAAGTGTTTTTGTTTCCAACATTTTCGCTCTTTTTTTGCTTATATCGCAAAAAAATAAAAAACCCAGTGGTGATTAAATACCATCAAAAGAAATCTCTATGTGTGTGAAAAGAATGAAAAACATTTTGTTTGGGTATAGTGTAGCATTACTGAGTAATTGTCATTCAAATTGTTAAAGCACAGAAAGCTGAAAATTAGTCTGAGCAGGAAGGGGTATAAGTGCCCTGTATTGTAGTGGTTTAAGGGACAGAACTATTTATATTTTGTTTGTCAAGGGTATGGGAAGTAATGTACATGATTCTTGAAAGTGATTATTTTTACATATATATCAAAAAATGTTTATTTAAATTAGTCTTTAAACTAGAAGGCACCTGTGTCAACCCATAGAAAACAATTACCTCCCTGGCAGAAGCCAACATTAGCAAAATTCAGCAGCCCTATGCATTCTCTCTGAATTGCATCTGAGGAGTGCTGGATCCACGTAGCCCACGTCTTATAGAAGTTATCATAACTCACTTTACATCTATGAGCCCGACCTTCTGCCTCCATGATCCTATCTACCTCTGACCTCCAATTAAGCAATGTGGAGCATTTATCACTCTTGCAATAAAGCGTTATTAGACTTTTGGCTGCATATAGCAACAAAAAGTAAAACGCTATTCCTGTACCATTTAACAAGTTACTGTATTATGAAATAAAATATGATTTTTTTGTATTTTTGGGCTGTGCCACCATAGATGTGTAAATGCTCCCTGCTGGGTACAACCTCTCCAACAATTTGGATCTTTCTAATGGAGCAAGCGAGGACACTACAGGAGCCAGTTTCACTGTTCTATTTATTATGCCCCAGACTTTCAATGTGGCTGTTGAAAGAGGAAAGGCCCTATGCGACAAACCCCTATGCACTGTTGGTACCCAAGAGGCATGAGCAAGATAGAATCCTGCCATGTGATTTTGACCCAGATCTTGTCACTCTGGTAGTGATTCCAAGAATCCTCACTAGTATCATAAGCTTGTAATATAAATGAAGACAAGGTAGTCCCAACCCCCCCCCCCCCGCCCCCTACTTTTCAATCGCTACAAGATTTAAAACAATATTCTAGGTTTGTTTGCTAGCCATAAAAAGCCTATAAACATCTTACGTATGCGTCTATGACAGAGAGATGGGGACTGTAGGGTAAAGATATAAAATTTAGGGGAGGGCATTCATTTTTAGGATGGCTATACTCCCTAACCACGTAAGAACACTCCATTGCTCCCTAAGAAGGTCTATTTGTAAGGCTTTCAAAAAAAAAGCTCATATTCTCTAAATATATTTTTTTTCTGATCTGCCGATATGATTACGCCTAGGCAGTGCATAGACTGTTCTACCTATACAAATGGGAAAGATGCCTGCAGGTGTTGCTGGATACTTGTAGGAAGGTTAGTCGCAAGAATTTCAGATTAATCATTTATTTTAAAATTAGATAACTTTCCGTACATATTCAACTCTGTCATTAATATGGGGAGTGATATAACTGGGTCTGAAAGTGCTGAAAGTTTATTTTCAGTAAGTCCTATCAATATTCCTATTATATTCCAATTCTGCCTAACCTCGCAGAGTAAGGGTTCTAACACTAAAGCAAACAATAAAGGTTCTAGAGGGCATCCTTATCTCATCCCATTTCCAATTGGAAACCTCTCCGTGAAAGTTCAGTTTACTTGTATCCTAGCTTCTGGTTTCCGATAAAGTGAACTTATTCATCCTCCCCATATGATTACCTAGTCCCAGGAATGGCAATAGTTCTTCCATAAAAGTTCAGTCCACCCTGTTAAAAGCCTTTTAGGCATCAGTGGAAAGGATTAAAGAAGGCTGGGAGGTTAGTCGATGAGTGGCCCAGTAGATGGTGTTAATTGCCCTGTATGGTGTTATCTCTTGCCTTCCTACCCAGGGTAAACCCAGTTTGATCAGGGTAGACCAGAAATGGAATGACAGGCTGTACCTCACAGCCAGAAATTTTGAAACAAAATTTGTGTTGCAGTTAAGCAGAAAAATTGCTCTGTAATTTTTAGATAGCGTATGACCTTTCCCTGGTTTAGGAATAACAGTAATATTAGCTAATAATGCTTTATTAGGTAATGGCGAGTCAACTGTGATAAAATTTAAAAATACTCAACCATACGACCTAAAAAGGTTGTTTGAAATTTTTTATAATAAACATGTCTGAGCCCAGGCTTTTTCCAATTAGAGTGGAAGAGATCACCTTCTCGAGTTCTTCGGCTGTAATTGGCATTTCTAAACTTCTCACATCTACTGGGGATAACTTTGGGAAGTTGACCTCCACCAAATAATTCCTAATTAACTGCTGTTCTTGCTCAAGTGACACAGTTGAGTCATTTGTTTTAATATTGTATAGAGAAACATAGTAGTCCCAGATAATCTGAACAATTTTACTCTTATGTACAACACTAGTCCCCCTAATTTAATTCATGTATATAGGTGCTTTCTTTGTTCCGTCTTATTGTATTTGCAAGCATCTTACCACATTTACTGCCTAATTCATAAGCTTCATATGCTTTATATCTGAATTAAGCTCTTTTTCTACATTCTAAAAATGTTTCTAATTTTTTTCAAAGTTCTAAGAGTTTCTGCTCATCACAAGCATTTAATCCTGATTCATGCTTTTTTCATAAATTTGAAATTCAGCAAGAAGATTATCCAGGTCTCGTTGATTTGCCTTTTTAACATGTGTGCTATGTGCAATAAGTACCCCTCTTATTACTGCCTTATCTACTTCCCAAAAAGCCTGTGATGAGGAAGAGCCCCAAGGGTTATTGGAGAAATATTCTTCTAGAGCTGCTGTGACTTCTTTATTTACAATATCTTCATCAAGCAAATTCTCATTAAGTCTCCAGGACCATTCCCTTCACGTAGCTGTTCTCAGTTTTAATACTACCATTACTAGGGCATAGTCTGAGATCCTAATCAATTGAGGTTGAAGTTGCTTTATGGAATTAACATTGGCCTAAATAAAAGCAATCTAACCAAAAGCATGTTTTATGTGTTTAAAAGCAGGGGACCCCAACCCCCGGGCTGCAAACCTGTGCCGGTCTGGGCCCTGTTTTCAGCTGGGCCACACAGGCTGCACTGAAGAAGCTGCAGCGGCTGAGCAGAAAGATGACCTCTTCACTTTTCACCACCTGACCCGCATCAGCGCTGCTGAGTCCGTCTTCTCTCATCTCATAGGCCAGAACCATGTTGATATTAACTGCGCATGTGCCAGTTTCCCCACTCCTGAATGCCAGACTCTGTAGCACTGGGGGAGGCTGCAACTGTAAGTTCTTTCAGTGCTGTCAGAAAGCCTATTCAAATTGCCCTTAAATTCTTGTCGCAAGCTGCATCTTCTGGTGGCTGTGGTAGCAGGCTACAGTGGGAAGCTGCATCTGGTAGCAGGCAATGGTGGCAAGTGACATGCTGAATCTGGTAGCAGGCTACGGAGGCAAGGGGCTTGCTGCATCTGGTGGCAGGCAATGGTGGCAAGTGATGAGCTGCATCTTGTGGCATGCTTTGACAACAAGTGACAAGCTGCATCTGATGGCAGGCAATGGTGGCAAGTTGCACGCTGCATATGGTGGCAGGCAAGGATGGCATGTGACATGCTCCATCTGCTGGGGACAAGCGGCATCTAGTGGCAGGCTACAGTGGCAAGAAACATGCTGAATCTGGTGGCAGGCTATGGTGGTAAGTGACAAGCTGCATCTGGTGGCATGCTACAATGACGAGTGACAAGGTCCGGGCTTCCCCCATTTTGCATTATATATTACAATGTAATAATAGAAATAATGTGCTTCAATCATCCTGACACCATACAACCATGGTGGTCAGCATGATTGAAGCACTAAAACCCATCCAGCCAAACCACTATAGATAAATCTATATTATCCAATCAGCAAAAAAATAAAACCAAAACTAAACCCCAAACCAAGACCCCCCCACCCCCTTCCTAAATCTCAGGACCCCTTGAGCACACTTATGTCCACCCGTGAAGTCATCCATCTTATTCCCCTATCTGAGACTATATAGCATTTACAGTATGTGTGATTTTAATGCCACTTATCCCCTAACCTTGATATATCACTGGGGTTGTTTGGTGCCTCAGACCAAGAAAAGGAGTTGGGACTTTATGGGCAAGTAACTTTGTATACAAGGATGTAGATAGAAAATAAGTGGGTTTATTTGAAAAAATAAATAAATTAAATACATTTTTACATATATATAGAGAGAGAAATATGCATTCATAGGTGTTGGGTTATAGACCCAAGGTGAGTATGTGAGTAAAGATTAGAGGGTTTTGGTGACATTAGTGATATTGTGACTTTTGTTAGGGATCTTTATCTCTGTTCATCCATGCTGATTGAGCTTGGAATGTGGTCACAGAGTTTCCCAGTTGTTATCCCACATGTTTCGGCTATCTTAAAGCCTTGAGCCTTGTATACAAAGTTACTTGCCCATAAAGTCCCAACTCCTTTTCTTCGTCTGAGGCACCAAACAACCCCAGTATTCATATTAAGGGACGGAGGCAAGCACATACGATTACAGCCGTTTAGAGATCAAACCTTTAAAAAAAAAAGAAAAAACCTTGATAGATCTTCTCCTTCCAGGGCTTCAACCAGTGATATACCCCTTGGGCTCAAGCTGATAACCTCCCTGAGATTTGGCGGTGGAAACATCCCACCCAAAAAGTGTATTACTGCTTCTTTTAAACCTACAAAACCTCATTTCACATTGACCTTGCCTTTCCTAACCCTTCCTTTCTACCAGATATTGAAATCCTTGACAATGAATATTTTCCTGGGGTTGTAGGAATGCTGTCCTTTAGTTTGACTATACAGACCTCTCAGGTTTTGAACTCATCTTACAGCCATGGCCCACATACCTGATACCCTGGAGAAGTACTGGGACAATAATGTACTATTTAAATCCCCAGTTGTCTGAGATGCTTTTAAGGCATAAACTCAAGGACAATACTTTATATGTCACTGCAAAAAGCCATTAGATCTGACCATACAGTCTAAACTAAATTCCTTCAGAAAAAGGAGCATAAGCAGAAAACACTGCATATGTCTTCCCCACCCCAGAGAACAAAGATGCACCTGTGTCCAACAAGAGAGAATTAAAACTTCACCTGGTGGATATAACTAGAAAGAAAAAACAGGAGTTAATCAAGCATGAGGTTAAAAATGGACATCTATTGTCAAAAAAAGACCCCTTACTGTAGTTTCTGAACTTCAGACTTTAAATGGCTCTACATTCACCAGACCAGATGAGATGACATGCTCCATGCTACTCTATACACTTACACTCTTCCATCAGACTATGATTGAGGGATATTTACCTCTCTACTTGACCTCACTGCCCTAGGCTGGCTTTCTGATCAGAAGAGTGAATTTCTCACAAAACTCATTATAGGAGAAAATGCTTTCTGCCATCAGCTCCTTCATGAATGGAAAAGACCCTAGACCAGGTGGCATCTCTATGGAGTTCTATAAAACACATGCTTTACATTTATGTATCACTACCTAGCAGAAAATATGGTACAAGCATAAAGCCAAATATCTCTTATTCACAAGGTCCCTGAAGACCCAACTCTCCTTTTATTGTTAAACTTGAGCAAATCCTTACAAACTCTTTTGCATGGGGCCCAACCAGCTTATACACAGCTGTACTGACACTGACCAAACAGGATTTTATTCTCCACAAATCCACAGATATCAACATACCTAGACATATTACTAACAAACAGTATATGCTCCACATAGTAAAGCAGGTACTAAGATAATAGACCTCCTGGTTCAATTTATTTGGTAGCTACAGTTATCCTACATTCTGTCTGTGACTGCTATCCATCTGGATGGGAAGTCCCCTGCCCTTTTCCCCTTCTATTATAATAGAACAAACAATCCAAGATCAACCGCGTAGTTAAAGTATAGACAGCTAAATTACTGAAGACTGTTACAGCTGTGTCAACCTCTCATCAGAAACAGGGGGATATCATTGCAATATTTTTTGTCACGCAGTATTTTCGCAGCAGTCATTCAAACGCAATTTTTTTTTGTAAAAAATACATTTCACTGCATTTAAAAAAAAACAAACAGTAAAGTTAGCCCACTTTTTTATATTGTGAAAGATGATGTCACACTGAGTAAATATATACCCAGCATGTTACCATTTAAAATTGCGCACACCCACGTAATGGCGACAAACTACGGTACATAAAAATCTCCATAGGCGACGTTTTAAACGTTCTTAAAGGTTACCAGTTTAGAGTTACAGTGTAGCTATTTTTTTTTAATTATTGCTCTTGCTCTGGTGATTGCGGCGACTCCTCACATGTGTGGTTTGAACAGCGCTTTCATTTGCGGGCGCGACTTCCGTATGCGTTTTCTTTCGTGCGCAAGCTCACGGGGTGATTTTTTTTCCTATTTATTTTATTTAAATTTTTTAACTTTAGCACAATTTAAAAATATATATATCTGATCACTTTTATTGCTGTCACAAGCAATGTAAACATGCCTTGTGACAGTAATAGGCAGTGACAGGTACTCTTTATGGAGAGATCGGGGGCCTAAAAGACCCCAGACCCCTCCACTGCACTTCAATGTATTAAAAATGCTGAAATCTGCATTTTTGAATGCTGTCACTTTTTTAAATTTGTCGCCTTTAGCCGCCGAGTAACTCGGGCGTGACATCATCACACCGCTTCTTGGTTACTACATTTGAGACCCAATCAAATCTGAATCCAGCTTTGATCAGGGCTCCAACCAGCCGGCGGACATGCCAGCTGGTTGCTCGGGTCTCCCAGTGGGACGGGAGACCCAGGCAGAGCCGCGGAAGGCGGCAGGAGGAGGGACATCCCTTCTCGCTCGCTGGGGTAATGACCGAACGGCTTCCGAGCCCCATCAGACATTACCACATAAAAAATGGTAGCGGGATGATGCCTCTAGCCGCAGAGCTATGTCAGTTTGCGGGAAGTGGTTAATAAACCGGTGCAGTCTACGTGAACAAAACTAGTATAAGGAAAGAAGAACTACTGTCCACCAAGAAAGTCACATTTGTGGAACACTTTGGTGGAAGTAAAAAACAGCTTTATTGAAAAATTGCACATTACAAAAAAAGCAGTAGTAAGTTAGCCTTCACCCCACCTAGGTTAAAAATAGAGAAAACAAAGAGGAAATAGAATATCCCCTATAAAGGGGACATGCAGCTGCACACGTGCACCCGTTCATACAAACAGTCCCTCTCTAAAGAGTTGGGGATTCAAGCAGAAGTATTCCTGCAATAGAAGTAACACCATTCCTCATCTGAGATATCTAGCAATGCTAAAATCCATCTTTGAGTCAAAAGTCATGTATTGTACTGTTCCAAACTAAGCTCTTAAATTACAGAGTATATTAAGTATGACTGTGTGTCAGTTGGAATAGCAGGTAAGTATGGGAAATTCCTAAGTTGCTATTGCTGGAAATGTAATCACTGAGCTTCCGATTAAGAAGTATGCTCACCAGCAATTCCTTTGAAGTTTTCTGCCAGGAGAATGGAACAAGGGTTCCTTGTACATTAAAACATCACAACATGAGGCTGCTGTTCCTAATAACATTAATGTACTATATCTGCTTTTATTCAAGGGACCAAAAGTACTGTACCTGTTTGCATGCTCTGTGCAGGGAATGAAGGCAGTAGGAGAAGTGAGGGGAGGGGAGGGGTGTGGAGTGGAGAGGGGTGGGGCAGGCAGTGGAGGTGATCTTGTTCTCAATGCTGACTATGAACTGACATGGAGAGGGAGAGGGAGGAGGGGGGAGAGGGAGAAATGCACAGAGGAGAGCTGCAATGACGGAGGCACTTATTCTGACCATGCTTTCATAGCTCAGCAGCCATGATAAACCTGATCAGCTCTCAGAGGGGAAGTCAGGACCAAACCGGATCAACCAGATATTGAATAGATAGAAAGGGGCAATTGAAAAAGAAAAATCACTATGCTACAGCAGGAACATCATTTTTTTGTGGGGGTAACTATCATTATAAGATGGTGTGACAAACTAAATAAACGAGTTCAGCTTTTCATACTATATTGTGTTTTTATTGCACCACTCCCAGGGCCCTGTGTCGAGCAAGGTGAGACGGAGGCTAACAGTAAGAAATTACCCCTTTTAGTTAGCGGTGTCAGAAGTGTATGGGATAGATAGCGGCTACCAGATGACAGTTGTCCAGTTGCATATGTCCTCTCTGGTTGCCCTCTAATTATGGACTCAAAGTGGAGTTAAAGAAGATCTCAACGACAGGCTGCTTAAGTGCATCTTGTTTTTGCCGGTTGCTTCAGATGCTCAGTGCTGGTGCCAGAAGCGTCAGGAAATCTAGAGCTGTGGGAGCTTGTGGAGAATTTATAGCCTAGGCAAGGTAAAGGTAACAGGATCCAGGGACCCAGAAGCCTCCCTCCCACCCCTTGACGAACCTATATATAGAGTATAAGTGCTTATGTACGCTTGCAAATAGAAAATTGTTAAGTAGATATATTAATGCGTCTCTTGACGACCGCCTTAAGGGTGAAGGCATGGTGATGGTCTGAAGGAGTCAAAACAGAGGTATTATCGGGGTTAAACTTTAGGCCGTAATGAGCAATGCGTAGTTTCCAAAGTTTTTTTGGGTGGAGCTTAATGTTAGTGCATGTCAGCTTTCTTGCACAAAGTATAGTTGCACAGTCAAAGGTACATAGGTCTGCTAACATAATTTTTTTGTGCTTACTAAAGTCACTGTGTAAAGTATTAAGAGAACATTCATTGTTAAAGAAATTACAGAAGTACGGGATTTTTGCAGTGAAAACTAGACTTAAGTAAATGCTAAAATGAAAGAGAAAGTGCTGAAGAGGACAGCCAGGAGAATTGCTAAAAAGAGAACCAAGATTAGAGATGAGGAAAGTCCTTTAATTATAAAACATAAGCCTCAGCCCGCGGTGAGTTCTAAATCACTCTCTTCTAGGCTGAGAAAATTTACCTATGTTCTTACTGATTTGGATGAGTCACAGGGGGATATAAAAAGCGTACAGTTCATAAAACAATTGAGAATTAGCTCAGGAAGTGTGGAAGGAACAAATGCACTTAAAGGAAAAAAGTGAATATATATATATATATATATATATATATATATATATATATATATATATAGAGAGAGAGAGAGAGAGAGAGAGAGAATGAAATTAGGGAATCCTTTGCCCAGTGTGCAGGATGCTTTGGCATATTTGAACCTCTCACACCTACTGTATTTATAAACAAACAAACAAAGGGTTAGGGGGGCACACCCTAAACATGCATTTCTAAAGCAGGTGATGCTATAAAGACCACAAGGCTACTGAGACCTGATCTAAATGAGTAAATATGGAGATTTTGTCACACCATATGGATGGCCATATCGTGCTTAAGCTCACCACTGCGTCAAAGTACCCCCTTATTAGGGGGTCCTACACTATCCATAAAATTAAGGATAAATCCCACTTCTCTTAACCATGGGAGATACTGACTCCTTACATGGGAGAAATGTGCTAGCTGCAGAAAACACTGCTTAAACTACACTATAACAAAAATATATGATCTGAAGCATACAAAGAGACATCCCTCCATCCCTAATTATACATACAAACACATTGCAATGGTCATGGGACTTTAAATGTGGCAGGTCACCTAATAAAGTACACATTTATTAAAAGTAGTAATAGTAACACATTCCATAATTTACATAAGTATATTCAATTAATTTCCAAATATAATACAGACATATGTTAAAAAAAAGAGCTGACATAGGTAAAAGTTCATATAGTAATAAACCAAATTCATATTATAATGATGTTAAGACATATAAAGTTACATGATTGACCTATGATGTGGCAAATAAACACATTTCCGGCACATGCGGCGCATGTTGGATTGTCTTTTACCACCTCCCCTCCTCCGTTCAGCATCTGCATGACGCTGGCGGAGATCCCCCCGCGGCCACTGGGCTATTAAGCCAAGCACAGACAGGACGTCAATTCACATGTCTGTCTGACACTTGATGTAGATACTGGGAAAACCATTCTGAACTTGGAATACCATAGGCAAGATTTTTTTGAGGGGCTATCTCTATTTTCACTGGATTCAAATTTCACTCATTCCTGAGCAATCGCACTTTAATTGATTTGGCACATGACTATTGATTTTTTCTTTTCTTCCCCCTCTGTTCAATTTATTCACATGGTCCCATTCCTTTACTCCTCTTGGGCTCATTGGAGCTTTGGTGTTTTTTCCACAATTATACTTTGGAGTCTTTTCTTGTGGATTTACTAGACACACCACTCTGACATTATTATTTACTCTCATTGAAAATATGCTATACCCTGATATACACTATACAGTATCTCACAAAAGTGAGTACACCCCTCACATTTTTGTAAATATTTTATTATATCCTTTCATGTGACACACTGAGGAAATTACACTTTGCTACAATGCAAAGTAGTGATTGTACAGTGTAAACTTGCTGTCCCCTCAAAATAACTCAACACACAGCCATTAATGTCTAAACCGCTGGCAACAAAAATTAGTAATTTCTTCAGTGTTGTCACATGAAAAGATATAATAAAATATTTAAGAGGATAGTGCACACATACAAAATGAGTAACTTTCAAATCTTACAAGGCTACTGAGACCTGATCTAAATGAGTAAATATGGGGATTTGGTCATACCATATAGCCATATAGTTTTTTTTTTTTTTTTTTTAAGCCCGTAGCGTGTGAAACACACTCAAAAGACTTCACCCGGTGCATAAAAAAGTGCACACACACAAACGTGAGGAACACAAAAAGTGCACAGGGTGTGCGAACAAATGGTCTTCCCTCCGAAGAGGTAGGACCCGAACCTCGATCCCCCGGGGCGCAAGACTCCTGACAGGGATTTGAGGTACTCATGGTCTGTCTGGCCGAAACCAGACTGACCCCGTTCTTCAGGGGGACTGCCGAAACAGCCCCCACCGAGTACTAAGTGGGGCTCCCCCGAAGGGAGACCCCATGAGAGAGGGCGGACCAAGCCAAAAGGCCATATCCACCCCCTCCCAAGACTCAAGGTAGGGCCCGAGGACCCACACCCTACAAGTCGTGCAAAGTGAAAAAAGGTGATAGAAAAGTGACAAACCACAAAGAAAAGGCACTCACAAACAAAAAGGTGGGGGGGGGAAGTGGAGAGGTGAATTAGTGCCCTTGTGAAAAATACAAAGGCAGGCCTTCCGGCCGGAATAAAAATTCCTCTGGTCGAAGCCAAAAGGCCTTGCCCAAGAGGCAGGTGCTTAAAAAAGTGTGCGTAGGTGCAGTGACCATGGTGCCGAAAAACTCAAGGCGAGCTGCCCCTCACCAGTGAGAATTAAGGCACCCCTGGGCTGCCACCCCAGGGGCACATACACTACGGGCTTTTTCTACCCCGGCCCAAAGGCCAGACCAAGCGTAGCCCTATCCTACCAGGAGGCATCAGAACTTTGGACAGCTTAGGGAGAACCTGCCTTCAACTGGGGACAAGCCTTTTGCAAGGCCAGATTCAACCCAGGAGGAAAGGCTCCCCCACCGCCACCGCCGTTCCTTACCAATCACATCCAGGAGCAGTACTAACTGGCCGCAGATCCAGTTTTCTCGCTCCCTTCAAACTGGTAGGGGCGGACCCATTCAAATCAGAAGGCAACGGACCCATCCGGCTTTCTCTGACAGTGCCTACTTCCCGGTCCCCCAGTGACGTCTGGAGTGCCCCGGTTCATTTCAGCCCCTGCCGATACTAACCATCAGGGTCCATACCAACTGATAAGAACAGATACTACACTTGATCTTAGCCAAAAGGCCGAGAAGCGATATAACCATATAGCCATATAGTGCTTAAGCCCACCACTGCGTCAATATACCCCATTATCAGTGGGTCCTACACTATCCATAAAATGAAGGATAAATCCCACTTCTCTTAACCATGGGAGATACTTACTCCTTATATTGAGTCCTGACCAGACTCCTGGGGTGGAGCACCCCACTCTCCCACACCAGTACTTTGTTCTCAGTGTCTACCAGTAAGCAGATATAGGAGGAGTCCCCTTATAGTGTAGTTTAAGCAGTGTTTTCTGCAGCTAGCACATTTCTCCCATGTAAGGAGTAAGTATTTCCCATGGTTAAGAGAAGTGGAATTTATCCCATGAATACATTAACACCCATGAATACAAATGTACTAGTTTTTTATAGGTCTCAGAACTGGTAACATACAAAATGAATATGCCATAATAGTGGTTTCCTATCTATGTTGTCAGTGTCATTTTCTGACTAGTGATGCGTATAACTAAACATTTTTTTTGCCTCCAAATACTATAGCAAAAGCTTTTACTATAACATACTTCATGCATGTCCAGTTCAGAAAGGGCACATTTATAAGCATACTGCAAATAGTTTTCATGCAAACTCCTATTTGTCACATGAAAGTACTGTACAATAATAATGGTCAAGAATGTAAATTGTTAGGTGCATTCATTTCAATGCTAAATATTACATTTACACATAAATATATGGCACTTAGGTCAAATATATCTCACAGAGATACAGAATGTTTTAGTTGGTATATAAGGGAAAAATATATGAGAGAATGGTTTCTGAGTGAGTAGATGGGTGGCCAATGAATGAAGGAATAAAAAGGTGTTTTATTGTGTCAAGGAAAACAAAAAAACAAGACAGGATAATAATACAGCAGTGTTGGAATACATTTGGGTCATGTTTAATGGATGCACAAGATTTACTATTTAATCATTGAAATACCTAAGGCAAGGTTATTGGTGCTGGTATCAGGTAGCTAATAACACTGCATTCTCTGTGTGTGCGCCTTAAAATGTATACAAATACGTGTTTACCTCATGAAATGTATTATGTCTCTACTCCTACCCTAAGAGTAGATTTTGCCGAGCCAAAAAGACTATTCCTGTTATTTATGAAGAAAAGTTGGATATCAAGCCTAATACCCCTATACATTTACAAAGGACTTCCATAGGATTTGGAGCTGAACTAGAAGTTTGGTAATGGGATTTTGGTAAAGAAAACAGTGAAATTACAAATACTTTAGGAGTTACTGAGAGATTAAGCAACAATGACCAAAATAAGGTTTTGCAAGTGTTAAATGCATGCCCTTGATGAAGTTGCTAAGGTTTCTTGGTGGTTTCTTGGTGGGAGAATTTGTTTGGATACAGTCTTAAAGTGACTGCCTTTTTGGATGTATTACTTCATTCAAATGTTACATTGTTTTTATTCATTACTGTTTTTTATTTTGCTTATGATAATCATGTATTGCATTTTTAGGAAACTAAGTTCTGAGGCAGAATATGGGCTTAGGTAAGGTGTTCTGTTCTGGGACCCATTAGTTTCACTTGGGTCTAGAGCAGGTATCCTCAAACTACGGCCCTCCAGCTGTTGCGGAACTACACATCCCATGAGGCACTGTAAAACTCATTCGCTGACATGACTAGGCATGATGGGAATTGTAGTTCCTAAACAACTGGAGGGCCATAGTTTGAAGACCCCTGGTCCACCAGAGGATAAGGAACCAAGGTGTTTTGTTGAATTCTTCTACTGCAATGTTGAGTTTGAGAAAAATGTTCAATTGAATAAATATATATATATATATATATATATATATATATTCGGAATCGACCGATATGGGTTTTCTGATGCCGATACCGATATTTTGGCCATCGCATATCTGCATCGGCCGATATGGGCCGATATTTTGTACATTTAAAGTTTAGAAAAATAAAGAACATTTTTGACACAAATCTGGTATTGAACATGTTAATTTTTGTTTAATGTTTAATGGCTAGCTTGCTGGCACCCTGTGGGTTTGGCTGTCTGGCACCCTGTGGTGGGTGGGTGGCTGGCTGTCTGGCACCCTGTGGTGGGTGGCTGGCTTGCTGGCACCCTGTGGTGGCTGGCTGTCTGGCACCCTGTGGTGGGTGGCTGGCTGTTTGGCACCCTGTGGTGGGTGGCTGGCTGTCTGGCACCCTATGGTGGGTGGCTGGCTGGCTGGTATGCTGTTGTGGGTGGCTGGCTGGCTGGCACCCTGTGGTGGGTGGCTGGATGGCTGGCACCCTGTGGTGGGTGGCTGGCTGTCTGGCACCCTGTGGTGGTGGGTGGCTGGCTGGCTGGCACCCTGTGGTGGTGGGTGGCTGGCTGTCTGGCACCCTGTGGTGGTGGGTGGCTGGTTGGCTGGCACCCTGTGGTGGTTGGTGGCTGGTTGGCTGGCACCCTGTGGTGGGTGGCTGGCTGTCACCCTGTGGTGGATGGCTGTCTGGCTGACACAGGGGCTGTGGGTGGCTGGCTGGTACGGGGCCTGTGGGTGGCTGGCTGGTACAGTGCCTTTGGCTGGCTGGTACAGGGCCTGTGGGTGGCTGGCTGGCACCCTGTGGTGGATGGGTGGGTGGCTGAGTGTCTGGCACCCTGTGGTGGGTGGCTGGCACCCTGTAGTGGGTGGGTTGCTGGCTGATACAGGGCCTGTGGGTGGCTGGCCTGTACTGTGCCTGTGGCTGGCTGGTACAGGGCCTGTGGGTGGCTGGCTGGCTAGTACAGGGCCTGTGGGTGGCTGGCTGGTACAGTGCCGGTGGCTGGCTGGTACAGGGCCTGTGCGTGTAGGTGGCTGGCTGGCACCGGGCTGCTGTGGGTGGGTATATGGCTGTGATACACTCCCCTGAAACTAGTCCCGACTCCAGATGAGGCTGTCCAAGGCAAGGGAGGCGGCCTAAGAAGGCAGAATGACATCACGAAAATATGGCAATGTCGGTAACTTCCAGGGCCGATTCCGATATATCGGGGAAAGTGCATTTCGGCCCTCAATATATCGGCCTCGCCGATAATCAGTTGTCCCCTAATATATATACAGTATATATATATATATATATGTCTAGTAATGAAAACTGCTGCTATGAAATCTTTATTTCCGCAAGCTTTTGAATTTATGTTTGAATTCTTAAAATGGCAGAATCTTTTTGTTAACATCTCCATAGGTTAAGAAAGACTTTATCTAGTAGTTTATATTCTGTGGTTAATAATGTTGACTGGAGAGTATCTACCCCCCTATTTCTGCCTCTAACCGGACGCTCTACTTTTTAAAAGGCACAGGAGGTCCTTGAGTGATTCCAGTAGCTCTGCCAAGCCATCATCCTGGTGAGATGCTTCTTTACTCTTCCAAAACTAAAAGTTGAAAGAGACTCCTGTGAAGGTTCCTGGAAATGCCTAGAGTAAGAGCCATGATGCCATCTCAAGGCCCGAGAGTTCCAGTGAACACCACGAGAGAGATCTGAGGTGCCAGCTTGAAGACCAAAATGACCTAACCTGAAGGATGAATTCTTTGCAAAATCAGTTCCAGTCTGTCTGTGGATGTCAAGTTCTGTACTTACCAAGAGGCAAGCTTTAATGGGGTAGTGGATCACTTCTGGCTTCATGGGTAGTACAGAATCCTTGGGGGTGTTTTAGAATTTAAGGAAATTAACTTGAAGAGGGAAATGATGTGGACTTTGTGTAATCTGGAAATATTGGACATTTGCAAGACTCAATACATTATCATTCAAAGTGTGAGAGCGCCGAAAGCTTAAAATTGGTCTGGGAAGGAAGGGGGTGTAACTGCTCTGTATGGAAGTGGTTAATATAGGGAATTACCCATATTATACCCCCCAAATAAAAGAGGAGCAACTATAAGGGTGATTCTTAAATTGGAGGTGGATCAGGAAAGGGGAAACGTGGTGGATAAGTCCCAATTGTTTTTGTCTTGTGATTTTGGACCTTCTTACAAATATATACAGTATTTCTGAGGAGCCTTCTTGTTGTTTAAATCACTGGACATGGAGGTAGAAGTTGCTAGGAAGAAGGAGGATTGTTTTATTCACAGTTTCCTATGGACTTTCATTGATTATAGTGATTTAGAGTGGAAGTAAAGTTCTGCTATTACATACTGTGAGCAGGTAGGCAGGCTTTTTATTACAGAAGAGCATGCACAGATCAGGTTACAGCCCAATCTCTGTGTGCCCAATGTCCGAAGCAATGTCAGTCATCCAGTGCCAGCCAATAAAGATGGGCGAAAACCAGCACACAGGAGAAGATGCTGGTGATGCATCATTGGAAAGGTGAGTATTTATCCATTTAGTTCTGCTTTAAAGAATATATGTTATTTGGAAGATTTTATATCATAAGTTAATGCATTCACTTTCAATGGTGTGGAAGTTCGATTGCACTAATCTCACTAAGCTCACTTACAAGACTGATGTATTTATGATGTTAATTTTTGTATGGTTTCACAAATTATTTAAAATTTTTATTCATAAGGATATACAGGGCTGGTATTTTTATATAATATTTTATAGTATTCAGGGTGGATGGGGTATTTCCTCTAGCTGCTTGGATATAGGGGTGACATTTTTTAAATGCAGGTTTATGTTTACTATTACTCCCCCTTTGATTGTAGTTTTTTATTGTTTTGCATTGGCATCATCTCTGTTTATGTATTTTTCCTTTCCATTTTCTTTTTTCCATATCTATTATTATTATTATTATTTTTTTACGTTTTTTACTTACATTCAAGTTTATATTTTATTTCTCTCATTTTTCTTTTTTTCTCTATTACTAAGCTTTACCCTCTTGGCTGGTTTTGTACTTTATTTACTTTGGCTTTCTATGTGGCTTTATGTTGATATAACTTTTTATTACTCATTTACCTCTGCTTGTGACTTTACCATTATTGATGTCTTCCATACTTTTTTCTGACTAGCAGGCCTAGAAACAGCCTTCTGGTGTTGACTGCAGTGCCAGCAGCCTGAGACCTGTAGTCTTCCATGTGGGCTAAGTGCATTATAGATCTGCATTCTTTATTATTATCTTTATGTTGAGCAAATGTTCACTTGCCATTTAAAAGAGTCATGTATGGTACATTATTTGTGAGGTATTTTATGATGATGAATACTTGTGTTCATGCTGGTGCTATATATCACGCAATGTACATCGTTTCTTTGGTTTGTTCACGGATGTTTAGGGATTGGATCCCATGGGGGATGTTAGTGTCTTTCTACATAGGTTGCACAATTATGTTGTATTGGTTGCCTTGAAAAATATATATTGTATATACTGGGTTTCCGATAAGAGGGTATTGCCAGCCGTCACATACCACGCCCCATCAGGTCACCAAGGGGCCATCCCACAACTTTTTTACAGATAAAACATGGAAAAAATGACAAACATTTTTCTTTTTTAGATATCCTCTCCATTTTATGACTGAGCCATCATTTATTATGTCCCTTTTACCACCATCTGCTTTTATGGTTTTTACATAAACAATTACTTTGTTTTCCTGTACATCCATATGATTAATATTTAGCACTATTTATAGTTATAAAATATCTAAATCCATTCCAGTAGTCAATAAATTCAAAAATCCACTGATTTTACTAGGCCTTGATAAGAGCAATGCACTTGACAGCTTATCTTGAAAATATTTGTTCACTTTCCTACAAAAAGAAACTGCAATCATTTTTTCAATTCCCAGAGGCTTGCCTGAAAATCACAAAGAAAAAAGAAAAGATTTAGACCACACCATTGTCACTGTTGTTGTTCATGATGGCAATCAAAACACATGCAGTACGGTTTTGGCAAAATCATAACAATAGTGTTTTTTTTTTTTTTGTCCATCTCAGAGAATACAAAGTAAGGCAGTATACAGGTGATTCTTTTTAACTACTTTAAAATCCACTGGCCTTCTTTTCTAATCATATTCAATTATAGTTCATATTTGGAGATTTATACTATATGCAGTGCCTTGCAAAAGTATTCGGCCCCCTTGAATTTTGCGACCTTTTGCCACATTTCAGGCTTCAAGCATACAGATTTAAAATTGTAATTTTTTGTGAAGAATCAACAAGTGGGACACAACCATGAAGTGGAACGAAATTTATTGGATATTTCAAACTTTGTTAACAAATAAAAAACTGAAAAATTGGGTGTGCAAAATTATTCAGCCCCTTTACTTTCAGTGCAGCAAACTCTCTCCAGAAGTTCAGTGAGGATCTCTGAATGATCCAATGTTGACCTAAATGACTAATGATGATAAATAGAATCCACCTGTGTGTAATCAAGTCTCTGTATAAATGCACCTGCACTGTGATAGTCTCAGAGATCCGTTTAAAGCGCAGAGAGCATCATGAAGAACAAGGAACACCAGGCAGGTCCGAGATACTGTTGTGGAGAAGTTTAAAGCTGGATTTGGATACAAAAAGATTTCCCAAGCTTTAAACATCCCAAGGAGCACTGTGCAAGGGATAATATTGAAATGGAAGGAGTATCAGACCACTGCAAATCTACGAAGACCTGGCCGTCCCTCCAAACTTTCAGCTCATACAAGGAGAAGACTGATCAGAGATGCAGCTAAGAGGCCCATGATCACTCTGGATGAACTGCAGAGATCTACAGCTGAGGTGGGAGACTCTGTCCATAGGACAACAATCAGTCGTTTACTGCACAAATCTGGCCTTTATGGAAGAGTGGCAAGAAGAAAGCCATTTCTTAAAGATATCCATAAAAAGTGTAATTTAAAGTTTGCCACAAGCCACCTGGGAGACACACCAAACATGTGGAAGAAGGTGCTCTGGTCAGATGAAACCAAAATCAAACTTTTTGGCAACAATGCAAAACGTTATGTTTGGTGTAAAAACAACACAGCTCATCACCCTGAACACACCATCCCCACTGTCAAACATGGTGGTGGCAGCATCATGGTTTGGGCCTGCTTTTCTTCAACAGGGACAGGGAAGATGGTTAAAATTGATGGGAAGATGGATGGAGCCAAATACAGGACCATTCTGAAAGAAAACCTGATGGAGTCTGCAAAAGACCTGAGACTGGGACGGAGATTTGTCTTCCAACAAGACAATGATCCAAAACATAAAGCAAAATCTACAATGGAATGGTTCACTAATAAAAATATCCAGGTGTTAGAATGGCCAAGTCAAAGTCCAGACCTGAATCCAATCGAGAATCTGTGGAAAGAACTGAAAACTGCTGTTCACAAACGCTCTCCATCCAACCTCACTGAGCTTGAGCTGTTTTGCGAGGAGGAATAGGCAAAAATTTCAGTCTCTCGATGTGCAAAACTGATAGAGACATACCCCAAGCGACTTACAGCTGTAATCGCAGCAAAAGGTGGCGCTACAAAGTATTAACTTAAGGGGGCTGAATAATTTTGCACGCCCAATTTATCAGTTTTTTATTTGTTAAAGTTTGAAATATCCAATAAATTTCGTTCCACCTCATGATTGTGTCCCACTTGTTGTTGATTCTTCACAAAAAATCACAGTTTTATATCTTTATGTTTGAAGCCTGAAATGTGGCAAAAGGTCGCAAAGTTCAAGGGGGCCGAATACTTTCCCAAGGCACTGTGTATATATATATATATATATATATATATATATATATATATATATAACCCAAAGTATTGGGGCGCTTCCCTTTATATGCACATGAACTTTAACTACCTCCCTCCCACCATATAGACAAATGACGGCGGGCAGGATCCTCTCTCATTCTGCAAAAACGTCATATGACGTCACCCCAGTCTTATCGCGCTTGTGCTCCTGCGGCGGCGCGGCAATCACTGGCACTCTGTGTCCCTGGGACACGGCGCAACCCTGATCTCGGTAAAGAGCCGATGAGGTTGTGCCTATCAGTGATGTCAATCTGTGCCCATCAGTAATGCCAGTCAGTGCTGCCTTTCAGTGCCCATCAGTGCCTGCTCATATGTGCCACCTATCAGTGCCCTTCAGTGCTGCCCATCAGTGCTGTCCAGTGCTGTGCAGACTATAATTGCCCATTAGTGCCCCCTATCAGTGCCTATCAGTGTCCCCTATCAGTGCCCATCAGCGATGAATATTACTGCCTTCTCATCAGTGCCACCTCATCAGTGCCCTTCAGTGCTGTCTCATTAATGCCCATCAGTGCCACCTCATCAGTGCCCATCAGTGCAGCCTACCAGTGACCATCAGTGCAGCCTCATCAGCGCACATCACTGAAGGAGAAAAATTACTTATTTACAAATTTTTCTGACAGAAACTAAGAAAAACTTTTTTTCTGTCTTTTTTCATTTTTTTTAGCAAAAAAATAAAGCTCTATTTGTGTGGGAAAAAAATGATAAAAATTTCATTTGGGTACAGTGTTGCATGACCACGCAATTGTCATTCAAAATGTGACAGCACTGAAAGCTGAAAATTGGTCTGAGCAGGAAGGGGGTAAAAGTGCCCTGTATTAAAGCGATTAATGGCATCCCAATCTTAGTTTGTAGGTTTCAATATTGCCTTGGCCCACCATTTGCAGATATAACAGCTTTAACTCTTCTGGGAAGGCTGTCTACAAGTTTTAGGAGTGTGTCTATAGGAATGTTTGACCACTCTTCCAGAAGCCCATTTCTGAGGTCAGGCACTGATGTTGAACGAGAAGGCCTGGCTCGCAGTCTCCGCTCTAATTCATCCCAAAGGTGTTCTATAGGGTTGAGGTCAGGACTCTGTGCAGGCCAGTCAAGTTCCTCTACCCCAAACTCCCTCATCCATGTCTTTATGGACCTTGATTTGTGCACTGGTGCGCAGTCATGTTGGAATTGGAAGGGGCCAGCCCCAAACTGTTTTCACTAAGTTGGGAGCATGAAATTGTCCATAATGTCTTAGAATGCTGACACCTTAAGAGTTCCCTTCACTGGAACTAAGGGGCCAAGCCAAACCACTGAAAAAACAACCCTACATCATAATCCCGACTCCACCAAATGATTTGGACCAGTGCATAAAGGCACTGATGGGCACTGATAGGCAGCAATTAGGGGCAATAATAGGTGGCACAGATGAGGGCACTGATGAGCAGGCACTCATGGGCACTGAAAGGCAGCACAAACTGGCATTACTGAATGGTTAAACATTCCCATAGACACACTCCTAAACCTTGTGGACAGCCGTCCCAGAAAAGTTGAAGCTGTTATAGCTGCAAGGGGTGGGCCAACTCAATATTGAACCCTTGCCATTAAAGTTCATGTGCATGTAAAGGCAGGTGTTCCAATACTTTTGACGATATAGTGTACTTGATGATGGTAATACAATTTATTATTCTAATATGACATTGAAGGTAATTTTGCAGTAGTTTGTTTTGTTGTTAACCCTTTGCAGATGACTAAGAAAAAACTGTGAAACTAATTTTCCCCCAAATATCCCATTTAAATGTTAGTAAAAAAAAAAAAACTGTTTAAAAGGCTTGTAGTACTTTTGAGTATTTCTTTCAGGCTGGCTATACACTAGTAGCTTTTTGAACAAATGCTCATACAAATATTCATACGAACATTTGTATGAAAATTCTTTGTACATTTGTTCACTGGACGAATGTCATTTGAAAGTGCTTCAAAATTTGCTTTTAACATTCAATTTTGGAGAGAATGGACTTTCCCAAACAAAAACCACGTTCACTGTAAGAAATGTGTTCATTCCATAAAAATGTTTCATCTTACTCCCTTGATTTTTTCGTCACTGTAGTTGAAATAATTATCGATTCGACCTTACTAATGATTGGAAAAATCAAACTAATGTTCTTAAAATGAGAGTCTTCAAACAAAATTCTACTAGTGTTTAGCTAACATAATGCTTTAACTCTGCAATCTCCTGGTTCAGATTAGGGATGAACTTTGGATTTGGACTTGGACTGTACTAGAGTTTGGTCTGGGTTTTGCCTGTTGTAGGTGTTTAGCAAATGGGCAAACTAAATTAGGTGTTTGCTTGCCTGCAGTATTACAAATGCTGCTAAATGTGATCTTCAGGATGATTGTTAGGGAGCCAGTGGCTGTCAGCTTTCTAGCAACCAGTGATGTATCTCCAGCCCCAGACTTGTATAAAGTACTCGAAATTTCTACTTGAGTAAAAGTACAAGTGCTCGATCAAAAAGTGACTTGAGTAGAAGTGGAAGTGCTCACAGAAAAAGTTACTTAAGTAGAAGTACTAAAGTATTCAACATTTTTTTTACTTAAGTATTGCAAGTAGTTTTTTCAAAAAATTTGCTACTTAAGTACTAAAAGTAAAAAGTACCAGTAGTTTTGAAAAAAAAATTCTACTCAAGTACTGAAAGTAGAAGTACAAGTACTGTGTTATGTAGTTATTAAAGAAAGAAGTCAAAAGTTTGAACATCATATTGTTTTTTATTATTTCAAATGATTTATTCAAATGATCAACCTGTGTTTGTTAGTAGTTTCTTGATGCACTTTAAGCGCTGTAGCACCATTTATTTGTTTGTTTCATATTTTCTTTTTATTGGAAAGATCTGGTATAGCAGCTTTTATTATACACAGCCTTTATTTTCGTATGCGCCGATTTACAAATGACATTATACACATTTTTTTGAGCTTTATGCAACCTGCCATCTACTGTTCTGGCAGTGGTAATTTTTTTAAAAGTAACGAGTAACTATGCAGCACAAAAAAAAAAATACTTGAGTAGAAGTATCGAAATCATCGAAAAAATGTAGTGAAGTAAAAGTAGAAGTAGGAGAAAAAAATTCTACTCTAGGAAAGTACAGATACCGCATTTCGGTACTTAAGTACAGTACTTAAGTAGTTCTACTTCGTTACTATACATCTCTGTCCAGCCCATTCCTCTGTTAGCAGGGTTACTGGCTGATAAGTGATGTATAGAAACGGACAGAGATTGTGGCTGAAGTAACTGAACAAATATGGTCATGGCCAGTAAGTTTTCAGTGTCAATACCACCAGTACTTATTTAAAGTGGAGTTCCACCCATTTTACTTACTTTAGATGTATGTAATCCCCTTTAAAATGACTTTTACCAATGGAAAGTTTTTTTGTTTTTTTTTTTTGCTAGTAAATACCTTATTTTCTGCTTTATTTATCCTCTTCTCACTTCTGGGTCCGGTCGGCGATTACGTCATTCGGCGATTCGCAGTGTGTGCTGGGATGTATCTCAGGCCATGAAATCTCGCATTATTACACAGGAGATGAGCTGTACTGCTTGCTCTGCCCCGCCTCCACCACGCCTCCTCTCAGTGAGCTGTACTGTATGTATTGTATTGAGGCCGTGCTCCGCCCGCCTCCTCTGATTGAGCGAGGACTGAAAGCATTATATCCTCACTGAGCTCACTGAGAGGAGGCGGGGCAGGGCACGCAGTACAGCTCATCTCCTGTGTAATAATGCAAGATTTCATGCCCTGAGATACATCCCAGCACACACTGCGAATCGCTGAATTACGTAATCACCAACCGGACCCGGAAGTGAGAAGAGGATAAATAAAGCAGAAAATTAGGTATTTACTAGCAAAAAAAAAAAACTTTCCATTGGTAAAAGTCGTTTTAAAGGGGATTACATACATCTATGTAATCCAATTTCTTAAAAATGGGTGGAACTCCACTTTAAGTGATATACTGTATAAAGTATCAAGATTAAGGGGCCTTAATTATTTTTAGTACAGTTCTATAGCAGTCTTCCCCTCAACTAAATATAATTCCTTATTTATATAAGTAACACATATTGTTTGTATTTTGAGACATGGGAAGTGATTCAAAAAGAGATAACATAAGCACATTGGAATATTCAATTTAAAATATATACTCATCGCTGTTAGCATGGTTACTGACTGACAGGGGATGTATGCAAAGGGGCAGAGGTTGTGGCTGACATAACTGACCAAATATTATGATGGCCCTATCTGGTCAATCAACCTGGCCACATCTCATCAATGACATCAGCCACTATCCCACCCGTTTGTCGTTATGCACCTGTTATCAACAAATCTGTCATTCAGCGAAGAGCAGCAATAAGAGAGCGAAGCAGAAACAAAAAGGAATGCTCTCACAGATATATGAGAGCTTGGGACTTTTAAGGTGCCAATAACTGTAGTCAACACATTGAATAAAATTCAAAATTTTATTTATATTTACTAAAAAACATATAATGACCACATATTAAAAGACAAAAGGACCAATCAAAAGTCGCTGTCCATCAAAGTGCGATAAAGAGTCGTTTTAGCATTGGGCATGTTTTTTCATTTGGTGAGTCAGCAGGCATTGTTCATCAGGACTGACTATGATCTCCATTGTTGAAACATGTCATTACATTGTGGGACCCCCACAACCACTGGGCCAGGGTTGTGGGGATGAGGGACCCCCTGGCAGAGTTCCCTTCCCAGGTTGAGTGCATGTTTTCTAAGGTGGTTAAGGAGGGGGGCTCTCTCTCACATTTCTTGGTTCTGCAAGGATTTTGTGTGGACCTCATGTAGTTTTTTATATTTCCTGGGGTATCCCCTTAAAATCCATATCACGTCCTTCTGGTATAGACTTTGGGGGACTCCACTCAGTTTTTTTGGTGTGGTTTTTGTGTGTGGGATCCCCTTTAGATCCATACTAGACCCACATTAAAGATAAGGGTCTGGTATGCTTTTTAAAAAGGGGAACCCCGTGCATTTTTGTTTCTTTTGTCATTTTTTGCTGTTGACTGTACTACAGCAAAAGTTATATTTTAGAAAGAGTATATAACATTTGCTGGTAATTTACATTTCCCTGACAACTTCTGTTTTTTTTAATGGCATAGGGAACTCGGCAAAAAGGTCCCCAAAAACACATACAAGACTCTTAAGCATCTGGCCATGTATGTATTTTGGTATACTTTGTGGGGTGCATAATACATACCAGTACCCCCTTGGGTGGTCTCCAAGCAGTTTTTACAGAGAAATCCAGGTTGACCGGGAAATGTCATTTACTGGCAATGTAAATGCCATTTTGTTTTCTTTGTAAATGTCAACTTGGTTGTAGTACACTTTATACATTTTTCAGGTGTGCCACTTTACAGACAGATTCAGGGCAACCCATAAGCATATTATTTAAATGATGTGGGCATTTTTGTTGTTTAACTTTAAAGCGGTTGTAGACCCTTGCATATACCCAGTAAAGGGACTAACCTAAGGTGACACACAGAGATTTCCTTTTACATAGGTTGTGCATGTTTATCTGTAGCCATCTTTTCTCTACAAACAAATCCTGTAAGTGAGCCGGCAACTCCAAATCCATTTAGAAAATGTATTTGTTACATGAAAGAGTACACAGGAAGGCTAACATGTTTCGGCTAACCGCCTTGATCACAGCAAAATAACGAAGTGAGATACAGAGTATATATATATAGTGCACAAAACTCCACCTACCCACCAAGAAATCAGACAATTGTGCTAATTCAAAATACAAATTGCTTAATTGGTAACCGGGCATAACACTAAGAAAGTTTATGGACATGAACACAATATTAAGAGAAGAAACAAAAAAAGTTCAAAGAAATTAAACAACAAATAAAAAATCAATGGAAATATGGATACATATATAAATACATAAAGGCAATAACCTTGTAAAAATGTATGGCCCCAATGCATTTAAAAAAGCCAAAAAAAATAAATAAAAGGGATGTTAAAAGCACAGGATAAATAATCCATGATTCAAAGCACTAACAATACACTAGATTGAATGATGGCATCGCTTCAGAAAAAGGTCCACATCATACCTGTAATTCATACCTGCAGGAATCCTAGTGTGGAGATTAAAAATCCACCAGACCTCCCTTTCAAGGAGCTTCCTGTGGGTGTCACCCCCTCAGAGAGAACCTTTAACCCTTTCCAAATCACAGAATTTAAAAGAATTCATGTTGCCAGCATGAGTATGTTTGAAGTGTTTCGAGACATTGGATAATCCCCTGTCGCTAGTGTAAGAAGCGCCATGATAATGTTTACTAACTCTGGCTCGCAAAGGGTGTGACATACACCCTACATACTGACGTACATTCTATGGCATTGACCACATTAGAAGTGCCACAGTTGACATAGTTACGGATAGTAAATTCTCTCCCAGTAGCAAAAGCAGTAATGGTTTTATGTTTACTGCTGAGCTTGTCGCAAAAGTGGCAGGTGTTCAAGCCACATATATATATGAGCCAGAGACAGTCAACCATGTCTTGTTCTGTCGCGAAGACAGAAATAGGCTAGTGGATAAAATATTCCCCAGGGTACTTGAAGTGCAGCTTGAGAATCTGCAGCCTGCAGACAAAATGGAAATTACATCAGAATCTGCATGTAAAACCGATAGATCAATAGTGCAATACACCACTCATATATTTAGACATTCAATTAGAATAGTGTAACCATACATTTATAATAATAAAAAAAAGGAAAAACAAAAGTAAAAAAAAATAAAAAATGTGCCCATAAGTTCAATATCAATGTGCATGTGTTCAGTCCACAAAGTAACGTTTTTAATCATTTATTCAGCAATGTGTAAAAATCCTTGAAAAGTTGTGACGATAGGATGGGACCACTACCAGCAGGTGAAATAACTGTTCACCTCTCAGAAAGACCAATTGATCAAAATACACTTTTTATACAGAACGCTCAAGGAAATTATACCTTCCACTGCAATGGTCTCCCTCTCTGGATAACCAGATTACTCCACTGATCAATCTCTGCAGGCTTTCAGAATCCTCACTTCCAGTTTGAAAAATCACTCAAAGTAAAGGAAAAAAAAATGAAGGTGGCTTTGGGTGGAGCCTGTGATGTCATTTCTGGTGACACTGATACACGGAAGTGCGGTGAAGAGGAGTTCCCTCGATCTGTGTTTTTACATGGTTTTAATGTGAGCTGCCTTTTGGATGTTTTAATAAAAATTGGTGGAAGTTGGCAATATTGCACTATGTATTTTTCCTTTATTCTGAGTGATTTATCAAACTGGAAGTGAGGATCCTGAAAGCCCGCAGGGATTGATCGGTGGAGTAATCGGTGGCCTACATAGCAAAGAGCACATGGAAGAGCAACGCATGTGAGACAAAAACGGAAACAATTCACAGCTCAATTCACCAAACTGGTTGGTGAATTGAGCTGGGATTTTTTTCTGTTTTTGTCTCACATGTGTCGCCCCTCTATGTGCTCTTTGCTATGCAGGCCAGTTATAGGTGGGGGCAGGGACCATTTTGTTTGTTTCTCAGTGTTATGCTGGGTTTGTATTTTTAATTAGCACAATTGGCTGATTGCTTGTTGAATAGGTGGGGATTTTTGCACTATATATACTCTGTATACTTCATTATTGTGCTGTGATCAAGGCGGTTTGCCAAAACATGTTACCTTTCCTGTATACTCTTTTCATGCAACAAATACATTTTCTATACAGATTTGGAGTTTCCGGCTTACTTACTGGATTTGTTTCTCTCTTGTTGTCTAGAGGACATTGGAGCCAGAGCACCCAACTGTGGATCCCATCCATGAACTTTATAAGGAGGGAGGTTCCCCTGTTCAGAGCACTGCATCTGTTGTCTATCCATATTTTCTCTACAACTGCCTAAAATCCATAATTTGCATTGCTTTTCCGAGCTTCTAAAGGCAGGGGGCTGGGATCTGCTGTCATTCACTGCACGACTGGGAATAATCTGAGACTTGAATGGAGGGAAGGAACACACACCCACTACACAATCTCATAGGGAAACATACACATTTAAGGCTGTCAATCACAGGATGTATGATTGAGTCCCCTGTCCTAATCTAACCTTTGGAGTCAGCACAGCCTGTCAGAAATGACACATGCAGATAGCAGAGGAAGCAGACTGCAGACAGAAATCACATATTTTTAAAAAAATTGCTTCTTTACCAAACTGTATTTTTTAAACATTTTATGCATTAGTACAGTATATGTCCCCCAGGGCAGTGCACAGCCCATTAGCCATTTGGTTGACAATCCCTTGCCAGTTGGCCAAACTGAATTTAAAGATTTGGCTGGCTTTAACCCCTTTGTAACCAGGGTCAAAACTAATCTTATTGCTCAAGCCCAATTTTGCAAATTTGACATGTGTTCATAGAACTGTACATATCATCACAACTACTTAGTGTAGCCAGATGGATTAGACCTTGTGTTTTTCAGGACAGATTAGGTTTTCATTTGGTGGGAAATAATAATAGATATCCCCCCCTTTTTTTTTTTTTAATTATCAAAGCAAAACTAGCCCAAAAAAAAAATGACAATTTTAGCTGTATATTTGTATGCCCTTACCATGTGTCACCATCAAAAAATCTGCAAAATATATTCTTTTACTTCGGAAGACTGCGGCAATACCACCTATATGTGTGCAATTTATTCTTTGTACCCATAGCAGAGGCAAGAAAAAAAGTATGTTTTTTAATCTAAACACATTAAAATTCACACTGACACTAATGGATACTAACTGACAATTACACTGCCACTAACTGACATGTACACTGCCACGAACTGCTATTAACTGATATTTACACTGCCACTAAATGACACTGTCTCTAACTGACACTGACAGTAACTGAAATAGTGCCACTAACTGACACTAACACTGACACCTACACTCACTAAGCTGGGTAAAACATTGAACTAGTTAATTTTTTTTTCTTTAACAGAATGTATTTTGTACAGACTTCACTTTAGGCCATTTTCACACTGACAGACCGATCGGGTCTGCATGTCAGTTAATCAGGAGGACCCGATCAGGCAGTCCATTGCTTTTTAACAATCTGATCGCGTCTGCTAAAAACACATGGATGGGGATCCAATCCCCATCCGTCCGGCGGATCAGATCATTTGACAGTCGGATGGTAATGGATCGATAGTCTCTTTATATCTAACAGCCGCAAAGAGAACAGTAGGCTGTGGCTGTGTCTGATTTGCATCAGTGGAGCAAACACGGACCTGTCCTCCACCTGCTCAGAGGGGATCAGTGGACAGATCCCCTGCTGAGCAGGTGGATCCACTTGATGGAGTCCACCCTGTGTATCTTTACCTCCTCGCTAGCAGAGAAGTCTGTTGTCTCTCCTCTTTACAGAGACAACATAGGCACTTGCTGCAGAATGAATGGCTATCACAGTGATCATGTGATTGGGAACTGGTTTCCCAGTTACCTAATGTTAGTAGAGATCCAGGGCTGTCACCAAACAAGCACACTCCCAACATAAAGACAAGAACACATATATGCGGTACCCAGGTTCTTAAAGCCTACTTCCTGGACACTACAAATACTGTATGTGTTACACTATCGTAAAGGGGTTAATGTGGCTCAGATTAACAGTCAAAACTTTAGCACAGTTCGACGAGCCCCCTACGACCTGAAGCCAGGTAAGATTGGCGCATAAAGAAATTTAGCTGTTTTCATATGGCTGTAGGTAAATTTGCAAGGCAAGGTCATTTATAACAGGCAGTAAAAATTTGAGCTATTTGAATTGAATCATGGATTACATTATCTATTTAATTTTTCAAAGAATATTTTCTCTTAAATTGTATGTAGACCCTAAAAAACAAACTTCTATTGCCTTCTTTTGGTCTGTTAAATATACAATTTAAATTTTTTTTGTTATATATTTTCCATAAGTACAAATAAATAACTGTTGGTCCTGTTAGAAATCCTGTGAGATGTTAACTTGCTGTGCTCCTGACTGTTATCAGTTAGCATTATTCCCACCTACCAAACACCTCCCATATGTTATGGAGCTGATAAAAGCACTGATTCTGTAGTTTTACCACACTTCTTGTCCTAGGGTGACTACTTTGCTAAAGTTAGTAAGTGAGCATCTGTCACCCTAGTACAGGATGTATTCCTGGTAGGATCACTGGATGGAAAAAAGGTTAAAAAAAAAAAATGAATTTAGCCACCACATTTAAGTATTGGAATGTTGCAGTATAATACATTTTTATTCTTTGGTTTATACCTTAAAATGTGATGTAAAGTTTGTATTTTATTTACATATTTATAAAAAAATTTTGATACTAAGCACAGATGTCTATATTTTTGCTTTCGCTTTGTCTGATCTGTTGAGAAACCAGTTCTATTAGGTTGGATATTGTTATGAAAGTCTTTTGTCAAATCTCAGTTGTTTAGCCAGCACAATTAGGGAAGCTTCGAAGACCAGTGTACATTTAAAAATCCTTCTAACATAAGCAATTCAATTAACTGGAAGACCTTTTCCAGAGTAAATGATAAAGTGTAAATCAGCTCTTAATATTTCATTAAATCTTCAATGAAATGGTTTTAAATAGCTTCGATCTTTATTAATTATAAGGGTTATTGGTGCATGATCAAACCAAGTTATTGAATTAATTACAGCTCGATCAACTTAAAGAAGGAGACCGAGGCAAAAAAAAAGATCTAGTATATAATTTATGTTGTGTCAAATAATATATATATTCTATTTCTTGGGTGGTAGGTATTTTATCAGCTATACATCAAATAGTTTATAATTGTATCGAAACGTTTGGAACTGTTTAAGTGTGAAAATTCTTAAGAAAATCTTAGGAAAATATATACGAAAATTCTCAGAACATTCTTAGAACTTTTATTAGTCATTCAAAAGATTTTGTATGTTTGTATTATTTAATTTTAGAATGAATGTACTTTAATGAACGAAAACCAAATACATTGTTAGAAATTCATTCATGCGAGAAAAATCTTCCATCCCCTCCTTCAAATTTCTCACTGCGGATGAAAATGAATGTTGATTTCACCCCACTAACGATTAGAAAAATGAACAAACTTTCTTAGAACCTTTTTTTCCTAATAATTTTTATTTCAAATTCTGCCCATCTATGGCTAACTTCACTGTATGTACGGTAATAGTAAAGGAAAAGCCAATGCGCTACCAATGGGGTAAAGACATGGGGGGGAGGGGGTTGGGGATGTACTGTATGTGAGTAAAGAATATATGTGGATAAAATATATATATATAAAGATAAATAAATTAAACATGCAGCCAATTCTGTAGTGTCACCACGCACTGAACAAATTTGAAGAAGAGGGGGAATCGGCGCTCGTTTCTCTAGGAGTTAATGATAATCCAAAAAAGTTTTATTTTCCTAGGAATATAAATGATCCTGCAGATAGATATGGCAAATACTCCTAGCTATAGCGTGGATGCTCAAACGGTGAATATTGATGTGTAAACAAAATAAATGAAGTGTATAGCTTAAATATGGTGATAAATCAAGCTAACAGAGCATCAAAAATAACAAAATAATGTGCAGGATATTCAAAATAATGCAATACTAATGTGTATTAAATAAATATAATAAAATTAGACATTAAATGTATAAATATAGTGAAAAGTCCCATAATACATAACTTAAGTCTCAATAAAGTGCAAACAAACTCGTGCAAAACTGCAAATCCAGTCCAAACTGGAAAATTCCAATATCTGTGTGCACCTTCACCCACTATTGGATGGCTGCTCACCTCAGATTTTGACCCATGTGTTACCAATGGGTCAGAAATAGCAGTTCCCTTAATGGAATGTAATCCTGTGGATGTATTCTCCAATGGCTGACGATCTCTCAGTCTTAGATAAACAAAAAGGATTGCAGCGCTCAAATAAAATGAAGTGCAAACATATTGAAGTGCATCGATTGTATACATTGTCCCAGTTATGGATTGTGACAAACAATATAATGATTGTTCATTATATTGAACAATCATTATTGTACAGTGACCGTATGAATTTGTCAAGTTGGTTTTAATAATATTTGTCTTTTAACTTTGAATATATGAAATAAAAAATTGTTTTTAGATACAATGTTGAATCTCTTATTTATGAGTACCTAAAAAATCCCATTACAAAAAAAAAAAATTCTTGGCTGGGATTAAGTTATGTGACCAACCCTTTTAGGCAAACCAAAGGAATGCTTGGTTGTATCTACTAGTATGTTTTACAGTGACAACTTTGAAAAAACAAATGTTGCATTGTTTTTGTTTGCACTAAGATGAAGACAATGCAGCAGCTATTGTAGGGTCATAATTGATTTTGTTATTCGGATAATAAAAAAACTGTGCAACATATGTTTACCTTTGACTGACCATGCATTATCTTGTAATGAAATTACTGGGCTAACCATCACAATGATGTAAATGTAATGAGGACTAATATCATAATTGAATGCAATAAATGGGAAAATATTACTTTGACTTTTCTTTAAAGAAAGACATTTTGAAAAGAGTCGGAGAAGAATCATACCTAATTGTAGAACAACTATGCAGTGTATCTGAAAGGAAGCAAATCTGATTAACTGTGGCAGGTCTCATGTGTTCTGCTCATAAATCTCACACCTGCTAATGCATTAGAGATGGCAGGTGTAAACATGATGAAAAAGTGCAATTTCATAATGTCATGTGAGATTAAGATATGCAAATTAAATCTGGTCTTGTACCCAGCAAAATAAAATGCAGTCGGACACAGGGTTATTCCAGAATTAATTTCTTCCTGCTAATAATACATTTTTTAGAACTAAGTTCAGTTGCTAAAGTTCACCTCAAAATCACAAAGGCAATAAAAAGTGCTTCCAAAATGAACATACAGTACAAACCATCCAGACTAATATTACTGTACCAAGAAAGTCAAGTTAAAAGATTACATCATAATGTACTCCAGTATCCAATATTATTGCAGTCAGTTTTATAAGTATTGGTATTTGCAAAAGATAATGTGCAACTCAGAGAGAATTACAAAAATACATAAAAGTAAAATCAGACTACTAGGAACAAGTCAACTCATGCGTGTTTATGGCTAATTGTATTTGCCCATGAACAATGGTTAGCCCACAACACCCTTATGTGGATGGTTTTGTGACCATGTGTATTTTAACATTAGTAGTCATTTGCCAAGAATCCATTATGATTCAGCTAACAACTTTCCACCTTCTGCAGAAATCAATCAGCAGATGTGAAGTGCTCTGGCATTTGCCCTGTATAAAAAGTAAACATGCAGCCATCTCTTTTGCTGTGGACTGGGAAGGGAGTAGTATAGCTCATGTTAAGTAGACAGGTTGTTAGATAGTCATGGAAGATCACTTAAAATGTTGGGCTGTCTATTAGCTGTTGTACTGTATCTGATGAAGTGCTTAGCATCATTTCTTTTTTCAATCTTTTAGCCCCTGTTCACATCAGGGTGATTTGACATGCGATTTAACATGTCAAATTGCATGCCAAATCGCAGCCTTATTGCTGGCAATGGCACCGTCCGAATCGGTGAAACGCAGACTTTGTGGCACCACACCTATTTCCAAAAGTAGTTCCTGTACAACTTTTGGTGACTTCGGGGGCGATTTCAATAGACATCCGTGCAGTGAAGCTGCACAGATGTTTTTCATATTGCCCTCAAACTCGAAATGAAATGTGGTTTTGAAATCTTACGATTTCAAACCTGCCTCAAATGTGAATGTACCCTTAGGCTGGATTCACACTGGTGCGAACACAGACATTGCATGTGATTGCATGTGATTCACACCACATTGCTGTGAAGGTCATATGCGATGTCTGTGCGATGCAAATTCAGCCGTTCAGTTTGTTTGGCTAAACTTGCATCACATTTTGACAAAAATGGTACAGGACCCTTTTTTTGGTCCACACTGGAATCGGATCGCATGGGTATTCACACCCATGCAATCCAATTCCTGCACCATTTCACAGTGCGCACTGTGATCTGCGAAACGATCTGGGGGTGTCAATAATATTACATTGACATCTGCAGCAGTTCTCACAGATTCACAGGGTTTCCCACGCCGCACCAGTGTGAACCCAGCCTCAAGGCTAGGCAGTGGGCTGATCGATAAAAATAAATAGATTTCCCCATCTGCACAAGCAAGGTGGATGGAGGAATCCCTGTGTGGTGCTATTGTATTTTGACAGCAGGGACGGGGACTCCTCCAGTGTCTGAAAAACACTGATCAGCGCTGCAACTGCTGATCAAATGAAAATGTTCCAACATACCACATAAGTCAATTATTAGAGAGTAGAGTTGAGCGAACACCTGGATGTCCGGGTCCGGCAGGTCTGGCCGAACTTGAACAAAAAGTCCGGGTTCGTGACCCAGACTTAACCCGAACTTGACCCCGATCCCGAACCCCATTGAAGTCAATGGTGACCCGAACTTTTGAGCACTAAAATGGTTCTAAAAAAAACATGGAAAGGGCTAGAGGGCTGCAAATGGCAGCAAAATCTTGTTAAGAGCATGGCAAGTGCTCTGCAAACAAATGTGGATAGAGAAATAACTTAAAATAACATAAAAGACATAAAAGTAAATTGGTGATTTTTGAATGGCAGATTAGAACACAGCAGTGTCTAAAGGCTTTATCTCACAGTAACATATAAAGGAAAAACTGAAAAAAAATGTTTCCCTTTAAATTGGTGATTTTTGAATAGCAGATTAGAACAGCACTGTGTGTAAAGGCTGTATGTCACAGTAACGTATGAATGAAAAACTGAAAAATATTTATTTTTCCCTTAAATTGGTGATTTTTGAATATCAGATTAGAACAGCAGTGTCTAAACGCTGTATGTCACAGTAAAATATGAAGGAAAAACGTTTTTTTTTTTCAAAAAATCCAGATTAAGCAGACACATATGCAATGAGCTTGTATTAAATGTCCGCTGCATGCTGCACGCCGCCCACCTAAAAGACTGATAAAAGTTATTTTTTTCTCCCTCCTCCTCACTGGGCTCAGGTCAGGGCAAAAAGATTGTGCACTGCACCTCCACACAATAAAATCGATGTAGATCACTGTCTGATTAAAGAACATTCTTCTGTCCTGTGTCCTATTCTTTCCCTGAAAGCAATCTCTAGCCTGCCCCTACAATAATCTCCTATCTCTCCCTCAAATAAGCAGCAGCAGGAACCTGTCCCTACAGTAGTTAGAGCAGAGTGACGTGCGGCGCTACGTGACTCCAGCTTATATAGAGGCTGGGTCACATGCTGCACTGGCCAATCACAGCCATGCCATTAGTAGGCATGGCTGTGATGGTTTCTAAGGGCACACTAGTTAAACGCTTGTTGATTGGCTGCCCTGCAGCTGTTGAAACCGCGCCATTAAAACCACGCCAAAACAACCGAACAACGGACTGTATCCCGAATATACAGTAAAATGTTCGGGTCCGTGTCCGGGTACTGAAAACCCAAAAGTCCGGTACGATCCCGAACAATACAGTCCATGTTCGCTCAACCCTATTAGAGAGGCCATAGATGAATTCAAATTCGGCAGGTCTCTGTTGAAGAGTTTCACTCCTTTTAGCACCTCAGGCAATAGTGTTCCCATCAGGACAGTAGCAACCTGATAACAGACACTGCACTATTGTTTCAGCCAGGTGTTAGACTGGCCATACACTGTGTGAATTTTATTTTCTGCAACCATGGCTTGCAGGAAAGAAATTTGTACGATTCCCCCATCAGAGTGTTGAAAGGGGAATCAGTAACTGTCTTCTCCCAGCGGAGGGGAGGAGCAATCCCCGCCAGGAGAAGACAGGGATTATTGCTATTGGCTATAGAAGCCGCTAGTGATAAGCGCAAGAGAATCCGGTAGGCTGGTTGTACCCAAGTTGAATGGCCCATTAAGAATTTGCTACTGGTGACCCAAGTTGAACAATCCATCAACTTGGTACATTCAGCCTGCCTATTAACGGTTCGAACCTTGGACGTTTCAGCAGGAGATTCAGCTGCTGTATAGCAGGCCTTACTGTGTACTTTTTTTTTTTACTTGACTGAAAAGCAACCTCTTTAATATTCTGAAGCTGATAAAAAATATGTTGCTATTACCTGAGACAGGTCTAACAGTTTGTGTTGCATTTTATTACTTTATTATAAACTAAGGTATTAACTCCCTTACCGGTATCCCCGAGCGTGACTCGGGGTGGATTTTTTATGCTAGGATCGGTATCCCTGAGTCACGCTCGGGGTAGATGTGCAGAGCCTGCAGCGGGGTTCCTTACCTTCTCCTGGCGATCCAGCGATGATCTCCCATTGCTGTGATCGCCAGCCGAGATCCCCGCCGCTCGTCCGTCGGTGTGATGACTTCCTGGTTCCGTTCCCTGCAGCAGCAATGGTGCATGGGAGCGGAACTGGGAGGGAAATTCAAATGTTGCACAAAACACAAACACATAACATTTATATATATATATATATATATACACACACACATATATATATACATATATATATATATATATATATATATATATATATATATATATATATACACACATACATATATATATACATATATATATATACATACATATATATATATATATACAGTAAACCCCCCTCCATTACGGGGGTTACGTTCTGGACCCAGCAGCGAAAAGTGAAATTCCGCGAAATAGAAAAACCCTATTAAAATGCATTGTAGGCATGTTTATTTTACTGTCACTGTACGTGTAGAAGCATTTTAAGGTCTTTAAACACACTTTTAAAACAATAGAAACTCATTTAAACACATAAAAGATACTAAGAGACATAGCAAGAGCTATGGAAAACACAAAAATATTTCATTTTCAATGATTTATATAGTAAAATAACATTAGAAAAAAAACGCGAATTACCGAGACCGCAAAAACTGAACCGCGATGGAGCGGGGGATTACTGTACATATATATATATATATATATATATATATATATATAAAATATATAACGCATGAATTATAGACAATGTGCAATTGTATTATATAATATATATATATATATATATTAGTGCTGTCAAAATTAGCGCGTTAATAACGCATTAACTCAAATTCATTTTAACGGCGCTAATTTTTTTAACGCACGATTAACGCAGCGCGCATCACCTGTTTGACCCGTGGCCTAGCCCGTAGTTGGAGAGATAGAGATGCAGCAGCAAACAGAAATGGAAAAAGAAAGGGGTCTTCTGAACGGAAAATTTATATACAAAACGAGGTCTGATGGTTCTGTCGACAAGACAAAAGTTATCTGCATTTATTGTCGATGTGAATTAAGTTATCACCGCAGCACGTCGAGTTTAAAATATCACTTGATGGCGAAGCATACAACTGACACGGAGAGCCCCCCTCCCCCTTGTCAAAGGCAGACCACAATGGATCAAAGTTTGCAGCGGAGATCGATGGATAAGTCCACAACTAATAGACTCACCTCAACTATAGCTAAATGGGTGGCTACAGCATGTAGACCAGTTAATGTGGTCGAGGACGAGGGTCTACTTGAAATTATTCGCATCGCATCTAACGATTCTACATACGAACTACCTTCAAGAGCCACCATTACAACCAAGATTCACAACTTATATGAAGAGGAGAAAGCTAAAGTTCAGGAGGCATTGAGACAGACAAACACGGTTGCGCTCACCGGAGATTATTGGACTTCCCTCAGTAACCATAGCTAGCTAGGCGTCACAGCACATTATTTTGACGCGCACTGGAAACTTCAGTCTCACGCTTTGACCGTTATGAAGACAGAAGATAGACACTATGCTGACGTTTGCGCTGAGCACTTTCTTCAAGTAGCCAGACAGTGGAACATTGAACTCAAAATTAAAATAGTGACCACTGATAGTGCACGCAACATGATTGCAGCGGCCAGGCAGCTCCCGTTCGAGCATATGCCTTGCATTGCACACAGCCTCCACCGAGCCATCACAGTTTCTCTCCAAAACAGCCCGTTTGATGGCGCCTTGGCAAAATGCAGGAAGTTAGTGGGTCATTTCAAGCATAGCCCTGCTAACGCAGCCGAGCTTGAACAGCAGCAAGTCAAACATCTTCAAAAGAAAGAGTCACTCGTACAGGAGGTGTCTACTAGGTGGAACAGCACCCTAGAAATGATAAAGCATGTTCAGAGAAATCAAGAACCATTGAGAGATGCACTGGCCCTACATGCAGGCAACATCAACATGCCAACTGCAGCTGAATTTGATAAACTGAAGAGGTTGGAGACTGTGCTGGAACACTGCAGGTAATTTATTGATACTCTTATTATTATTATATTTGTCTCTCAGTCAAAGTAAGGTTGTGTCAAAAGTGGGGACGTCTGTGTGTGTGTGTGTGTGTGTGTGTGTAACATTTTTATAATAGAGTGGATTTATGTTGTTCTGATGTGTCTTGACTGTGTGTGTGTGTGTGTGTGTGTGTGACATTTATAATAGAGTGGATTTAAGTTCTGATGTGTGTGTGTGTGTGTGTGTGTCATTTATAATAGAGTGGATTTATGTTCTGATGTGTGTGTGTGTGTGTGTGTGTGTGTGTGTGTGTGTGTACAGTATGGGGACAAAATATAATAGAAATGTCTGAAATCCTTGTTTTTGTGGGGACATTTGTTGGTCCAGTTAAACAGCTTATAAATCATACAGAATGAGTTGTATTGAAAATGTAAAAATGCAGAAAGTTTTCTGTGATGGTTAGGTTTGTGTGTGTGTGTGTGTGTGTGTGTGTGTGTGTGTGTGTGTGTGTGTGTGTGTGTGTGTGTGTGTGTGTGTGTGTGTGTGTGTGTGTGTGTGTGTGTGTGTGTGTGTGTGTGTGTGTGTGTGTGTGTGTGTGTGTGTGTGTGTGCGCGTGCGTGTGTTAAGAGTGAGAGATTGAAAGTGAGTGAGAGATTCATTATGTCTAACTAAAGTGCTTTTCTCTATTATTCCAGGTATGTGAGTGAACTTTTAGGAGGAGAGAAATTTGTTTCTTGCTCAGTTGTGCTGCCCGCGTTGTGTCATCTATCACGTGTGATGGAGGTCTCAGAAGATGACCCAGCCTACATGATTAAGTTTAAGGAAACTTTCACAACTGACATGGACAAACGGAAGGAAAAAACCAACACCACATGGCTGAGGGTTGCATCAGCACTGGACCCTAGGTTTAAGGACCTCAAATGTCTGAGCAGGGCTGACAGAGCTGAGGTGTGGAGTTCAGTCTGTGCCTTGCTCCAGAGGGAGGGGCTTGCACAGCCAGATAAACCAGTGACAACTGAACCACCTAAGAAGATAACATGTCTCATGTCTGTGCCAGAATCTTCATCTGATGATGATGAAGAGGACTGTATTGAGAAATGTGTGGAGCGCTACAAGGCAGAGCCCTCTATTGGCATAGAGGACTGTCCTCTGCAGTGGTGGTCCAATCATGAAGGGGCACACAGTGAGATAGCCTACCTTGCACGCATATACTTATCAACACCTGCCACATCCGTACCTTGTGAAAGATTGTTTTCACTCTCAGGACATGTTGTTCAGAAAAAGCGAGCTGCCCTGTCATCTGAAAATGTAAACAGGCTCGTCTGTTTGAGCAACTGGCTCAGTGCAAAGAAAGAGAAATAATCTGTGAGGAACCTGTGGGTTTTTTATATTCTTTTTCCCACCTGTTTGATAGACATGAACACGTTCTTTGTAAAACATGTCAATGTTCTTTATGCTCTGTTTAGGGTGATTTCAGTAATAATAAATGTACATTTAGGTTAGCATGTTTACAAGAAGTGAGCTGCCCTATCGTGCAAAAATGTAAATAGGTTTGTGTAAGTAAATTGAGTAAAGAAAGAGAAGTAATGGGAACCGTTTATTTCTATGTTGTTGTTTTTTCATGTGTATAATAGACATGAACAAGTTCTTTGATAAACATATGACTTTTGATACTATGGTCCCTTTGATAGATGTCCAGTCCTCATCCTATGTTAAGTATGGTTTCACTAATAATAAACATGCATTTGCATAAAGCGTCTATTTGTCCACTCCCATGTTGATTAATGTATTCAAAACTTGAAAAGTATTAATTTAAGGTACATTTAGAACTGATACAAATGTGCGATTAATCGCGAGTTAACTCATGACAATCATGCGATTAATCGCGATTAAATATTTTAATCGATTGACAGCCCTAATATATATATATATATATATATATATATATATATATATATATATATATATATATATATATATATATATACATTATATATTATATTATATATTATATAATAAAATTATATTATTGATTAGATTATAATTCATGCGTTCGTGTTTCAAATTTATCACATCTGGGATGTCTACTAGAGTCTTGTTTTGGTCAGGTTTAAGTCAGTAATTACTAAGAATTGTAGGCCTATAATACATAACGCCAAATTTCCATGCAAAAAATGATACCGCTTTTGGTACATAATTCCTGACATAATCATACCGCCAGGGAGGTTAACATAGCATGCCACTTAAATGCATATATCATATACACCATTCAGCCATAACTTTATGATCACCCACCTAATACTGAACAGGTCCCCTTTGTGTGGCCAAAAGAGCTTTTTTGTCGCCAAAACAGCCCTGACCCTTAGAGGCATGGACACCACTAGACCTCTGAAGAAATGCTGTGTTATCTGGCACCAAGCCATTAGTAGCAGATTGTTTAGGTCTTGTAAGTTGTAAGGTAGAGGCTCCTTGGATCAGAGTTAATTTTCCAGAAAATCTCACAGATGCTCAATTGGATTGAGATCTGGAGAAATTGGAGGCCAAGTCAACACATCAATATATTGCTGTGTTCCTCAAACCATTCTTGAACCATTTTTGCAGTGTGGTAGGGAGCATTAGCCTGATGAAAGAGGTCACTGCCATCAGGGAATACCATTTCCATGAAAGGGTGTACTTGGCCCCCATCAATTTTGGGTGCCCAAAGCACCAAAGTATCACACTGCCTCTGCTGGTTTGCCTGGCTTGCCTTCTTCCCAAACTGCACCTTAGAGCCATGTCTTTCCCAGGTAAGTGATGCACATGCATCGGGTCATCTACATATTGTAAAAGATAACATGATTCATCAGACCAGGCCTCTTTCTTCCATTGCTCTGTGGTCTAGTTCTAATGCGCATATGCCCTCTATTGGCCTTCTTGGGCATGGACAGCAGCATAGACCCCTAGACTGGACCTCGGCTTTACAGACCCATTTACAACTGGTCTGCGGCTACACAGCCCCATCTACAACAAACTGTGATGTCATTTTTTTCTGCTTTCAGCACATCAGCTTCAGGGACAATATGCTTACTTGCTGCCTAATATATCCCACCAGCTTTCAGATGCAGCAAGATAATGAATGTTATTCACAAATCTTTAAAGTGGAACAATGGCAAACATTCTTTTTCATTTTGGATAGAGTAAGGAAGGGTTATAATTAGGGTTGAGCAGAAACCTAGATGTCCGTGTTCGACGGGTTCGGCCGAACTTTAAAAAAAAGTCCGGGTCCGTGTCCCGGACTTTTACCGAACTTTTCCCGGACACCGAACCCCATTGAAGTCAATGGGGACCCGAACTTTAAGGCACTAAAATGGCTCTAAAACACCAAAGGAAAGGGCTAGAGTGCTGCAAATGGCAGCAAAACGTAATTAAGAGCATGGCAAGTGCTCTGCAAACAAATGTGGATAGGGAAATAACTTAAAACAACAAAAAAAAACAGAAAAATAAAACAATGTTCTTCTTCATCTCTGAAGGACGAGGCCCATATGTAGTAGGAGGGAGGTTGAGGTGGTGGTGGATGTGGCGGTGACATAGGCGTGCGCACAGGGTGTGCTGGGTGTGCCTGGGCACACCCTAATCACCTAGGGCACATAGCATTGCCAGTGAGGAGATGGGAAAGATCTCCCTGGGACCTGCTCTGCTCTATTTCTCCTTGCCTACAGGTACATGGCCCCGATACATTACTCTCCCTGCTGGCAAACACATGCATGTGTATTTCAACTTTGGGGTGCACACCTTAATGCAATAGGCTGCGCACACCTATGGGCGGTGTAGGTGGAAGCGGCGGTGGAGGAGGACCAGGGCCGGATTAACAGCATCATGGGCTTGGTGCTGAGGATTTTGAAGGGCCTTAGGGCCGTGCCTTGCCATGCACCCAGAGGAGGAAGGGTGCAGCCATGCATGCCTAATTCAACATGGGATGCTGTCTCTGAAGCCCATAAACACATCCATGCATCGCCAACTGTCCCTCCTTGTCCGGCCTTCACGCTGTGTGGGGAGGTTCTGAGGGTGCTGCCTGGGGAAGCGAGCATAGAAGCCAGACTTCTGTGTTTACAAGTGACAGAAGAGCGGTAACAGTGAATATGGCCAACCCGGGGCCTATATAAAAGGTAGGGGCCTGGAGCTGCAGCTCCAATAGCCCCTACATTAATCTGGCCCTGAGGAGGAGGACGAGGTAGCCAACACTGCTTCTTTTCACAAATTTTAAATGAGGGTACACCCCAAAAGAGTGAGAAAGAGCAAAAATGGAACAATGGGTGGGTAAGGTCGGTATCCATTGCTATTCTGCATAAGGTACGGAAAAGTCCCGTGGGATCCATGCCTGGTTCATTTTAATGAACGTGAGCTTGTCCACATTGTCTCTGGACAGGCGGCTGCGCTTGTCTGTTATAACGCCCCCAGCCGTGCTAAATACCCGTTCAGATAATACACTGGCTGCAGGGCACGCCAGCACCTCCAAGGCGTAAAGGGCAAGCTCAGGCCATGTGCCCAATTTGGAGACCCAGAAGTTGAAGGGGGCAGACCCGTCATTCACTACATGTAGGCGTGTGCACACATACTGCTCCACCATGTTGGTAAAATGCTGCCTCCTGCTAAGACGTTCCATCTGAGCTGCTGGTGCTGCTGTTTGTTGTGGCGTGCTGACAAAGCTTTTCCACATTTCGGCCATGCTAACCCTGCCTTCTGAGGTGCTGGCGGTGCCCTGGTTGCGTTGGCGACCTCCTCCTCCTCCTCCTCTGCCTTGTGCTTCCACTGTGGCCCCGCTGTCAGATGGGAATGCCAGCAGCATGGCGTCTACCAGCGTGCGCTTGTACTCGCGCATCTTGCGATCGCGCTCCAGTGAGTGAATTAAGGACGGTACGTTGTCCTTGTAACGGGGATCCAGCAGCGTGGCCACCCAGTAATCAGCACAAGTTAGAATGTGGGCAACTCGGCGGTCGTTGTGGAGACACTGCAGCATGTAATCGCTCATGTGTGCCAGGCTGCCCAGAGGCAACGAAAGGCTGTCCTCTGTGGGAGGTGTATGGTCCGTGTCCTCTGTATCCCCCCAGCCACGCACCAGTGATGGCCATGAGCTGGCCTGGGTGCCACCCTGCTGTGAACATGGTTCCATCTCCTCCTCCAGCTCCTCCTCCTCCTCATCCTCCTCATCCTCCAGAACTGTGCCCCTGCTGGACAATTGCGTCCCTGGCGTTTGCGTGTGCAGGAACCCACCCTCGGAGCCCCTTGCGAATGACTGCCCTGAAAGCCTTGGAAATGTTACCTCTTCATCCTCCTCCTCCTCCTCATCCTGTGCCACATCCTCTTCCATCATCGCCCGAATTGTTTTTTCAAGGAGGCATAGAAGTGGGATAGTTAAGCTGAGAACGGCGTCATTGCCACTGGCCATGTTGGTGGAGTACTCAAAACAGCGCAACAAGGCACACAGGTCTCGCATGGAGGCCCAGTTATTGGTGGTGAAGTGGTGCTGTTCCGCAGAGCGACTCACGCGTGCGTGCTGCAGCTGAAACTCCACTATGGCCTGCTGCTGCTCGCACAGTCTTTCCAGCATGTGCAAGGTGGAGTTCCACCTTGTGGGCACGTCACATATGAGGCAGTGAGCGGGAAGGCCGAAGTTACGCTGCAGCGCTGCCAGGCGAGCAGCAGCAGGGTGAGAACGCCGAAAGTGCGCACAAACGGCCCGCACTTTCTGCAGCAGCTCTGACATATCGGGGTAGTTTTTAAGGAACCTCTGCACCACCAAATTCAGCACATGCGCCAGGCAAGGGATGTGCGTCAAACCGGCTAGGCCCAGAGCTGCTATGAGATTTCGCCCGTTATCGCACACCACCAGGCCGGGCTTGAGGCTCGCTGGCAGCAACCACTCATTTGTCTGCTGTTCCATGCTCCTCCACAACTCCTGCGCGGTGTGTGGTTTGTCCCCCAAACAGGCAAGTTGTAAAACTGCCTGCTGTCGTTTACCCCTGGCCGTGCTGAAGTTGGTGGTGAAGGTGTTACGCTGTCCGGATGAGGAGGCGGTAGAGGATGAGGAAGCGGAGTAGGAGGAGTTAGGAACAGGAGGCAAACTGAAGCGCCCTGCAATCCTCGGTGGTGGAAGGACATGCGCCAAATTGCTATCCGCCTCAGGCCCATCCGCCACTGCATTTACCCAGTGTGCCGTTAGGGAGATATAACGCCCCTGACCGTGCTTACTGGTCCACGTATCCGTAGTTAGGTGGACCTTGGCACAGATGGCGTTGCGCAGTGCACACCTGATTTTTTCCCCCACTTGGTTGTGCAGGGAAGGGATGGCTTGCCTGGAAAAGTAGTGGCGGCTGGGCACGACGTACTGTGGGACAGCCACCGACATAAGGTTTTTAAAACTGTGCGTCTCCACCAGACGGAATGACAGCATTTCAAAGGCCAATAATTTTGAAATGCTGGCATTCAGGGCCAGGGATCGCGGGTGGGTAGGGGGGTACTTCCTCTTCCTCTCAAGTGTTTGGGAGATGGAAAGCTGAACGCTTCCACGGGACATTGTGGAGATGGTTGTTGGTGACCCAGGTGGTGGTGTTGCTGACAGATCGTCTGTTTGCGGGGTGGCAGGTGCCGGTATCACTACAGATGTGGCTGGAGCGGCCGAGACTGCAGCAGAAGAGGAAGCAGGATGAGCCAGAGACGTTTCTTGGTTTTGAAGGTGTGTACTCCACTGCAGCTCGTGCTTTGCACTTAGATGCCTGATCATGCAGGTTGTGCTCAGGTTGAGAAGGTTCATGCCTCGCTTCAAGCTCTGATTGCACAGGGTGCAAACCACTCGTGTCCTGTCATCAGCACATTTTCTAAAGAACTTCCACGCTAGAGAACTCCTTTGAGCTGACTTTGGTGCGCTCGTTCCCTTGCTGCGTTGGGCAGTAGCGGGCGTAGTGTCTAGGGCACGGCCGCTCCGCTTCTGCACCCTGCTCCCTCTTCTGCTGTGCTGGTGGCTCTGTGCGACCACCGCCTCTTCCTCCAAACTACTCAGTTCACCTGCATGACGTTCATTCCATGTGGGGTCGAGGACCTCATCGTCCTCCACATCATCTTCCACCCAGTCTTCACCCCTGCCCTCCTTGTCGGTCTCCACAATGCTGAACGCCGCAGCAGTTGGCACCTGCGTTTCGTCATCATCGGAGACGTGCTGCGATGATCCTTGCATGTACTCATCTTGAGAAATAAGTGGTTGGGCATCGCTGCACTCAATCTCTTCCACTTCTGGGGCAGGGCTAGGTGGATGGCCCTGGGAAACCCTGCTGACAGAGTCCTCAAAAAGAATAAGAGACTGCTGTATGGCTTGGGGCTCAGACTGCTGGCCTGATTTGCAAGGGGGTGAGGTGAAAGACGGTTGGACATTGGCTGCAGGTGCCAACTCTGACCTTTCTGCAGTAGACTGGGTGGGAGACAATGTGAAGGAACTGGAGGCACTGTCAGCAGCAAACCAATCTACTATCGCCTCAACTTGTTCTGGCCTCATCACTTCTAGGGGCGTTTGATGCCCTACCAAATACTGATGCAGGTTCTGTCGCCTACTCACACTTGAGGAAGGTGTTTCACTTGTGCGTGTAGCTGGCACAGATCGACCATGTCCTCTCCTTGCAACAGGAGCTCTACCAGCAGCACCACGACCCAGGCCACGGCCCTTATTTGACGGTCTCCTCATATTTCTGTAATTTAAGATCTTGCCCTAGAAAGGTTTTTATTGAATAGCGGAATAGAAAATATGATCCAAAAAAAGTGTATGTATATCACACGTACACAACCACACTAGGCCCCAATTACTATTGTTTGTACCCCTAAAAGGCTAGGAGTAGGGGGAGTATGGAACAGGCAGCACCCTCAAACCTTCAGAAGTATGAGATGAACCCCAACAACTTGGAAAGGTGGATCTCTCTCACACGTACCAACACAGACTATCCCCCAATTTAACTGATCCCCAGAGGTTTTTGATTAAATAGCGGAATAGGAAATATGATCAAAAAAAGTGTATGTATCTCGCACGTACACAACCACACTAGGCCCCAATTACTATTGTTTGTACCCCTAAAAGGCTAGGAGTAGGGGGAGTATGGAACAGGCAGCACCCTCAAACCTTCAGAAGTATGAGATGAACCCCAACAACTTGGAAAGGTGGATCTCTCTCACACGTACCAACACAGACTATCCCCCAATTTAACTGATCCCCAAAGGTTTTTGATTAAATAGCGGAATAGAAAATATGATCCCAAAAAAGTGTATGTATATCACACGTACACAACCACACTAGGCCCCAATTACTATTGTTTGTACCCCTAAAAGGCTAGGAGTAGGGGGAGTATGGAACAGGCAGCACCCTCAAACCTTCAGAAGTATGAGATGAACCCCAACAACTTGGAAAGGTGGATCTCTCTCACACGTACCAACACAGACTATCCCCCAATTTAACTGATCCCCAGAGGTTTTTGATTAAATAGCGGAATAGAAAATATGATCCCAAAAAAGTGTATGTATATCACACGTACACAACCACACTAGGCCCCAATTACTATTGTTTGTACCCCTAAAAGGCTAGGAGTAGGGGGAGTATGGAACAGGCAGCACCCTCAAACCTTCAGAAGTATGAGATGAACCCCAACAACTTGGAAAGGTGGATCTCTCTCACACGTACCAACACAGACTATCCCCCAATTTAACTGATCCCCAGAGGTTTTTGATTAAATAGCGGAATAGAAAATATGATCCCAAAAAAGTGTATGTATATCACACGTACACAACCACACTAGGCCCCAATTACTATTGTTTGTACCCCTAAAAGGCTAGGAGTAGGGGGAGTATGGAACAGGCAGCACCCTCAAACCTTCAGAAGTATGAGATGAACCCCAACAACTTGGAAAGGTGGATCTCTCTCACACGTACCAACACAGACTATCCCCCAATTTAACTGATCCCCAGAGGTTTTTGATTAAATAGCGGAATAGAAAATATGATCCCAAAAAAGTGTATGTATATCACACGTACACAACCACACTAGGCCCCAATTACTATTGTTTGTACCCCTAAAAGGCTAGGAGTAGGGGGAGTATGGAACAGGCAGCACCCTCAAACCTTCAGAAGTATGAGATGAACCCCAACAACTTGGAAAGGTGGATCTCTCTCACACGTACCAACACAGACTATCCCCCAATTTAACTGATCCCCAGAGGTTTTTGATTAAATAGCGGAATAGAAAATATGATCCCAAAAAAGTGTATGTATATCACACGTACACAACCACACTAGGCCCCAGTTACTATTGTTTGTACCCCTAAAAGGCTAGGAGTAGGGGGAGTATGGAACAGGCAGCACCCTCAAACCTTCAGAAGTATGAGATGAACCCCAACAACTTGGAAAGGTGGATCTCTCTCACACGTACCAACACAGACTATCCCCCAATTTAACTGATCCCCAAAGGTTTTTGATTAAATAGCGGAATAGAAAATATGATCCCAAAAAAGTGTATGTATATCACACGTACACAACCACACTAGGCCCCAATTACTATTGTTTGTACCCCTAAAAGGCTAGGAGTAGGGGGAGTATGGAACAGGCAGCACCCTCAAACCTTCAGAAGTATGAGATGAACCCCAACAACTTGGAAAGGTGGATCTCTCTCACACGTACCAACACAGACTATCCCCCAATTTAACTGATCCCCAAAGGTTTTTGATTAAATAGCGGAATAGAAAATATGATCCCAAAAAAGTGTATGTATATCACACGTACACAACCACACTAGGCCCCAATTACTATTGTTTGTACCCCTAAAAGGCTAGGAGTAGGGGGAGTATGGAACAGGCAGCACCCTCAAACCTTCAGAAGTATGAGATGAACCCCAACAACTTGGAAAGGTGGATCTCTCTCACACGTACCAACACAGACTATCCCCCAATTTAACTGATCCCCAGAGGTTTTTGATTAAATAGCGGAATAGAAAATATGATCCCAAAAAAGTGTATGTATATCACACGTACACAACCACACTAGGCCCCAATTACTATTGTTTGTACCCCTAAAAGGCTAGGAGTAGGGGGAGTATGGAACAGGCAGCACCCTCAAACCTTCAGAAGTATGAGATGAACCCCAACAACTTGGAAAGGTGGATCTCTCTCACACGTACCAACACAGACTATCCCCCAATTTAACTGATCCCCAAAGGTTTTTGATTAAATAGCGGAATAGAAAATATGATCCCAAAAAAGTGTATGTATATCACACGTACACAACCACACTAGGCCCCAATTACTATTGTTTGTACCCCTAAAAGGCTAGGAGTAGGGGGAGTATGGAACAGGCAGCACCCTCAAACCTTCAGAAGTATGAGATGAACCCCAACAACTTGGAAAGGTGGATCTCTCTCACACGTACCAACACAGACTATCCCCCAATTTAACTGATCCCCAAAGGTTTTTGATTAAATAGCGGAATAGAAAATATGATCCCAAAAAAGTGTATGTATATCACACGTACACAACCACACTAGGCCCCAATTACTATTGTTTGTACCCCTAAAAGGCTAGGAGTAGGGGGAGTATGGAACAGGCAGCACCCTCAAACCTTCAGAAGTATGAGATGAACCCCAACAACTTGGAAAGGTGGATCTCTCTCACACGTACCAACACAGACTATCCCCCAATTTAACTGATCCCCAAAGGTTTTTGATTAAATAGCGGAATAGAAAATATGATCCCAAAAAAGTGTATGTATATCACACGTACACAACCACACTAGGCCCCAATTACTATTGTTTGTACCCCTAAAAGGCTAGGAGTAGGGGGAGTATGGAACAGGCAGCACCCTCAAACCTTCAGAAGTATGAGATGAACCCCAACAACTTGGAAAGGTGGATCTCTCTCACACGTACCAACACAGACTATCCCCCAATTTAACTGATCCCCAAAGGTTTTTGATTAAATAGCGGAATAGAAAATATGATCCCAAAAAAGTGTATGTATATCACACGTACACAACCACACTAGGCCCCAATTACTATTGTTTGTACCCCTAAAAGGCTAGGAGTAGGGGGAGTATGGAACAGGCAGCACCCTCAAACCTTCAGAAGTATGAGATGAACCCCAACAACTTGGAAAGGTGGATCTCTCTCACACGTACCAACACAGACTATCCCCCAATTTAACTGATCCCCAGAGGTTTTTGATTAAATAGCGGAATAGAAAATATGATCCCAAAAAAGTGTATGTATATCACACGTACACAACCACACTAGGCCCCAATTACTATTGTTTGTACCCCTAAAAGGCTAGGAGTAGGGGGAGTATGGAACAGGCAGCACCCTCAAACCTTCAGAAGTATGAGATGAACCCCAACAACTTGGAAAGGTGGATCTCTCTCACACGTACCAACACAGACTATCCCCCAATTTAACTGATCCCCAAAGGTTTTTGATTAAATAGCGGAATAGAAAATATGATCCCAAAAAAGTGTATGTATATCACACGTACACAACCACACTAGGCCCCAATTACTATTGTTTGTACCCCTAAAAGGCTAGGAGTAGGGGGAGTATGGAACAGGCAGCACCCTCAAACCTTCAGAAGTATGAGATGAACCCCAACAACTTGGAAAGGTGGATCTCTCTCACACGTACCAACACAGACTATCCCCCAATTTAACTGATCCCCAAAGGTTTTTGATTAAATAGCGGAATAGAAAATATGATCCCAAAAAAGTGTATGTATATCACACGTACACAACCACACTAGGCCCCAATTACTATTGTTTGTACCCCTAAAAGGCTAGATGAGGAGTAGGGGGAGTATGGAACAGGCAGCACCCTCAAACCTTCAGAAGTATGAGATGAACCCCAACAACTTGGAAAGGTGGATCTCTCTCACACGTACCAACACAGACTATCCCCCAATTTAACTGATCCCCAGAGGTTTTTGATTAAATAGCGGAATAGAAAATATGATCCCAAAAAAGTGTATGTATATCACACGTACACAACCACACTAGGCCCCAATTACTATTGTTTGTACCCCTAAAAGGCTAGGAGTAGGGGGAGTATGGAACAGGCAGCACCCTCAAACCTTCAGAAGTATGAGATGAACCCCAACAACTTGGAAAGGTGGATCTCTCTCACACGTACCAACACAGACTATCCCCCAATTTAACTGATCCCCAAAGGTTTTTGATTAAATAGCGGAATAGAAAATATGATCCCAAAAAAGTGTATGTATATCACACGTACACAACCACACTAGGCCCCAATTACTATTGTTTGTACCCCTAAAAGGCTAGGAGTAGGGGGAGTATGGAACAGGCAGCACCCTCAAACCTTCAGAAGTATGAGATGAACCCCAACAACTTGGAAAGGTGGATCTCTCTCACACGTACCAACACAGACTATCCCCCAATTTAACTGATCCCCAAAGGTTTTTGATTAAATAGCGGAATAGAAAATATGATCCCAAAAAAGTGTATGTATATCACACGTACACAACCACACTAGGCCCCAATTACTATTGTTTGTACCCCTAAAAGGCTAGATGAGGAGTAGGGGGAGTATGGAACAGGCAGCACCCTCAAACCTTCAGTATGAGATTGTGTTCACTGTACCCCACAAAGATTGAGTTCACTGCACCCCACAATGATTGTGTTCACTGCACCCCACAAAGATTGTGTTCACTGCACCTCACAAAGATTGTGTTCACTGTACCCCCCAAAGATTGTGTTCACTGCACCCCACAAAGATTCTGTTCACTGTACCCCACAAAGATTGTGTTCACTGCACCCCAAAAGATTGTGTTCACTGCACCCCAAAAAGGATGTTGTTCACTGCACCCCAAAAAGGATGTTGTTCACTCCACCCCAAAAAGATTGTGTTCACTGCACCCCACAAAGATTGTGTTCACTGCACCCCAAAAAGATTGTGTTCACTGCACCCCAAAAATGATTTTGTTCACTGCACCCCAAAAAGGATTTTGTTCACTGCACCCCAAAAAGGATGTTGTTCACTCCACCCCAAAAAGATTGTGTTCACTGCACCCCAAAAAGATTGTGTTCACTGCACCCCACAAAGGATTTTGTTCACTGCACCCCAAAAAGATTGTGTTCACTGCACCCCAAAAAGGATGTTGTTCACTGCACCCCAAAAAGGATTTTGTTCACTGCACCCCAAAAAGATTGTGTTCACTGCACCCCACAAAGGATTTTGTTCACTGCACCCCACAAAGATTGTGTTCACTGCACACCAAAAAGGATTGTGTTCACTGCACCCCAAAAAGATTTTGTTCACTGCACCCCAAAAAGATTGTGTTCACTGCAGCCCAAAAAGATTGTGTTCACTGCAGCCCAAAAAGATTGTGTTCACTGCAGCCCAAAAAGATTGTGTTCACTGCAGCTCACACACAGAAAAATGGATGTGGATCACTGACACCTGCCTATCTCCAATCCCACACCACACAGCAATATCGATTGTAGTTTGTAGAACACAGTTTCCCTAAAATTCAGCAGACTCTGTCCCTAACAGGATTGAGAAGAGATCGTAGATCAGGATTGAGTGCAGACCCCACCCCCCACACAGCAATATCGATTGTAGTTTGTAGAAGACACTGACCCTATATAATTCAGCAGACTCTATCCCTAAAATGCCTACAACTCGCCCTGCCTAAACACTCCGACCTGTCCCTCAATTCTATCCGGACACAAATGGTTTTTTCCTGCCTATCTTTCCCTAATCAGCAGCCAGCACGTTGATGTGTGCTCTGTCCCTGAATCTAAGCAGCATAATGACGCCGCTGCGGCTGCCTCGAACTTATAAAGACTTGGTCACATGCTTCAGACGGCCAATCACAGCTACTGAGACATTTGCAGGCATGGCTGGGATGGCTTAAGGCACACCAGTTAAACGATTGTTGATTGGCTGTTGAAAGCCCGCCATGAAAAGAGCGCCAAAGCATGCAAAACCCGGAAATAAAACGACCGAACACGGATTTTTACCCGAACATACAGTAAAGTGTCCGTGTCCGTGTTCGGGTACAAAAAATCCAATTATTCGGTACGAACACGAATAATACAGTCCGTGTTCGCTCAACACTAGTTATAATCCCTATGGGGTTTATTTTTGCCCTCTTTGTCCCATTGGGGAGATTTACCTTCACTTCCTGTTCCATAGCCAAAACAGGAAGTGAAAGGAAATCCCTGCAAATTAGGATAATCTTTAGGAGACCCCCAGGTCAGCAGAACCAGTGCCCTCATTGGAATAGTTTACCTTCTATTGAGGATAACCTAATATTTGGGATTTCTTTTTACTTTCACTTTCAATGATAATGGTAAACAGGACAAACAGAGCATGTGAATCACCCTCATGGGGACACAGAGAGTGAAAAAAACTGCACATAATGGTGAACAGTGATAAAATGAAGCATGCAAGGATCTCTCGTCTCTGGGAATCGATTGTCTATCTTCCAGGGGCCACTATATCAGAAAAAGGAATAAATGGGCTGCCTTGACAGAACAAGCAAAGTTTCTTGTATACTCATCATTTATAAAAGTCCATCAAGCATTAGTGCCAAGCAGAACAAATAAGCCAGATGGTCGTTCAAAAGCACCACACCTGACTATTTTTTGCCAGATCTTGCCTGCTGCATCAATACTGTATTTATATGCAGATTGCATGTTGCAAATTTAAAAATGTGTGGCGCCATCTTTTCAGTGGCTGAAAATCAATTAAGGAGGTGTTTGGCTTAGAAGAAAGAGTTAAGGAAGAAATAAAGGGTTGATTTATTAAAAAATGTAAGCAAGCTGTTCACTTTGCAAAAGCATTTTAACTTTCCAAGGGAATTTTCCTTTAGCTTAGTGAATAAGGCAAAGCTCAACTGATTTCCATCATTCAACCATGTGCAAGCAATAATGCAGTTTTCTTTTCTTTTTTTCTTTTTTTTTTTTTATTGCACATGAATAGGTATTCATTGCAAAGTGCATTTTCACCACATTTCCTAAGCTAAGAAAAAATTATTTTGCAAAAGTGCAAATTCCCTTGAAAAGTTAATAGGCAATTTGCCTTAAGTAAATCAACCTCAAAGTGTCTTGAAAAACTGCTAAAATAAAGACAAGTATACTGTACATATCAGACAGTTCGTCAATTATGTTCCAAAATACATAAATCCAAAGCGCCATAAAGTAAAGAAACAAGGAAAAACCAGAGATGCACTTTTTGAGGCAATTCTGTTCCTAATGTTTGGTATGAAAAAAGACCAGCATACCCTTGGCAAATATATATTTTTTGCATATCTCCTAAAATGTTACTGTTTAATGCATGTCAGCCAAGGTTTCTGCAGACAGTATGTTAAAAATCAAATAATTGATAGCAAAAATGTTATGCTGTATATGATATTGTCTGTTGTTGAGTACCTCATGATTATAATTAATTTTCATTTGCCTTTCTTTCCCATTTTTAATGTTTTAATTTGTGTATTTCGAAAAAAAAAAAAAAAAAAGCAAGAACGAGCAAGTCATCATAGATCAACACAGACATAATGAAATAATGTACTTGTTGTTTAGCATTATCAAAAGAGGAATTATCATCTCAATTCATTTTATTAGAGACAACCGGGTCAATACATCAATTTTCAAAATGATTATTTTATTTCTACAATCACCTTATCTTAACTTATACAATAATGATGTTGTCAAGATAATAAACACAGTATTGTGTACCAGCTCAAATAGCTTTTCTTAATTGAATCCCTCAGGGCCTAGGCTGATCACACTGCACACTAATCAGATTACTGTCATAAGACAAGGCAGATACAAAACAAATTAAAAATATCTAGAAGACATGTGCCTTTTTTTCATGTTTCATTATACTAGCGATAAGTGCAAGAATCCAGATTCAACTCTGCTTGCACCAACTTGTCTGATGTGAACATCCATAAAAATGCAGTCCATCTCAGTTCCTGGTGACATTTCTTGGCCTTGCATGAACTCTTTTTCTTCTTCCACCTACCCAACTCTCCATAACCATTACACACATTGTACATTGTCTGATGCACAAGCATTGCAGGTGCACAGAAGTATTTGTGTGCATTTCCATGTGCAGTGGTGCTGATCACTCCTTCTCAGTGCCTGATCAGGCATGCACTCATAATCAGAGTTCACTGGGACTGCTTAAAGAGCTAGCGCAAGGGTTTTTGTCTATTCAGGTGAAGGGGCGGGGTTATGCATTCCTTGTTTCCCCTCACTGACTGGCTGGTGTAACAAACTAAAACTCCCATGCTGCACCCAGTAGGAGAGAGGGCATAGCATTAGGGAACTTAAGACAGGAAGGATTCCCTCTTCTAGCACAATCTCCCCTCCATCTCCTGCCCCAATCCTTTCCAGCAAAAATTCTCTAAATCCCCCCAAATTCCCCTTCCCAGCACAACACCTCACCATCCTGGCACAAATCCTCCCTTTCCCCCAATTCTCTTCAGTGCAGGTCCTCCTTCCCTTCCCCCAAACACCTTCCACCAGCACAAATCTTCTACATAGTTCTATCACAAATCCCCCACCCAGAAATTTCTTCCCAGTACAAACTTTCCCCCCAAAACACAAATCCCCCCCCCCTCTCTTCTAGTACATATCCATAACATCTAACTACTTGTTTTGGCTGGACCTTCCCAAGATTTAAACAAAATCCTGGTGAATCCCAACTGAGCTCTGGAGGCCAGTGCCAGAGCAAGTTTTGGCTCCACTAACTTGGCTGGCAGGGGTGCATTAGTGTGGAAACCCTTGGCAATTGCCCCACATCTCTTGCATGGTGCCCAGGGTTCTAGACGATGCAACTCTCCTCTCTGTGGCAGGTGGGGTCTCTTTGATTCGGGGGAGGGGGGTAAGAGGATATGTGTGGGAGTGCTTTTGGAAGGAGAGAGGTGCTAGAAGGTGGGGTGGGGTGGGGTGGGGGGAGGGAGGGTCACACACATTCTCTCCCCCTTCTAATACAAATACATATCTCCCAACTATTCCAGTCTTGGAAAGACCTTCCTGAGATTTGAACAAAATCTTGATGTCCCATGAGTCCTTGAGCTCAATAATGAAACAAGTTCTGGAACTTGGCTGATAGGGGTGCACCAATGTGCACTTGAAATTGCTCCACATATCTTATGGGGTGCAAGGGGTCCCAGATGCTGCAAATGGCCCCTCTGCAGCCGGTATTTCTTTGATTTGGGGAAAGGGGTTTAAGAGGTTATGTGCTGGGTGAGTGCTTTGGGAGGGGAGAGGACTTGTGCTAGAAGATGGGGTGGGAGAGATTTCAAATCCAATTCCCCCTTCTAGGACAAGTCCACTCCCCACCCAAAGCACCCACCCAGCACGTGTAGGATCAGAGATGTATAGTAATTAAGTAGAACTACTTCACTACTGTACTTAAGTACCGAAAGGCGGTATCTGTACTTTCCTAGAGTAGAATTTTTTTCTCCTACTTCCACTTTTACTTCACTACATTTTTTCAATGATTTCAATACTTCTACTCCGATATTTTTTTTTTGTGCTGCATAGTTACTCGTTACAATTATAAAAATTACCACTGCCAGAACAGTAGATGGCAGGTTTCATGAAGCTCAAAACATGTGTATTATCAGCGCATACGAAAATAAAAGCTACTGTATGTATAAAAAAAAGCTGCATTTGAAATAATAAAAAACAATATGATGTTCAAACTTTTGACTTCTTTCTTTAATAACTACATAACACAGTACTTGTACTTTTACTTTCAGTACTTGAGTAGCAATTTTTTTTTCAAAACTACTGGTACTTTTACTTTCAGTACTTGAGTAGCAAAATTTAAAAAAAAACTACTTGCAATACTTAAGTACAAAAAATGTTGAATACTTTAGTACTACTACTCAAGTCACTTTTTGATCGAGCACTTCCACTTCTACTCAAGTCACTTTTTGATCGAGCAATTGTACTTTTACTCAAGTATGGGTTTCGAGTACTTTATACAACTCTGTGTAGGATCCAGAGTATTTTTTGATTTGATTGATAATATTATGAACATATCATAATATGGTCTTGAGTAAAGGTATGAAAAACAAAGGAAAAACACTTACCCCAATGTGATTATTAGCCTTTCAACAGGTGGGATACTATTCTTGATGACCATTGTCTCTCACTCCAGCTTGCTGGTGAGACACCAAAGACATCCATGTGTAGCTAAAGAACATATCCTCATATGCACTGAGGTTGTTTTTACATGATCCAGAACTGGCCTCTCTCTTTCCTGTTTGCAATCACTGGATTCACCCAGTATCCTCACTTCCTCATTTTTGCCATCTTCTTCTTCTTCTAGCAAGACTGCAGCAGTAACTGGGGCTGCAGCGATAAAACATGCCATTTCTGACATAAATCACAGCACCTCCACACACAAATAATGTAGCAGAATCAGAAAGAAAAATACAGCTTAATAATAGCATGCAATGCCAAGCTGCTGTTTCCAAAGCAAGCAAAGTCCTTTCTTGTATTAACAGAGGCATGGACTCCAGAGAGAGAGATATAATTTTACCCCTGTACAGATCATTAGTAAGACCTCATCTGGAATATGCAGTTCAGTTTTGGGCACCAGTTCTTAAAAAGGATACAGGGGAACTGGAGAAAGTGCAGAGAAGGGCAACCAAACTGAGAAGAGGCATGGAGGACCTCAGCTATGAGAAAAGATTAGAGGAACTGAATTTATTTTCTCTTGAGAAGAGGAGATGGGGGGATATAATCAACATGTATAAATGCATAAGGGGTCCATATAGTGAACTTGTTGAGTTGTTCACTTTAAGGTCAACACAGAGGACAAGGGGGCACTCTTTACGTCTAGAGGAAAACAGATTTAGTCTCCAAATGCGGAAAGGTTTCTTCACCGTAAGAGCTGTAAAAATGTGGAATAGACTCCCTCCAGAGGTGGTTCTGGCTAGCTCACTAGATTGCTTTAGAAAAGGCCTGGATTCTTTCCTAGTTGTACATAATATAAATGGGTACTAAAAATTTTTTTAGGTAAAGTTGATCAAGGGAATATCCAATTGCCTCTCGGGGGATCTGGAAGGAATCTTTTTCCCCTGCTGTAGCAAATTGGATCATGCTTTGGTGGGGGGGGTTTTTTCGCCTTCCTTTGGATCAACTGCGGGTATAGAATTGTGTATACGGGATTGCATGGTTGGGTTTTCAATACTGTTTTTTTTTTTTTGGCTGACTTGCGTCTTTTTTCAACCTGACTAACTATGTAACAGGAATGACAACTTCCCATGAGAATACAACACACTTGTTTAAAATTGGCTAGAAAAAAAACACAAAACGCTTCAGAATGCATAAAAGTCTGCATAAAAAAAAAAAGGAAATATGCCAGAAAATGTGCAGGAAAAAAACATCAACCACACATACATACATGGGAACCTAGTCTACAATCGAATGTACTTCAGTATGCTAATATCAGCTTATACAACAGTTATTAGCAAGCATGTCCCTTTTCACCTTTAGCAAATTTACAATGGTCGCTGAGGCTAACCATCATATTATTGTCTCAATAAGCTGTGATGCAAGTAGTAGTCCTCTTTCCTTTTTTTTTTGCACCATTGGTTTTAGGTCTTCCAGCAGCCTTAGGTACATTCTGGAAAATGCATGCTTGTATTTAATTTATGACACCAACTTATCAACATTATGTCAACCAGAGATTTGTGGATCCTGACAGTATTGTTGGGATCCTTCCTGAACCTGGTGCTGCTCTGCTCTGCCAGCTGATAGTGGACTCCCATTAACTCCCATTAACATCTAACTGGTTCACAGGAGAACATTAGTATCTGTACCCCTGTAACCCAAACGGGATGTACAGCCAAAAAAGGTTTGTCCATATTTCTCTTTTACGGCAGCAGTTTTGAAAGCATACTTGTGTAAAGACACTTTACATACACTACTATAAAAAATTCTAACATTGTACTGAACATTTTTTTTCTGTTTCTGTCTATGGAATTTCATTCTAGTAAAAATTGGAAACTTTCATTATTTCATAAAATACAGTTTTGCTTCTGCATTTACTTATACAATTATTTTCAAGTGCTTTTCCTCCTTTGTCTTTAGACCATTATGTCTATCAGCGATAACAGCAGTTCTAGCATCATTATCCAATGTACCAATCTACTGCCTAAGCAATTTATGAAAGAAGATAAGGTCACACTGTGTGAAATCTCAACAGTAAATCATTTCCCAAAGCAAAAAATAGCTACCTTGATTACTAAGGAGCCACCTTTTTTCAACCTGGTAAGAAATACACACCTAATTGCCCTACTGCTGGTAGACATTCCTTTATTGGGAATGTCATATGTTTAAAGAGAAAGGGCTTGCCTTATTAATGGTTAGCTGTTTTGGATAGCATAGTGGTTTTTAAAGGGAAACTATAATGATTGTTAAGCCTATGAGCTTTACAACATGTCATTTCACCAAATTCTATTTACATTAAACTAGGACGGGTTCAGCTTTGAGTTTTTTTTTTTATGTGTTTGGAGCTGTCAAAATCCCAGGAGTGCAGATTATATTATACCCCTGTTGGGTGAATAACAACTGTTTCTATCTTAAAATAAGCCCACTTTTTGACATAATAATATTCCAATTTTAAAAAAGCTATGCAAAATATACAAAATTATTTTATTTTTCATCTGAAGTCCAAAATATACAATATTATGTATTAAAACTTTGTATTTTATAGACAGCAGATGGAGCATTAGTATTTATTTAACTCCAGAAATTGCTCAACACTCATTTTAAACAGGTTTTTCTTTAGAGAGGTGGGTGAATCAAGTTGCGATTACACACAGAAGTGAATGACTAATCAGTAGTGACCCATTCCTAATCACAAAGCTCAGTCAGACAAAGCCAGCTGGAAGGAAGGCTGCTACTGCTGTACTGTCTGTTTAGATAAACAATAATGATATGGGAATATTTCATCAGGTGTGAATGTTTATATGTAAAATAAAGATTGTTCACACATAAGTAAATACAGATCAATTTTTTTTTAAGTACTTGAAAGCAAAAAATAAATAAATACAATTACCAAAACCATTTATAGTTTCCCAAAAGAATACCTAAAGGGCACCTTTTAAATGAAGGCGCTAACACTCATGAATCAGGTTTACGGGATTAAGACTAGATATTTGTGCATAATAGTGAATGCAGCCATACACAAGCAGAAGTCTTACTGAGTTATCTGAGGGGTTGTAACAAATGAAAAACATCAATTACAAAGTGCGCTAAAAAGTTATGGAACACAAATATTCACAAAAATGGTGATTGCTGATGTTCAGCTAAACACAAAGTCTATATTCCAAATGGTGAGACTGTGCAAAGGTCTTGACAATCCAAAGAATATAGTGAGGTTGGGGAGTGATGAAGGATAAGGGTAACCTCTTCCCAAACGGTGATCCAGACAGTGCTCAAATGTACACGTGATGCACCCAGTGTTAAGAAGGGACTCTTACCAGATGATGGAGAGATGCAAACATATAGTGTATAACCCTGGAGTCCGTTAGGTCAGCTTGTAGAAGAGAATTCACAAGAGGAATAAAGCGACCATCTGCTTCCAAAGTGTGGGGATCTAGAGGCTTCCACTCAAGGGGATATCGCCACCAGACCAACAGAGATCAGAAGCCTCTATGTTATTGCCTTTTATAAGCGAGAATGAGCAAAGACAGTACGAACTTTCTACCAAAATAGCTTTTCTTCTTCCAGTCACTTTAAAGTGTTATAACTTTTTACTACCATACAAATTGTATTTACTATATATATATATATATATATATATATATATATATATATATATATATATATACATACACAGTATCTAACAAAACTACAATTTTGTGTGAGTACATACCTCACATTTTTGTAAATATTTTATATCTTTTCATGTGACAACACTGAAGAAATTACACTTTGCTACAATGTAAAGTAGTGGGTATACAGACTGTATAACTGTAAATTTGCTGTCCCCTCAAAATAACTCAACACACAGCAATTAATATATTAACTGTTGGCAACAAAAGTGAGTACACCCCTAAGTGTAAATGTCCAAATTGGGTCCAAAGTGTCAAATTTTGTGTTGCCACCATTATTTTCCAGCACTGCCTTAATCCTCTTGGGCATGGAGTTCACCAGAGCTTCACAGGTTGCCACTGGAGTCCACTCCTCCATGAGCTGGTGGATGTTAGAGACCTGGCGCTCCTCCACCTTCCATTTGAGGATGCCCCACAGATGCTCAATAGGGTTTAGGTCTGAAGACATGCTTGGCCAGTCCATCACCTTTACCCTCAGCTTCGTGGTAATCTCGGAGGTGTGTTTGGGGTTGTTATCATGTTGGAATACTGCCCTGCGGCCCAGTCTCCGAAGGGGGGGGGTCATGCTCTGCTTCAGTATGTCACAGTACATGTTGGAATTCAGGGTTCCCTCAATGAACTGTAGCTCCCCAGTGCCAGCAGCACTCATGCAGCCCCAGACCATGACACTCCCACCACCATGCTTGACTGTAGGTAAGACACACTTGTCTTTGTACTCCTCACGTTGTTGCCGCCGCACATGCTTGACACCATTTGAACCATAAAAGTGTATCTTGATCTCATCAGATCACAGGACATAGTTCCAGTAATCCATGTCCTTAGTCTACTTGTCTTCAGCAAACTGTTTGCGGGCTTTCTTGCACATCAACTTTAGAAGATGCTGCCTTCTGGGATGACAGCCATGCAGACCAATTTGATTCAGTGTGCAGCATATGGTCTAAGCACTGACAGGCTGACCCCCACCCCACCCCTTCAACCTCTGCAGCAATGCTGGCAGCACTCACACATCTATTTCCCAAAGACAACCTCAGGATATGACACTGAGCATGTGAACTCAACTTCTTTGGTCGACCATGGCGAGGCCAGCTCTGAATGGAACATGTCCTGTTAAACCGCTGTATGGTTTGGCCACCATGCTACAGCTCAGTTTCAGGGTCTTGGCAATCTTCTTATAGCCTAGGCCATCTTTATGTAGAGCAACAATTCTTTTTTTCAGATCCTCAGAGAGTTCTTGCCATGAGGTGCCATGTTGAGCTTCCAGTGACCAATATGAGAGAGTGAAAGCGATAACACCAAATTTAACACACCTGCTCTCCATTCACATCTGAGACCTTGTAACACTAACGAGTCACATGACACCGGGGAGGGAAAATAGCTAATTGGGCCCAATTTGGACATTTTCACTTAGGAGTGTACTCACTTTTGTTGCCAGCGGTTTAGACATTAATGGCTGTGTGTTGAGTTATTTTGAGGGGACAGCAAATTTACACTGTTATACAAGCTGTACACCCACTACTTTACATATATATATATAGAGAGAGAAGAGGAGTTTGGGACTTTGAATGAGGTTACAACTATCAGTTGTACCTCCATCCCTGTATTCGAAGAAAAAAAGGAAAGGTTGGGACTTTGAGTGAGGCATAGGACTGAATCTGATTGTAAACACAAAAATGTAAAGTAAGAAATACAATAATATCAAATTTATTGATTACAGCAGATAGCAACAATGCATAAAATCACATATATGAATGATAATAGTTTGACCAAGACATGTTGAAAATATACAATTTATCAATGATCTAATAATTAAATGAGACAATAGTAAAAGACAGACACATGTACAGTTGTATAAAATATAAATTCATGAAGATTGCATCCTGTAATGCTCTACGCGTTTCGTGTTTCCACACTCTTCAGGGGCAGAAGCAATCGGTTGTCTACCAAAAAATGGTGTAAGTGTCAGAAAAAATATGACAAAAGGGTCTAGCAGTGTCATTGCCTAATAAGGACAATGTCTGTCACAATGAACGATTTACTTACAAAATGATTCAAATTGGCGCCACATGGGGCTTAATGAATGGGAGTCCTCTGAGACCGTCTAACCCGGGAGCTGAGGGAGCAATGCCATGTGGATATGGGGATTGAAGCAAAGATGTGAAACAAAGCCATCTCCAAGGGAGGAAAGCCACAGCCTCAGTTAAACATCCGATATGGTCCTGGAATTGTATATATTAAAATGAGTATATACATATCCAAAAAAAAGTATAGATATCATGGAGTATAGATGTGTTGGCTAAATACCATGCATGGTGAGGCTGAGAGTAAATTCCAAAACCGGGAGGGAAAAGAAAGGAGAGAGCACAGAGTCTATACAGAACGTCTGTGCTAAGAGTGATTATATGCACCATGATGTGGTGATGTGAACTGTGAAAATAAATTAAGTGCAGTAAACGTGAGTAGGAAATACCCAAGAAATATCACTAGTGTGGCAAGCAGAAAGAGAGTGATAAAGAAGGGGGTGAAATGGTGATGGATGTGGAGGTAACCTAAATGCCAGACACCCCAATGGGGTTAAAGGGTAAAAGAAAATACACATGAGGAAGTCAAGTGACAAATTCCATAGAGAAATTACCTTGTGTAAGTAAGTAGTATTGTAGGAATGGTCAGAAAAACAAATGGGCATTGAAGGAGTGCCCAGTAAGAGTCCCCAATTGAGGAGGTACATGTATACCCCCTCAGGCCCACACCGGATATGATCCCAGTGTTACACGGCAGTTCATAGCAGGGGGTGTGCACCAATCCTGTCAGAGAGCCTGGCAGGCATATGGCGCCAAAACTCCCTCATGGATGAGTGCTAGATGGAGATGTCAGCGTGCCGGAGACACGCCACTAACAAAGTGGCATCACGTCCGGCACGGATGGGGCATGGCGCCGATGCGCTGCAGCCAAAACCCGCCCACACCATATCCCCGTCACAAAGGGGAAGGAGAAGGGAGTGAGCTGAGTGCGGCAGGGGCGCATCCCAGCTCCTGGGACAAGGCAGTGCAAGGACCATCCATCCCTTCATGGTCAAATGAGGCTGAAGCCAGAAATCAATATTAGGATCATGTCACAATAGATGTAAAAAAAAATATGTATATGTGGTAACCATAAATTAATAAAAATATATAAAAAATATATACTTGCCGACCCAAAAGTAAAATAGGGCCAGCCCCCTGGATGTCATTGGACATCAAAAAAGTAACAGGGTACAATCAGGATAGGTCAAATGCCTCAATCCCTGGGACATATATATATGTAGAGAGAAGAGGAGTTTGGGACTTTGAATGAGGTTACAACTATCAGTTGTACCTCCATTCCTGCATTCGAAGAAAAAAAGGAAAGGTTGGGACTTTGAGTGAGGCATAGGACTGAATCTGATTGTAAAACACAAAAATGTAAAGTATGAAGTACAATTATATCAAATTTATTGATTACAGCAGATAGTAACAATGCATAAAATCGCATACATGAATGATAATAGTTTGACCAAGACATGTTGAAAATATACAATGTATCAATGATCTAATAATGAAATGAGACAATAGTAAAAGACAGACACATGTACAATTGCATAAAAATATAAATTCATAAAGATTGCATCCTTTAATGCTCTATGCGTTTCGTGTTTCCACACTCTTCAGGAGCAGAAGCAATCGGTTGTCTACCAAAAAATGGTGTAAGTGTCAGAAAAAATATGACAAAAGTGTCTAGCAGTGTCATCACCTAATAAGGTCAATGTCTGTCACAATGAACGATTTACTTACAAAATTATTAAAATTGGCGCCACATGGGTCTTAATGAATGGGGGTCCTCTGAGACCATCTAACCTGGGAGCTGAGGGAGCAATGCCATGTGGATATGGGGATTGAAGCAAAGATGTGAAACAAAGCCATCTCCAACTACTACTACTTTACATTTTAGCAAAGTGTCATTTCTTCAGTGTTGTCACATGAAAAGATACACATAATTATTTATTATGCTCTATGGTTTTCTCAGTGCCAAAAATTCTCTGCCCAAATGTATTGCACTGGGATTCTGGCATCAAAAACTAAAACTAGAGAGATTTCATTTGGCTTTGTTACAGTATAGTTAAAAATATATCCTCTCCCTGCCCTGTTCAGTTTATTTGACAATAAAGGACAGAACACTAATGAGATCAACTCTGTGCTATCTTTTCTTGTAAGCCGGAACCCAGTGTCAAGCTGGATCACTCATCTTGCCCATTTATATGATTTTTTGATGCCTTTCCTTCAGGTATTCTTAGTCCACAGTTAAATAAACTTTTGAGAAATCATCTAATCTCTACTTTTTAAGAGCTCCAAGTTATAATAAAGTAGACCTATTTTGTTGGGACACTAAACTACAGCAGGAGGCTTGCTGCCTAGGAAGGTCTTCTTTAGTACCCCTTTGAATGCTGTGCTTGCTACAGTCTGATTCCAGAGCGTGTGTTATGTGCATTCATATTCAGTTGTATGTGATCAACTAAGGTCAAATAAATTATTAACACATTTGGCACTTACAGCATTTCACTGCAATGTTAAAAACAACCATGTGAACACAAGCAAAACATGTTTATTAAATCAATATTTACTCCACCCTTAACTTTAAGGGTATGTTCAAACCACAACTCATATGTGCTGGCATGAACTGGTGATGTGTGCTGCATTGTGTTTTATAAATGTGTTGGGATGCAGTTTTTTTGTGACACATTCAGGGGAGTCAGACACTGCCCACTGTCAGCATCACCTGGACTGGGGGGGATAATTTCAGAAGTAAATTAATAAGCTAACCAGTGTGCTATATATTCTAATGTAATGAGAAGACCAGTGGTGCTATTAAGGCAACCAAAAAGGAGTTAACAGTCAGTTTAGTAGCAAACAGTAAATGAACTATGAGATATTGGTAGCATTGTGATGATGATGCTCACTGCTATTCTTTTTTTTTTTTTTATTTATTGTTTTCAAGGTAAAAAAAAAAAGTACAAAAACATTGCATACAATAGAAACATTGATTTTTCACAATTATATATACCTTCTCCCCTCCCTAATTCCCTATTGCTCCCCCCCCCCCCCCATCTACACACTAGTTGGTTTTCTCTTTTTCTTCACTCCATTTAGTATATTCTCTTGTTTTCTTAAACTCCTTCCAATCTTCCCAGGTTCTACCATCCTCCTCTTTATCATCCTCCTCCCATTCCCTTAGGTACTTAAGTGTTCTAATTCTCTCTATTCTCTGGACCCAATCTCCCATAGTTGGTACTTCTTCTTTCTGCCAAAATAACGGGATCAATCCTTTTGCGGCATTCATCAAGTGGGGTACCAGTGTAGCTCTGTATTGTCTTACGGACTTTTTTGTACCATGGAATAAACAGTACCAGGATTCTTCCGGAATCTCTATTTCTGTGATTTTTTTAATTTGTACTAGAATTTCTTTCCAGAGCTTTTTAATTTTTGGGCAATTCCACCATAAATGGGCCATTGTACCTATTTCTTTACATCCTCTCCAACAGTTTTTTTATTTCTCTTTTTGATAATTATGAACTTTGTCGGGGGTGATATACCATCTTGTGATACATTTATAATTAATTTCAGCTGCGTTCGTGTCTACTGTGGAACTGTGTATTATATTTAAACTTTTTTCTAAATGGAAATCCTTATTCTGTGTTCCCAATTCCTTTTCCCATTTTTCGATGAATGGCGGTATCGCCGGTCCTGTCATATCAATCAATATTTTAGATATAGTTGAAATATTGTTCTTATGTTTCTCAGAAGAGCAGATCGGCTCGAAAGGGAGCAAACTGTCCTCTCTTCTTAATGGTTTTGACAAAGAAGCCACAAAGTGCTTCAGCTGGCGGTAGCGCCATTCATCGATTCTAAAAATGTTTTTCTTTAATTCCTCTATTGTGCATATTTGCCCTTTTTCCATAATATCTCTCAAACGTGTGTCGTCTTTTCCTATCCATTTTCCCTCCATCTTTTCTTGACCTGGTGGAAAAAAATGAGTGTCTTTTAAAGGGATTAACCTTCCTAGCGGTATTCCCGAGTGTGACTCGGGGTAAGATTTTAGTGCCAAAAGCGGTAACCCCGAGTCACACTCGGGGTAGCGCTAGGAAGATCGCTGGATGCTGGAGGAGGTTTTACTTACCTTTTCTCCGGGATCCAGCGATGTCTGCGAGCGGTGTGCGGCGGCGGAGCTCTCTCCCGATCGTCTGCGAGCCCCGGCTTCCGTCTCCGGCGACGTGACGTCCGCCGGGGGGTGGAACCGGCGGCAAATTCGAATGTAAAATGCACCAAACACACTGATATCGTTCAAAATAAAATAAAATCACATTACATTACCCCCCAGTGCCCTTTCCTGCAGATTTACTGTACTTTTTATGTAAATATATGTATATATATATATATACATATATATACAGTATATATATATATATACATATATATACAGTATATATATACGTATATATATACACATATACATATATATATATATATATATATATATATATATATATATACACACACACATATTTTATATATATATATATATATACATATATATGTATATATATATATATATATATACACACGTATATATATATATATATATATATATATATATATACACACGTAATTCTTGTGAATGAGCAGCCCAAACCAACTGTATACATTATATATATATATATATATATATATATATATATATATATATATATATACGTATATATATATATATAATATATGTATACATAATATATGTATACATACATATATATATATATATATATATATATATATATATATAATATGTATAATAAATGTATACAGTTGGTTTGGGCTGCTCATTCACAAGAATTACATGCTTTCAGCACCTAAAATAATGGTACCGCTTTCAGCACCTAAAATCCAAAAGAATCATACCGCCAGGGAGGTTAATGGTGAATTGTATTGCCATTTATTTCTTTTATGTATTAAATCCCAAATTCTAAGTGCTTGATTTGTGATCATGTGCGTGTTTGAATTCAACTTCCTATATTGTGCCGGTATCCATATGATTTTTCCTAAGTGAGTGCTACTCATTGTGGGTTCTATTTTTACCCAACTCTTTTTGCTTTTTATTTTCCCCCATTCCATTACTCGTGAAAGTAATGTTGCCTCGTAATATTTTCTAAAATCTGATACCACTAAGCCCCCTTGATTTTTGCGCTATATTAGTACTGTATGTTGTATTCTATGTTTACTTTTTCTGCATATAAATTTAGATCAAAGATTTTAAGATTTTGAAGTATACCTGTGGAATCGGGATAGGTAACATTTGAAATTTATAGGTTATTTTTGGTAGAATTGCCATTTTTATTATATTTATTCTTCCTGTCCATGATAGCGGTCTGTATGATATCCTATTCAATTCTGTTTTAATTTCATTTAGTAAGGGGATATAATTTTCTTTATATAATCTTTCAAATTTTGCTGTCAAGATAATTCCTAGGTATTTTAGCCCTGGATTTTTCCATGTAAAGGGGAATTCCAATTTTAATTTATCTTCCTCTTGTTTTTTATGTTGATATTTAATATCTCTGATTGGCAGGATTTATTTTTAGGTTAGATAGTTCTCCATATTTTTTCAAGCTTTCTATCACATTTGGGATGGTTGTTCTAGGTCTAGAGATGTATAGCAGTACATCGTCCACAAATGCAGCGATCTTGTGCCCCACCTCTACTCCTCTTACATCTGGGTTTTCCCTGATTGTGGCTAGGAGAGGTTCCAATGAACGGACGAACAGCAGTGGGGACAGTGGGCATCCTTGCCTTGTTCCATTGGAAATCCCAAATGGCTCCGAGTGGACCCCATTTACTCTCACCCTAGCAGTGGGTTGGCTATACAATGTTTTTATCCATGCCATCATCTTCTCTCCAATTCCCAACTCCTCCAAGGTTCTTATTGTGAAGTCCCAATTGACTCTGTCGAATGCTTTCTCAGCATCTATCGACAGTATTAAGCCATGTGATCCACTCTTAGCCATTTGCTGCATTAGCAGTATTGTTCTTACCCCGTTATCTCTGCTCTGTCTCCCGGGTATAAAACCTACTTGGTCCTTGTGTACCCATTCCGTCATCAAATTTTTCATCCTGGTCGCTAACACTTTTGCAAAGAGTTTTGTATCTATATTTAAGAGTGAAATGGGTCTATAACTTGAGCATACGGTCGCGTCCTTTCCTTCTTTCAAGATTACTGTAATTGATGCTAAGAGGGCCTCTCTACTCAAGCCATATTCTTGCCCTATGCCATTAAAATAATCTTTTAACTCGGGTAAGAGCAGGTCTTTGTATCTTTTATAGTAATTCACCATAAACCCATCCGGTCTGGGGCTCTTCCCTGAAGATGTAGTTTTGGGAGCTATATCTATTTCTTCCTCTGAGATTTGGGCTTCTAATTGATCTAATTTATCCTGTTGTATTTTGGGTAATTTTGCCTCTCTCAAGTATTGTTTAATTTTTCCCGTTTTATCCTAGTCCCTCTCTCCTGCTGTTTTTTTAATATTATAGAGTTTCCCATAGTATTCCTGAAAGACTTTTGTTATGTCGGTCGTTGAATATACCATTTCCCCTTTTGAATCTTTAATTTTCTCTATATAATTTATTGCTTTCTTTTTTTTCCAAATCTTCGCAAGTTTCTTCCCAATTTTATTATTCCAGTGATAGTTCTCTTTGGTGGTTCTCCTGATCCCCTGTCTAATTTCCTGTTCTAATAGTTCTTTTAATTCTTCTCTTTTTATTACTATTTGATGTTGGGTTTCAACTGTCTGTTTATTATTATGTTTTTGTGCTTACTCGTAGATCTCTTTTATCAGTTTTTCTTTGTATTCTACTCTCTCTTTTTTTCTCCTTGCCCCTTTAGAGATTAAGATCCCCCTCATGTAGGCTTTTTCTGCTTCCCAAAGTATATTTTTCTTCATTTTCATTAGTGTGATAGTATAATTCTAATTCTTTTCTAACTTCTCCCCATTTTTTTTCTCTCAATAATTCCTCATTTAGCCTCCAGACATTTGTTTTAGTTTGTCCCCCTACTATTTTCAACTTTATTTTAACTGGTGCATGGTCCGACCATGTCTTAATCCCTATTTTGGCCTCTGTTACTGATTCAATCCTCCTGTGGTCTATCAGAATATAATCGATCCTCAAGTATGTCTAGTGTACAGGGGAGTAGAACGTGTAGTCTCGCTCTTTTGGGTGTAACAACCGCCAAGTGTGTAATAATTGACATTGGAATAGCTTTTTTTTGATCATTTTCAAGTGTGTTGCTTTTTCCCACTGTACAGCCGACGTACTATCCATCTCTGTGTCTAGGCAAAAATTAAGCTCTCCTGCCAATATCACCCACCCTTTTCTAAATTCTATTACTTTATTTAGGATTTTCCCAAGATATTTCATGGAATTGTCATTTGGGCAATATTCCTTTTCCTAGAGTTACCTCGCTTGTAAATAATTTCCCTTTCAGAAAAAGGAATCTTCCCTCATGATCTACCATCCTCTCTTCCAAAACAATGTGGGCCCCTGTCAGGGTACTACCAACATCTTGACCAATCAGCAAATTCGCGCATTGGCGCGAATACGCATGCGCGCCCAATCACGGGCGAACACAGTCCGGAATGTGCGTGCGCCAATGCGCACGCGCATACGCAAGCACGTAATGGCGCTTGGCGCCAAACGGCCTATTTAAAGCCAGCAATCACAACAACTAGTTGCTGGATGATCAACAGCCTCCCGTGTTCCCTGTGCCTTGTAAACCTACTGATCGTGATTTCCTGTTGCCGACCCGGACTGTTTGACGTTGTTTCTCCTGGCTCCTGACCCCTTGGCTTACTCTTGGATTCCTGTTGTCTTCTCCAATACTTGACCTCGGCTTGGCTCCTGACTTCTCTCCAGCATTCTCCCAGTCTGTTCCTGTTTGCACCTTGCTACTGCCTGGCTTGCCAAAGTGTTCCGGACCTGCTTGGAACTTCACAACAAGCTTGTTCCTGCTTCCATCTGGTCATCCCAACCGGCAGCCCGTGCTACTTTGGGCACAGCACTCCCTGTCCCACTTCCAGGGGTGCTCTGCACCTAGCCGCAAGGGGGAGCCCTTTCTACACTCTGGCTTTGGATCAGGTACGTGACAGTATCATCCAGCCATGACAGAAGCCGAGAGAGGTGTCTCCCCGTTGGAAGCTTTATGTCAACAAGTAACAGCATTAACCCAGGCGGCTAAGAACCTCCAAGATGGTTATTTCCAGATAGAAGGTCGCATACAGAACCTGTCAGCACCATCTTTGCCGGCAACCCCTGGTCCATCCGCTGCAGTCTCCGCCTCCGCTCCTTTAGCTTCAGGATACTCAGCACCTGCTATGATGGCTCCTCCCCCTGAACCGAGAGTACCCACTCCGGAACGTTTCTCTGGTGACCGCAAGAAATTCAAGTCGTTTAAAAAACGCTTGCCTGCTATATCTGGCTCTACAACCTAGAACTTTTGCCTCAGAAACAGTTAAAGTGGGGTTTGTTATTTCCTTATTTTCCGATGAACCCCAATCCTGGGCCCACCATCTGTTGGAACAGAAAGACCCTGCCTTGAACTCTATGGACGTTTTCTTTGAAACTATGGGACAGTTGTATGAAGACCCACAACGCACGGCCACTGCCGAGGCAACCCTCCACAAGTTACAGCAAGGCTGACGTCCTGTGGAGGACTATACCGTGGACTTTCGTAGGTGGGCTGCAGACACGGGTTGGAATGAGGCCGCCCTCAAATATCAGTATCCACTAGGCCTGTCCGAGACCCTTAAGGATGAGCTAGCAAGAATAGGGACCCCCACCACATTGGAAGGTCTCATTCAGCTTGCTATTCAGCTGGACAGACATTTACGGGAGCGTCGGTCGGAACGTGCACAATTCTTTCAGCCGTCCAGGATGCTGCCCAAAGTTCCACCAACTCCTGCACCGCTGCCCACTGCTGGCAGTCCGATTCCCCCTGACGAACCGATGCAGATCAGGGCGGTCCGCACAGCTTTAACTCCTGCTGAACGACTTTGTCGCCGGCAAGCAAACCTGTGCCTTTACTGTGGGAGAGATGGACACTTCCTTCGCAACTGCCCAGTGAGACCAAGTAAGGCTCCTTCACCCAGCTGCATGCATCTCCAGATTCCGGGACCTTCCCCAACTCACCTAGTCCTCTCTGTGTCTTTGCAGGTTTCGGAAGGGGAAGTCAAGCTGCCAGCCATCATTGATTCCAGAGCCTGCAGCTGCTTCCTGGATATCTCTCTAGCAAAGGCCCTTCATATCCCGCTTCAGACTAAAGGCCATAAACTAGAGATCCACCTCGCAGATGGCACTATGCCCAGATCAGGGCCCATTACTCAGGAAACCCTACCCATCCTTACCACAACCGGCCCAGGCCATCAGGAATTCCTTCACTTCGATGTTCTTCCTTCACCCATGTTTCCCGTAATTTTGGGAATTCCTTGGTTACGGGCACAGACATAACCCACAGATAGACTGGCTCAAGGCAAGGGGGAGGTTTCCTTTAAAACAACATATTGTCTCCAACACTGTATGCTATCTGGAACCCCGCAGTCTACAAGCTGTCTCTCCATTCAGCCTATCTCTAATGCCAGCCAAGAGGTCCCTTCGGTTTATCACGACTTTCTGGATGTCTTTGACAAGAAAAAAGTGGACTCACTACCACCTCACCGTCCCTATGATTGTCCAATTGAACTGTTGCCCGGTGCAGAAATTCCCTTTGGGCGTATCTTCCCGCTTTCAGAAACAGAACTTGAAGTCCTACGTCAGTATATTGATGAAAACCTCAAGAAGGGGTTTATTTATCCTTCTTCTTCCCCGGCAGGAGCTGGGATCTTCTTTGTGGAGAAGAAGGATCACACTCTCAGGCCATGTGTGGATTACAGGGAATTTTATTTAGGTACCATTAAAAATCGGTACCCTCTTCCCCTCATTCCCGAACTCTTTCAAAGGTTCCGTACCGCCCGAGTTTTCACTAAACTAGACTTGCGAGGGGCCTACAACCTGGTACGGATCAGCAAGGGCGACGAGTGGAAAACTGCCTTTCGAACCCGCTTCGGGCACTTCTAATACCTTGTCATGCCCTTCGGGCTGTGCAACGCCCCAGTCACTTTTCAGCACCTAGTGAACGATATCTTCAGAGAATTTTTGGACAATTTCCTCATCGTTTACTTGGATGATATCCTTATCTTTTCTGCCACCCTGGAGCTGCACAGAATTCACGTAAGGAAGGTACTGGCTACTCTCAGGAAATACGGACTTTATGCAAAATCAGAAAAGTGCGAATTTGAAAAATTGTCTATACAATTCCTGGGCTTGATCATCTCAACAGATGGAGTGGCAATGGATCCTCAAAAAGTATCTGCCATTCTGGAGTGGCCTGCCCCCACAGACAAGAAAGGCATCCAAAGGTTTGTGGGTTTTCCAAACTTCTACCGGAGGTTCATCAAAGACTTTTCTGGCATCATTGCCCCCATTACCCAAATGACCTGGCAACACACCCGTTTTCAATGGTCCTCAGCAGCTCAGATGGCATTTGACAAGCTCAAAGCCCTGTTTACCTGTGCCCCTGTGTTACAACATCCAGACCCAGCCTTGCCTTACGTCCTAGAGGTCGATGCTTCAGAAGTGGCCACAGGAGCAGTTCTCTCCCAACGCCAAGGACCCAAGGCGATGCTTCACCCAGTTGCTTTTTTTTCCCGGAAGCTCAGCCAACCTGAAAGGAATTACGATGTTGGTGATCGGGCACTGCTGGTCATTAAGGCTGCTTTAGAAGAATGGTGATATCTGTTAGAAGGTGCAGCCCATCCATTCCCCAGTCAGGAAACCAGACTCGCAGTCTTTAAAACATGCCATGATCATCAACTAGCTGGCCACTTCGGGGTCCGCAAAACTCTGGAACTAATCCAACGAGCCTATTGGTGGCCAAACTTAAGGCAAGACTGTGAGCTCCTGTACAACCTGCCTTCGTAACAAAGGCAGCCACATCCAAGCCTGGGGTCTACTAAGACCACTTCCTGTCCCAAGTCGGCCATGGGAAATGTTGTCTATGGACTTCATAGTAGATCTACCCTCTTCAGATGGATTCTCCACAATCATTGTGGTGGTGGATCGCCTATCAAAAATGGCCCACTTTTTGCCCATGATAGGTACTCCTTCGGCCATGGAAACGGCACACACTTTTGTGAAGGAAATCTTAAGGCTACATGGTCTACCCGGCAGCATCGTGTCTGATCGTGGGGTACAATTTACCTCCAGATTCTGGAGGGCTCTCTGTAAGGTCTTAAACATCCAGGTCTGCTTGTCTTCAGCTTACCATCCTCAAACTAACGGCCAAACTGAGAGGACTAACCAGACCTTGGAGCAATACCTCCGCTGCTTTTCCACCTTTTCCCAGGACAACTGGGCAGTCTTACTTCCGTGTGCGGAATTCGCATATAACAACTCCATCCATGCCTCCACTCATCAGTCTCCATTCTGGGCGAACTACGGATTCCACCCATCTTCTTTGCCTACACCTATGCCCGAAGCTACTGTACCTGCCGTCCAAGACAGGGTAGCCTTTATACAAGAAAACGTCCTACTCTTACAGAAAACCTTGCAAAAAGCACAAATGGATTACAAAGAATTCTATGACAAGAGGAAGAAGGACAGTCCAGCTCTGAAGGTAGGAGACAAGGTGTGGCTCTCCACAGTTAACCTTAAGTTGTCCTGCCCATCCAAAAAGCTGGGTCCGAAGTTCAATGACCCCTTTCCGATCAAAAAGATGATCAATCCCTGGGCCTTTGAACTTTGTCTTCCAAGCACATACAGAATTCATCCAGTCTTCCACGTTTCTCTGCTGAAGTCTGCAAATCCTGGCCCCTTTTCTGGAAGAGATGACTTGCCTCCACCTCCTGTTACGGTAGATGGAGAAACTGAGTACGAGGTTGAATCCATCATGGATTGCAGGAAAAGAGGAACGCAGGTCCAGTACCTAATAAAATGGAAAGGCTATGAACCTGAGGAGAGTTCGTGGGAACCGGCGGAGAACATACACGCTCCCAGACTCCTGCGAGAATTCTTCAACAGATTCCCTGAAAAGCAATCTTACTTGGGCATCCGGAGGCTGCCCCTCAGGGGGGGGGCACTGTCAGGGTACTACCAACATCTTGGCCAATCAGCGAATTCGCGCATTGGCGCGAATACGCATGCGCGCGCAATCACAGGCGAACGCAGTCTGGAATGTGCGTGCGCCAATGCGCACGCACATACGCAAGCGCGTAATGGCGCTTGGCGCCAAATGGCCTATTTAAAGCCAGCAATCACAACAACTAGTTGCTGGATGATCAACAGCCTCCCGTGTTCCCTGTGCCTTGTAAACCTGCTGATTGGGATTTCCTGTTGCCGACCCGGACTGTTTGACGTTGTTTCTCCTGGCTCCTGACCCCTTGGCTTACTCTTGGATTCCTGTTGTCTTCTCCAATACTTGACCTCGGCTTGGCTCCTGACTTCTCTCCAGCATTCTCCCAGTCTGTTCCTGTTTGCACCTTGCTACTGCCTGGCTTGCCAAAGTGTTCCGGACCTGCTTGGAACTTCACAACAAGCTTGTTCCTGCTTCCATCTGGTCTTCCCAACTGGCAGCCCGTGCTACTTCGGGCACAGCACTCCCTGTCCCACTAGCTGCAAGGGGGAGCCCTCTCTACACTCCGACTTCGGATCAGGTACGTGACAGCCCCTCTGGCAATCCCAATAGCCACCCATTTTGATTTTTTTGTTGTGGAATCAGCATAGTACCAAATGGGGTGTTCTTTTGAATATAGCCTAATTGTTACGCTGAGCGCTCCAGGCCCCCTGCTGGCCTCGGAGCGCTCACAGCGTATGCCTCTAGGCAGCACTCCAGCGTCTCGGCGTGTGCGTCCCCGCTCTCTAGGGCGCGCGCTCGCCGGGACTCTTAGATTCAAAGGGCCAGTGCACCAGTGATTGGTGCCTGGCCTAAAGTGGTTATTTAGGGTTAAGGTTTGTGAGAGGTAGTGCTGACTTAATTAGGCTTCACCTGTGCACTACCCATAAATACCTTCTCCTCCCACAGCTTCCTGCTGGATCTTTGTGCCTTTGAGAAAGCGTTCCCTGCTGTGTTTGTTTGCTTTGCCTGTTGCCGAACCCGTTGCTACCGACTACTCGCCTTTGAACCTTTGCCGCCTGCCCTGACCTCTGCTACGTCCGACTACGCTCTTGCCTACTCCCTGTGTACCATGCCATATCAGCTGCCAGAGGGGTCGAGTTGTTACTAGGGGACACGACCCGGTAGTTACCGCCGCAGCAAATCCATCCCGCCTTGCGGCGGGCTCTGGTGAAGACCAGTAACTGCTTAGAACCGGTCCTCTAGTACAACCCGTGCCATCGCCTCTCTGGTCCAGAGGATCCACTACCAGTCCTGCCGGTTTGTGACAGTAAGATCTGGCCATGGATCCCGCTGATGTTCCCCTGCCAAGCCTAGGGGACCTCACCACCATTGTGGCCCAGCAGGGTCAACAGCTGGCCCAGTTGACTGCTATGTTGCAGCAGCTCCTGCCTTCTCAGCAACAGCCAGCACCTCCGCCTGCAGTTGCCACCGGTTCCAGAATCCGTTTGTCCCTACCAGACAAATATGACGGAGATCCAAAGCAGTGCTCTCTCCACCTCGAGCTACTGTCCGACCAGTTTCCTTCTGAGCGAGCCAAGGTAGCTTTTATTCTCAGTTTACTGTCCGGGAAGGCCCTGGCCTGGGCTACACCACTATGGGACCGCGCAGATCCTGCCACCGCTTCCGTCCAGAGCTTCTGCCTAGAGTTCCGGAATGTTTTTGAGGAGCCTGCCCGGGTTACCTCCGCAGAGACTGCCTTACTAAACTTGACCCAAGGAGATTCTTCCGTGGGTGACTATGCCATTCAGTTCCGCACCCTGGCCTCCGAGCTGAACTGGAACAATGAAGCCTTTTGCGCCATCTTCAAGAAGGGACTTAACAACGAGATAAAGGACGTCCTGGCTGCACGTGAGCTTCCTTCCACTCTTAGTGACCTCATCTTGCTGGCCACTAGGATAGACAAGCGTTTCGCCGAAAGACAAGAGGAACTCCTCCTTGAAAAGGAAAAAGCTCGTCCTAGACGCTACCCTCGTCTGGCTCCTGTTTTTCTGCGTCAACCTCAACCCGCTACTGGGCCTCCCGCCATGGAGGCCATGCAGGTGGATCAGTCACGCCTGACTCCACAAGAACGAAGCAGCCGCAGAGACGAGAACCTGTGTCTGTACTGTGCCAGTACCGAGCACTTCCTTAGAGATTGTCCTCTCCGTCCACCGCGTTCGGGAAACGCTCGCACCTAGTAAACGTGGGAGAGGCGTTGCTAGGTGTGGATTCTTCCTCTCCACGTCTCATCATACCCGTGCAGTTGATCATCTCTTCCAAGTCCTCTTTCTCCGCAACCGCCTTCTTGGATTCCGGTTCAGCTGGCAACTTCATTCACGCCTCCTTGGTTGATAAGTACCGTATTCCAGTAATCCGTCTACCCAATCTGTTTTTCATCTCTACTGTTAACGGTGAGAGACTCTCTGCCACTGTGCAGTTCCGTACCCAGCCTCTGCAGATGGACATCGGAATATTTCATACCGAGACTTTAGAGTTCTTTGTCCTTCCCTTCTGTTCCTCCGAACTCCTCCTGGGTCTGCCGTGGCTTCAACGTCATAGTCCTGTCCTGAATTGGTCCACCGGTGAGATCCTGCGTTGGGGTTCCTCCTGTTCTGACCGCTGTCTCAAGCCTGCTCTGGTCAAACAGGACCCGCAAGTTTCTCCGCCTCCTGGGCTGCCCAAGCCATACCATTCCTTTGCGGATGTCTTCTGCAAGAAACAAGCTGAGGTTCTTCCTCCTCACCGACCCTATGATTGCCCGATCGACCTGATACCCGGTTCTACTCCACCTCGGGGCAGAATTTATCCTCTCTCACCTCCTGAGACTCTTGCCATGTCTGACTATATACGTGAGAACATACAGAGAGGATTCATAAGAAAATCTTCTTCTCCTGCTGGGGCCGGTTTTTTCTTCGTGACAAAAAAAGACGGCTCCCTCCGCCCCTGCATTGACTACAGAGGTCTTAATAAAATTACCATCAAGAACCGTTACCCTCTGCCTTTAATCTCTGAGCTATTTGATCGTCTCCGAGGGGCAAAGATCTTCACTAAATTGTACCTTCGAGGGGCCTATAATCTGATCCGTATCCATGAGGGAGATGAATGGAAGACCGCCTTTAACACAAGGGACGGCCATTTTGAGTATTTGGTGATGCCCTTCGGCCTCTGCAACGCACCTGCTGTCTTCCAGCAATTTGTCAATGATATTTTCAGGGACTTACTTTACACCTGCGTGGTCGTATACCTGGATGATATCCTCATCTTCTCCTCCAATTTGGACCAACACCAGGTCCATGTGCGACAAGTCCTTACTCGTCTTAGGAGGAATCGCCTGTACGCTAAACTTGAAAAATGTCTTTTTGAACGGACCTCCCTGCCTTTCCTGGGATACATTATCTCAGCCCAAGGACTTCAAATGGACCCAGCCAAGCTCTCTGCGGTTCTGGATTGGCCACGCCCCTCTGGTCTCCGAGCCATACAAAGATTTCTGGGCTTTGTGAACTACTACAGGCAATTCATCCCTCACTATTCCACTCTGGTAGCTCCTATCGTGGCTCTTACAAGAAAAGGAGCTAACCCCAAATCCTGGCCTTCCCAAGCCGAGGAAGCCTTCCAGTCCCTGAAATCCGCCTTTGCCTCTGCACCCGTTCTCTCTAGACCAGATTCCACCAAGCCTTTCTCTCTTGAAGTGGATGCCTCCTCGGTGGGAGCCGGAGCTGTCCTCACCCAGAAGTCCTCCAGGGGCAAGACTTCAACTTGTGGCTTCTTTTCAAAAACATTCTCTCCCGCAGAGAGAAATTACTCCATTGGGGACAGAGAACTGCTGGCTATTAAATTGGCACTGGAGGAATGGAGACATTTACTCGAGGGCGCCACACATCCTGTGTACATCTTCACGGACCACAAGAACCTGGCTTATCTCCAGTCTGCTCAGAGATTAAATCCCCGTCAGGCCCGTTGGTCTCTGTTCTTCGCCCGCTTTAATTTTGAGATCCATTTCCGTCCGGCTTGTAAGAACATTAGGGCAGATGCTCTGTCTCGCTCCTCTGATGTGGTGGGCGACGAGTTAACACCTCAATATATTATCCCTCCAGAACGCCTTATTACAGTCGCTCCCGTGGACCTGCGCCTTCTTCCTCCTGGCAAATCCTACGTACCTCCACGTCAGCGATTGCGAATTCTCAAGTGGGGCCACGCCTCCCATTTTGCCGGTCATCCAGGGGTGCTAAAATCTCTCCAACTAATCTCCCAAAGGTACTGGTGGCCTTCTTTGGAGAAAGATGTCTCGGACTTCGTCCAGGCCTGTATGATTTGCGCCTGGGATAAATCGCCTCGCCAGAAACCAACGGGTCTCCTCTTGCCTTTACCTGTTCCTGAAGTTCCCTGGTCTCACATCGCTATGGACTTTATTACAGATCTTCCCTCCTCCCATGGCAAGTCCGTCATTTGGGTCGTGGTGGATCGCTTCTCCAAGATGGCTCACTTTGTACCCCTGCCCGGTCTACCCTCTGCACCCATGTTGGCCAAACAATTTTTCCAACACATCTTCCATCTCCATGGCCTTCCCAAACATATTGTCTCGGATCGTGTGGTACAATTCGTCTCCAAATTCTGGAGGGCCCTATGTGCTCAGCTCGGGATCAAATTGGACTTCTCTTCTTCGTACCATCCTCAGTCTAACGGCCAAGTAGAACGGGTGAACCAAATTTTGGGTGACTATCTGCGTCACTTTGTGTCCTCACGCCATGACGACTGGGCTGATCTACTTCCCTGGGCGGAGTTCTCCTACAACTACAAACAATCCTCTGCTTCTAACAAGTCTCCTTTCTTTGTAGTTTTTGGCCGTCATCCTCTTCCACCTCTGCCACAGTCTCCCACTCCTTCTTCTGTACCTGCCGTTGACAGTCTTGTACAGGACTTTTCCTCCATCTGGCAAGAAACCCACGCTGCTCTCCTCAAGGCTTCCACCCGTATGAAGGTTCAAGCTGACAAGAGACGCAGATCTCCTCCGGAATTTCGCCCGGGTGACAAGGTGTGGCTCTCCTCTAGGTACATCCGATTTAGGATCCCAAGTTACAAGTTGGGCCCTCGTTTCTTGGGACCCTATAAAATCAAGAGTCGTATCAATCAAGTTTCTTATCAGCTCCATCTTCCTCCCTCCCTCCGAATCCATAACTCCTTCCATGTCTCCCTTCTTAAACCTGCTGTCTTTAACCGTTTTTCTCCCAAGCTTGTTTCTCCCACCCCTGTCGCCGGTACCTCCGATATATTCTCTGTCAAGGAGATCTTGGCGACCAAGATCTCCCGGGGGAAAAGATTTTTTTTGATCGACTGGGAGGGCTGCGGTCCTGAGGAGAGGTCATGGGAGCCGGAGGAGAACATCCTGGACCGCAGTCTCATCCTCAAGTTCCTCTGTACCAAAAGGAGAGGGAGACCAAAGGGGGGGGGTACTGTTACGCTGAGCGCTCCGGGCCCCCTGCTAGCCTCGGAGCGCTCACAGCGTATGCCTCCAGGCAGCACTCCAGCGTCTCGGCGTGTGCGTCCCCGCTCTCTATGGCGCGCGCGCGCCTTGGACTCTTAGATTCAAAGGGCCAGTGCACCAGTGATTGGTGCCTGGCCTAAAGTGGTTATTTAGGGTTAAGGTTTGTGAGAGGTAGTGCTGACTTAATTAGGCTTCACCTGTGCACTACCCATAAATACCTTCTCCTCCCACAGCTTCCTGCCGGATCTTTGTGCCTTGTGCCTTTGAGAAAGCGTTCCCTGCTGTGTTTGTTTGCTTTGCCTGTTGCCGAACCCGTTGCTACCGACTACTCGCCTTTGAACCTTTGCCGCCTGCCCTGACCTCTGCTACGTCCGACTACGCTCTTGCCTACTCCCTGTGTACCATGCCATATCAGCTGCCAGAGGGGTCGAGTTGTTACTAGGGGACACGACCCGGTAGTTACCGCCGCAGCAAATCCATCCCGCCTTGCGGCGGGCTCTGGTGAAGACCAGTAACTGCTTAGAACCGGTCCTCTAGTACAACCCGTGCCATCGCCTCTCTGGTCCAGAGGATCCACTACCAGTCCTGCCGGTTTGTGACAGTAAGATCCGGCCATGGATCCCGCTGATGTTCCCCTGCCAAGCCTAGGGGACCTCACCACCATTGTGGCCCAGCAGGGTCAACAGCTGGCCCAGTTGACTGCTATGTTGCAGCAGCTCCTGCCTTCTCAGCAACAGCCAGCACCTCCGCCTGCAGTTGCCACCGGTTCCAGAATCCGTTTGTCCCTACCAGACAAATATGACGGAGATCCAAAGCAGTGCTCTCTCCACCTCGAGCTACTGTCCGACCAGTTTCCTTCTGAGCGAGCCAAGGTAGCTTTTATTCTCAGTTTACTGTCCGGGAAGGCCCTGGCCTGGGCTACACCACTATGGGACCGAGCAGATCCTGCCACCGCTTCCGTCCAGAGCTTCTGCCTAGAGTTCCGGAATGTTTTTGAGGAGCCTGCCCGGGTTACCTCCGCAGAGACTGCCTTACTAAACTTGACCCAAGGAGATTCTTCCGTGGGTGACTATGCCATTCAGTTCCGCACCCTGGCCTCCGAGCTGAACTGGAACAATGAAGCCTTTTGCGCCACCTTCAAGAAGGGACTTAACAGCGAGATAAAGGACGTCCTGGCTGCACGTGAGCTTCCTTCCACTCTTAGTGACCTCATCTTGCTGGCCACTAGGATAGACAAGCGTTTCGCCGAAAGACAAGAGGAACTCCTCCTTGAAAAGGAAAAAGCTCGTCCTAGACGCTACCCTCGTCTGGCTCCTGTTTTTCTGCGTCCACCTCAACCCGCTACTGGGCCTCCCGCCATGGAGGCCATGCAGGTGGATCAGTCACGCCTGACTCCACAAGAACGAAGCAGCCGCAGAGACGAGAACCTGTGTCTGTACTGTGCCAGTACCGAGCACTTCCTTAGAGATTGTCCTCTCCGTCCACCGCGTTCGGGAAACGCTCGCACCTAGTAAACGTGGGAGAGGCGTTGATAGGTGTGTATTCTTCCTCTCCACGTCTCATCATACCCGTGCAGTTGATCATCTCTTCCAAGTCCTCTTTCTCCGCAACCGCCTTCTTGGATTCCGGTTCAGCTGGCAACTTCATTCACGCCTCCTTGGTTGACAAGTACCGTATTCCAGTAATCCGTCTACCCAATCTGTTTTTCATCTCTACTGTTAACGGTGAGAGACTCTCTGCCACTGTGCAGTTCCGTACCCAGCCTCTGCAGATGGACATCGGAATATTTCATACCGAGACTTTAGAGTTCTTTGTCCTTCCCTTCTGTTCCTCCGAACTCCTCCTGGGTCTGCCGTGGCTTCAACGTCATAGTCCTGTCCTGAATTGGTCCACCGGTGAGATCCTGCGTTGGGGTTCCTCCTGTTCTGACCGCTGTCTCAAGCCTGCTCTGGTCAAACAGGGCCCGCAAGTTTCTCCGCCTCCTGGGCTGCCCAAGCCATACCATTCCTTTGCGGATGTCTTCTGCAAGAAACAAGCTGAGGTTCTTCCTCCTCACCGACCCTATGATTGCCCGATCGACCTGATACCCGGTTCTACTCCACCTCGGGGCAGAATTTATCCTCTCTCACCTCCTGAGACTCTTGCCATGTCTGACTATATACGTGAGAACATACAGAGAGGATTCATAAGAAAATCTTCTTCTCCTGCTGGGGCCGGTTTTTTCTTCGTGACAAAAAAAGACGGCTCCCTCCGCCCCTGCATTGACTACAGAGGTCTTAATAAAATTACCATCAAGAACCGTTACCCTCTGCCTTTAATCTCTGAGCTATTTGATCGTCTCCGAGGGGCAAAGATCTTCACTAAATTGTACCTTCGAGGGGCCTATAATCTGATCCGTATCCATGAGGGAGATGAATGGAAGACCGCCTTTAACACAAGGGACGGCCATTTTGAGTATTTGGTGATGCCCTTCGGCCTCTGCAACGCACCTGCTGTCTTCCAGCAATTTGTCAATGATATTTTCAGGGACTTACTTTACACCTGCGTGGTCGTATACCTGGATGATATCCTCATCTTCTCCTCCAATTTGGACCAACACCAGGTCCATGTGCGACAAGTCCTTACTCGTCTTAGGAGGAATCGCCTGTACGCTAAACTTGAAAAATGTCTTTTTGAACGGACCTCCCTGCCTTTCCTGGGATACATTATCTCAGCCCAAAACTTCAAATGGACCCAGCCAAGCTCTCTGCGGTTCTGGATTGGCCACGCCCCTCTGGTCTCCGAGCCATACAAAGATTTCTGGGCTTTGTGAACTACTACAGGCAATTCATCCCTCACTATTCCACTCTGGTAGCTCCTATCGTGGCTCTTACAAGAAAAGGAGCTAACCCCAAATCCTGGCCTTCCCAAGCCGAGGAAGCCTTCCAGTCCCTGAAATCCGCCTTTGCCTCTGCACCCGTTCTCTCAAGACCAGATTCCACCAAGCCTTTCTCTCTTGAAGTGGATGCCTCCTCGGTGGGAGCCGGAGCTGTCCTCACCCAGAAGTCCTCCAGGGGCAAGACTTCAACTTGTGGCTTCTTTTCAAAAACATTCTCTCCCGCAGAGAGAAATTACTCCATTGGGGACAGAGAACTGCTGGCTATTAAATTGGCACTGGAGGAATGGAGACATTTACTCGAGGGCGCCACACATCCTGTGTACATCTTCACGGACCACAAGAACCTGGCTTATCTCCAGTCTGCTCAGAGATTAAATCCCCGTCAGGCCCGTTGGTCTCTGTTCTTCGCCCGCTTTAATTTTGAGATCCATTTCCGTCCGGCTTGTAAGAACATTAGGGCAGATGCTCTGTCTCGCTCCTCTGATGTGGTGGGCGACGAGTTAACAACTCAATATATTATCCCTCCAGAACGCCTTATTACAGTCGCTCCCGTGGACCTGCGCCTTCTTCCTCCTGGCAAATCCTACGTACCTCCACGTCAGCGGTTGCGAATTCTCAAGTGGGGCCACGCCTCCCATTTTGCCGGTCATCCAGGGGTGCTAAAATCTCTCCAACTAATCTCCCAAAGGTACTGGTGGCCTTCTTTGGAGAAAGATGTCTCGGACTTCGTCCAGGCCTGTATGATTTGCGCCCGGGATAAATCGCCTCGCCAGAAACCAACGGGTCTCCTCTTGCCTTTACCTGTTCCTGAAGTTCCCTGGTCTCACATCGCTATGGACGTTATTACAGATCTTCCCTCCTCCCATGGCAAGTCCGTCATTTGGGTCGTGGTGGATCACTTCTCCAAGATGGCTCACTTTGTACCCCTGCCCGGTCTACCCTCTGCACCCATGTTGGCCAAACAATTTTTCCAACACATCTTCCGTCTCCATGGCCTTCCCAAACATATTGTCTCGGATCGTGTGGTACAATTCGTCTCCAAATTCTGGAGGGCCCTATGTGCTCAGCTCGGGATCAAATTGGACTTCTCTTCTTCGTACCATCCTCAGTCTAACGGCCAAGTAGAACGGGTGAACCAAATTTTGGGTGACTATCTGCGTCACTTTGTGTCCTCACGCCATGACGACTGGGCTGATCTACTTCCCTGGGCGGAGTTCTCCTACAACTACAAACAATCCTCTGCTTCTAACAAGTCTCCTTTCTTTGTAGTTTTTGGCCGTCATCCTCTTCCACCTCTGCCACAGTCTCCCACTCCTTCTTCTGTACCTGCCGTTGACAGTCTTGTACAGGACTTTTCCTCCATCTGGCAAGAAACCCACGCTGCTCTCCTCAAGGCTTCCACCCGTATGAAGGTTCAAGCTGACAAGAGACGCAGATCTCCTCCGGAATTTCGCCCGGGTGACAAGGTGTGGCTCTCCTCTAGGTACATCCGATTTAGGATCCCAAGTTACAAGTTGGGCCCTCGTTTCTTGGGACCCTATAAAATCAAGAGTCGTATCAATCAAGTTTCTTATCAGCTCCATCTTCCTCCCTCCCTCCGAATCCATAACTCCTTCCATGTCTCCCTTCTTAAACCTGCTGTCTTTAACCGTTTTTCTCCCAAGCTTGTTTCTCCCACCCCTGTCGCCGGTACCTCCGATATATTCTCTGTCAAGGAGATCTTGGCGACCAAGATCTCCCGGGGGAAAAGATTTTTTTTGATCGACTGGGAGGGCTGCGGTCCTGAGGAGAGGTCATGGGAGCCGGAGGAGAACATCCTGGACCGCAGTCTCATCCTCAAGTTCCTCTGTACCAAAAGGAGAGGGAGACCAAAGGGGGGGGTACTGTTACGCTGAGCGCTCCGGGCCCCCTGCTAGCCTCGGAGCGCTCACAGCGTATGCCTCCAGGCAGCACTCCAGCGTCTCGGCGTGTGCGTCCCCGCTCTCTATGGCGCGCGCGCGCCTTGGACTCTTAGATTCAAAGGGCCAGTGCACCAGTGATTGGTGCCTGGCCTAAAGTGGTTATTTAGGGTTAAGGTTTGTGAGAGGTAGTGCTGACTTAATTAGGCTTCACCTGTGCACTACCCATAAATACCTTCTCCTCCCACAGCTTCCTGACGGATCTTTGTGCCTTGTGCCTTTGAGAAAGCGTTCCCTGCTGTGTTTGTTTGCTTTGCCTGTTGCCGAACCCGTTGCTACCGACTACTCGCCTTTGAACCTTTGCCACCTGCCCTGACCTCTGCTACGTCCGACTACGCTCTTGCCTACTCCCTGTGTACCACCCCATATCAGCTGCCAGAGGGGTCGAGTTGTTACTAGGGGACACGACCTGGTAGTTACCGCCGCAGCAAATCCATCCCGCCTTGCGGCGGGCTCTGGTGAAGACCAGTAACTGCTTAGAACCGGTCCTCTAGTACAACCCGTGCCATCGCCTCTCTGGTCCAGAGGATCCACTACCAGTCCTGCCGGTTCGTGACACTAATATTAGAAGAATGTAGAATATGGGTTTCCTGTAGGAAAACTAAGTCAGCTCCCATGTTTTTAATTTCTTTCAACATTTTCTGTCTTTTCTCCAGGGCGTTTCAACCTCTAATGTTATACGTTACATAATTAACTTCTGTCATTTACAGAATTTAGAGGGAATATTCCATTCTTCCCCGGAGAAAGGAAGAAAAATCAGCCTTATGCAAAAAAAAAAATGGAGTGTATACACTTGATTGTAGTACCTCTTCCCCCCCCCTCTCTTCCCCCCCTCTCCCCCCTCCCTCCTTCCCCCCTCTCCTCCCACGCTCCCATCCCCCCCCCCCAGGTTGAATACCCATGAATTTCTAGGCCTTCTCCCCTTGGGCCTTTCCAGTCGAACCACTTCCTTCCTCCTTGTATCGACTTTTTCCCTGGGGTGGGACTCTGAACCTGAACGTCTGACTCCCCCTACATGGCCCATGATGTCGTGTGGGATTAGGTTACTTGAGTCCCCGGCGTTCCATCCAGTTCTTATAAATCTCTCTTTTTTCCATCACCCACCTCCCCCTCCCCTCCCCCAACCGGTCTGTCCTCCACCTCCTGTCCCTACGAGATTTACGTTTTCACTGTTTTATTTCTTCTTAGTCCTTAGATGCCATAGATCTTCTTCTTCTACTTTTTTTCCCCTTATGACTGGCCATTCCGGAATTTCGGGCCTAGGAATTTTCAGATTCTTACAGAAATCCTCTAATTCTTCTGGAAATCTTAGTTTTATTATCTTCCCTTCTCTTCTGACTCCTAGGCATGCCGGGAACCCCCAGAAATATTGGATATTTTGTTGTTTCATTATTTCTACTATTGGTTCAAGTATCCTCTTCCTTGCCAATGTTTCCTGTGAAAGATCTGCATAAATTTGTATCTCTGCTTTTTTATATTTAAGAAGGGGTCGACTTTTCAGTTTTTCCCAGATCTGAGCTCTTACATCATGTCTATGGAATCTCACTATCACATCTCTCGGAGACTCTTTTGATGCATTTTGTGGTTTCCTGACTCAATGAATTCTTTCTATTTCTAACTTCGTTGTTTTTTCTCTTCCTAGTAGAGGGTTAAACACTATTTCCAACATTTCTTCTAAATTTTCCTCTCTCCCATTTTCTGGCAGGCCTCTGATTCTTAAGTTTTTTCTTCTATCTCTATTTTCCTGGTCTTCTAATTTGTAACTTATATTTCTTTGTAACATTTGTAGATCCTTCATTTCCTCTTTAAGTGTCTTCAGATTTTTCCTTGGAGATCTGTTTTACCCTCTACTTCCTCTACTCGCCTTAACATATGTCCTAAATCTTCATGCATGGTTGCCATGTCTTTTTTAATAGACTGTTCCAGATTTAAGAACATTTCCCTCATTTCATCCTTTGTAGGGAGTTGATCTTTCACATTTTGCGCTGCCTCTCCTCCTATATCAGGATTTTTATCCGTCTGGACACTGTCCGTCTGTACGCTATCTTTAGACTGATCATGGCTATTTCAGTTGTTTTGCTGGGCTTTTTATTGCCTTCATTGTTTTGTTTTGGCTTTGTTGAAATTTGCTTCTCACTATACTCTGCTGTTGTATTAGTGGTCATATATTTTTTAATTGATGCCGGGCTTACACTGAGTTTTGGTAACTTTGCTCCTCCATCTTTAGCTGATTTATTCTTCATTTTTCAGTCTCCTTGCCCCCATTTTTTTTTGGATCGGTGTATAATATAGGTTTCTGAGATTCTGGATATTTTAATGAGGGCTTATTTATTTATTTGTTTCCCGGGTTTTTTATTCCCACAGTCACAGAGGGTTTTTTTTTAAAGCCTGAGCAGTGAGATTATTAAGGATTCCTCTTTAGGATGATGGCAGTCTCTAGGTGTTTTCTAGGTATTACAACACCAACTTGTCTGTGGTCAGTTTAAATACACTCTATATCATCAATCCTATTTTTTCCAGAACAGTCCCACATCAAAAGCTTATATCCACTCCATTGCATCCATATTGCATCCATAAAACAGATATAAAGTTTTAAACTTAAGGGGGGTGTAAGTCCCCTCTCACCTCTCCTGGACGACTGGGTTGCCAGATGTCTTCACCCCCGGTTGTATCCGCTTTGCAGCATGTTTTATGTCTCCTCCAGCTAGCGGGGATCATGGCCGGTTCTCTGCTTTAGGGCTCAGATGGGGTTGCTTGTCCAGCGGCTTCTGTGTGCTAGGTTCGGGACGCCGGGCTCACGTTTCCTTCCCGGCGTCCCTGCAGCGCCTCCTCCTGGATCTCCCCTGTGCTCCGGAATAAGCCGTCTTCAACCTCCCCTCCGATAGTTCCCAGCCGGTACGGGAGGGTGGGTGTACAATGCAGGTAAGAGACAGCTGAGTGGAGTAGGACCGGCGGGGTTCAGCGTGTGGGAGAGGGTGGATGGATGTAGGCTGTAATCGACATGCTGGATGGATGTTCCTCGGGACTCAGCCCTCTCTCCTGGCCAGCGCCATTAGCAGGCCCCTCCCCCCCTGTCCTCACTGCTATTCTTAAATCTGTACCAATAGTGGCATCAGGGATGCCCCTGAGGTTAAGGTTATTGTGCCTATTTCTGTTTTCAGAGTCCTCTAGGTGCAGTTGGCATTCTAAAAGGCCTTGTTGTTGCACTTAGTGAGTAGCCTCAGGATTCTTTAAGTGAGTCCCTAGGTCCTGCTGTTCTTTTTCCAAAGCAGTGATCTTATCATGCAGTTCAGACATTTCTTCCTTGAGACTATCAATAAACTGACCTAGCAGGAAGAATAGGTCTGTCTTGGTTGCCAGTGCCTCCATGAGTGTGCTGAGGTCTGCCTCTGAAGGCTGAGAGAAGTGGGACTGCAGGACTCAGAAAATGCCAATGAGTCTGGCAATGGAAGAGCTGGTGTCAGTATGGGAGGCACTCAGTGGCTTATTTTGCATAGGGCATGCACCAGGCTCTGCTGACTGACGGGGTGGGTGTAGGATCAAGAAACTTGCTGGATGCTGGGGATTGGTGTTGTTGCAGAGGCACCGCATTGGAGCAGGCCGCTGGTGCTGTCTCCTACCTGAAGAAGATAAATGTTGCCATTGGCACTAGGGCTGGCGGCTGGAGCTGTTGTGAAGTAAGGTATTCCTCCACCTAATGCAGATCTCTAAAGAAAACCTGCCTCGTGCCACCTTTGCCAAGCCACATCCCTCCCCCCACAAGAAAATGTAAAAAATGTCATTAGGCATGCTGTGATTTTTTAAGATGCTTAAATTAGAACATTAAACATGCCCAATTCCTTTAAAAAAACATACCTGAGGGGTGTTCTAATGCTGCCTGGGAATGGAGCGATGTACATAAAGTGCTCCAGAAGCACTGACATTAACAAAGAAAAAATGAGTGGGGGTCCCCCTAAAAATACATACCAGACCCTTAATTAAAGAATGCAACCTTGCTGGCAGGAAATGGCATCCCCCTCCTGAACCAAACCAGAGCACATGCACTCAGCATGGAGGGTACCTTTCAAGGGGGAACTCCCCTGGCAAAGTGCCTTGTTCCCATATTGATGAAGACAAGGGTTTCTTCCCCCGGACCCTTGCCAGTGGTTGTGGGGGTTTGTAGGCAGATGGCTTATTGGAATCTGGAAGCCCCCTTTAACAATAAAGGGGTACCCAGAAACTATTCTCCATGTGAATGAGTACGGGGTACTCATTCACAAAAAAATTTGTATCCTATAAATAAGGACACCCTGATGTTTAAGAAGTGATGTATTAAAAAAATAAAACTTCCTAAAAAGTCAATTGTAAATTCATTGTCACTCCCATTCAGCAATGCAGGTCCACTTCAGTCACAATAATGTCTGAGGACCCACTGAAAGAAAAAAAATGCCATATGTGAGCCAAGATGTCATTGACCATGTATGGTCATCTTCTTATATGATCAATGATGTCACCCAGGAGACCTCACATCATTGTATATAACAGCTGTCATCCACTGAACATATAAGACGGTGAGTGACAAGCAAAATTGCGTGTAATTTAGCAGAGAAGATTTATTTTCTTTTGGCGGGTTGACACGAGTCAGCTGTTGTGATTGCCATGGATCTGCATCACTGGGCAATGTGATTGATGATGACTTTACAAAGAGAGACTTTTTTATTTGTTTTATTTTTTTTTCAATGTTTTTAAAACATTTTGGGGGTTTTTGGTTTCAAAAAAGATAGACAAAGGTTGTTTTATTTTGTTAAATAAATAATTTGTCAAATGTCTAGGTGCCTTTTTTCTAGGCTACAACTTTTTTTTTGTGAATGAATAGGGGTGCCATGAACCTTATACTCATTCACATAGGGGGCTTTTAGAATCAGGGTTGTGGGAAAGAGGCCCCTGTCCTCATCAACATGGGGGCAATCTGCTTTGCCAGGGGTCAGGGCTGGGCTCGCAGCAGCTCTTTTCTCTGTGCTCAGGCTGCTCAGCTGTCAGTTAATTGTCAGCATTCATTGTTTCCTCAGTGGCTCACCTGGTTATCATTATCTGCTCATCAATCCCGCCTACAGCCAGCCCATTCTGGCTATTTAAGCAGCTTTGTTTATTCCTTTCCTGTCTTCGCCTGGTCAACATATCTGGAGTTTCTCTGCTGTCTTCAGGGGTATGCAAGATGATTACAGCCACACACATCTACACAGGTTGAACTGGATGGACTTTTGTCTTTATTCAACCTCACCAACTATGTAACTATGTAACTATGTATGTCTTCCTGTGAAAGACTTTGTCCGGCTAACATCCCTTCTGGTTCCTTATCCTGTTCCTCTGCTCCTGACTACACTGATTTCTGGTTTCCTGATCACTGGCTCGTCTGACTTCCCATTTTGGCTTCCAATCCCTGGCTTATGTTTTGACTACATTTACTGTTCTGTACCATTTTTTTACAATTTTTTACCATTATAGGTTTGATTTTATTGCATTTCCTGTCTAAGTCTGATTCATGGTTCCTAACACCAGGGTGAGCTCCCCATGATAAGGACATGTGGCCTGCTATGATTCAGGATGTGGAAGCTACTTGCTTGTCCCCCTTTTGTGGCCAGCCAGGCTGCATGCTTTGGTAAGGAGACTAGAAGGGATTTTTAGGGGGAATTCAACTCATGGTCTGGTATCTGCAGTAGGAGCAGTCGCTGTCCTTAAAAAATGTGGCTGCACGCCAACTTTGGAACTGCAGTCTGGGCTCGGGCAGGTTCAGGGGGCAGGACTTGGGAGTTGGGCAGGTTTAACCTGGGCTTGGATAGGGTATGGGGCACGCGGTGACAGGTCACAGAGTGGCAGGACTCAAAAGTCACAGCATGGACTGCTCTACCATTGGGCTAACTGATCTTCCTACACACTGGAGCCTGTACTGGGTAAGCCACGAATGATACAGCAGAGTGTTCAGCAGCTTTGCCCTGAGCCCTGTCACACTGACCCTAAAAAACCAACATCTGTGACACGGACTGGGTTGGGGGCAGGAAAATAACACATGTATATGTACACTAAAAACTCTTAAATCAGAATTAATCTACAGGTGTTCTCTTTCATGTGAGTTGAAACCTAATAATCCAGCGTAAAAATTGAGTCATCTTTCGTGAGAGGCAACCTGGAACGGCAATCTCATACCATCTCTTTACAGCCTCTGACCATCTCCTGTATCATGTCCGCAGTCTCTGACCATCTCTTGTATCATGTCTGCAGTCTCTTACCATCTCCTGTATCATGTCCACAATCTCTGACCATCTCTTGTATCATGTCCACAGTCTCTGATCATCTCTTGTATCATGCCCGCGATCTCTGACCATCTCTTGTATCATGTCCGCATTTCCTGACCATCTCCTGTATCATGTCCTCAATCTCTAACCATCTCCTGTATCATGTCCTCAGTCTCTAACATCTCTTGAATCATGTCCTCAGTCTCTAACCATCTCCTGTAGTATGTCTGCAATCTCTTACCTAAACTTAAAGTTATTGCTAATAGTATTAGCTATCTCTTCATGCTGAAGGTAGGACTGTGCAGGGGAGGCAGCAAATGAGGGCACTGTGATTAGAGAGACGGGGGACGGGGGGGGGGGGGTTCACAGACTGCAATGGGGCACTGTGATGGGGGCTGTGAAATTTGTGCAATAAATATTCCTGGAAATATTACAATTTTTTGTGGGTGTTTTAACATTTTAAAAGTGTTTGTGTGTGTGTGGGGGGGGCGGTGCCAGATGTTGGATCCGCTCAGGGTGCCAAATGTTCTAGGTACGCCCCTGGAAGTATTACTGCTATCATAATGTACATGGGGTTCAGCTCCTGCTGTAACGGTAAATATTCAGGATTTAGGCATTGTATTTTATTTTTACTGATTTTCTTGCAAAAGCCTTGTGCCAAGACCTACTGAGGTGGGTTTCCACAGCCAAAAACAAATTTATCAACCTCAATATTAATTATGGGTTCCTTATGTGAGGAATGTGGAAACAATAGCTCTTTAGCTGGACATGTTCAAAAAAATTGGGATGTCACTTCAGATATTAACATCAGTTATGCAGTATAAGCAGAGCTATTATTATTGCAGTACAGGTGCTATTACTGTAAGGTGCCATTGCAAAAATATGATGTGTTGTGGCAAGTCCATCCTCCAAGTTGTTGGAGGACTGACACCAATGGTTAACTGTGGGTATTCTTGGGATTAGCTTGGGAAATGGTGCTCACTAGACATAGGGGATCAATTTAGTTGCTGAAGCTCACTTTTTTACATCTCCAGACATGCTGTGACCAAGGGAAGAGGGCAGTATAAACTCTCCATCAGATAGATTGAATCATATATGTCCTGTTTCACTTTAAGCACACAGTGTTACAGGGGGGCATTGGAAAAAAACAGATAAATGCCTCCACAGGTTCTCTGAAGTGTATTGTAAAGCAGTTATTTGGTATAGATTGTCAATAATTACCAGTAGCTGAAAAACACACTGCACTATTTATTTCATTTTGTGACAAACTGTGGTAGCAATTGACAATAATGAGGCAAGGGGACATTTTTTTAGTCAGTTTTTTCAACAGAAAGGTCCTGAGCAGTGAGGAGAATCTCAATATCTTCTGTCATGGTTGCAAAATTGTCTATAGAATCATTCTTAAGCAGTATGTCCTTAAAAGTAAAGGGACAAGTAATTTGTTTTGTGTCAACATAATTTCCAGTGTTCAATATTTTATGTAACATCATTACGCACAAGTGCAGTTTTGTCATTTCTTGCAGGGATTGCAGGGCGCTTCAGTTTGCCTCCTGTTCCTAACTCCTCCTACTCTGCTTCCTCATCCTCTACCGCCTCCTCATCCGGTCAGCGTAACACCTTCACCACCAACTTCAGCACAGCCAGGGGTAAACGACAGCAGGCAGTCTTAAAACTTGCCTGTTTGGGGGAAAAACACCACACCGCGCAGGAGTTGTGGAGGAGCACAACAGCAGACCGATGAGTGGTTGGTGCCAGTGAGCCTCAAGCCCGGCCTGGTGGTGTGCAATAATGGTTGAAATCTCGTGTCAGCTCTGGGCATAGCCGGTTTTGACGCACATCCCTTGCCTGGTGCATGTGCTGAATTTGGTGGTACAGAGCTTCCTTAAAAATGACCTCGATATGTCAGAGCTGCTGCAGAAGGTGCGGGCCGTCTCTGCGCACTTTCGGCATTCTCACCCTGCTGCTGCTCACCTTTCAGCACTGCAGTGTAACTTCGGCCTTCCCCCTCACCTTGCACATGCTGGCCAGACTTATTGATTGACTTATTGACTTATTTATTGATAAGCGGAATAGAACAACAGTATCCAATGGGTGTATTTCACTGTAACATATGCAGACTAGCCCACAATTACATTTTTTTCCTCTTAATGGGTTTTTATTGATAAGCGGACTACAATAACAGTATCCAATGGGTGTATCTCACTGTAACATATGCAGACTAGGCCGCAATTTTTTTTTTTTCCCTAAATGGGTTTTTATTGATAAGCAGAATAGAACAACAGTATCCAATGGGTGTATCTCACTGTAACATATGCAGACTAGCCTGCAATTAACTTTTTTTTCCCCTAAATGGGTTTTTATTGATAAGCGGAATACAACAACAGTATCCAATGGGTGTATCTCACTGTAACATATGCAGACTAGGCTGCAATTTAATTTTTTTCCCCTAAATGGGTTTTTATTGCAAAGCGGAATACAACAGCAGTATCAAATGGGTGTATCTCACTGTAACATATACAGACTAGGCTGCAATTAAATTTTTTCCCCCTAAATGGGTTTTTATTGCAAAGCGGAATACAACAGCAGTATCCAATGGGTGTATCTCACTGTAACGTATGAATGAAAAATTTATATTTTTCCCTTTATTTGGTGATTTTTGAAGAGCATATTTGAACAGCAGTGTCTAAACGCTGTATGACAGTGTCACAGTAAAGTATGAATAAAAAACTGAAAAATAATTGTCCCCTTAATTGGTGCTTGTTGAATAGCAGATTAGAACTGCAGTGTCTAAACGCTGTAAGTCACAGTAAAATATGAAGGAAAAAAGTTTTGTTTTTTTTTAAATCCAGATTAAGCAGACACATATGCACTGAGCTTGCATTACATAGCTGCTACACGCCGCACACCTAACAGGTTGGATACTGTTGTTGTTCTATTCCGCTATTGAATAAAAAAAAACCCATTTGAATGAAAAACTGAAAAATATTTTTTTTCCCTAAAAACTGAAAAATAATTATTTTTCCCTTACATTGGTGCTTTTTGAAGAGCAGATTAGAAAATCAGTGTCTAAACAATATATGTCAAAGTAAAATATGAAGGAAAAAACTTTTTTTCTTTTTTAAATCCAGATACGTATGCATATGCACTGAGCTTGCATTACATGGCCATTACACGCCGCACGCCTAACAGGTTGGATACTGTTGTTCTTCTATTCCGATATTGAATAAAAAAACCCATTTGAATGAAAAAATGAAAAATATTTTTTTTTCCCTAAAAAGGAAAAAAATTATTTTCCCCTTAAATTGGTGCTTTTTGAAGAGCAGTTTAGAAAAGCAGTGTCTACTCTAAACACTGTATGTCAAAGTAAAATATGAAGGAAAAAAGTTTTTTTCTTTTTTAAATCCAGATTAAGCAGACACATATGCACTGAGCTTGCACTACATGGCCATTACACGCGGCACGCCTAACAGGTTGGATACTATTGTTCTTCTATTCCGCTATTGAATAAAAAACCCATTTGAATTAAAAACTGAAAAAAAATGTTTTCCCTAAAAAGAAAAAAAAATATTTTCCCCTTAAATTGGTGATTTTTGAAGAGCACATTAGAAAAGCAGTGTCTAAACACTGTATGTCAAAGTAAAATATGAAGGAAAAAAGTTTTTTTCTTTTTTAAATCCAGATTAAGCAGACGCATATGCACTGAGCTTGCATCACATGGCCACTGCACACTGCACGACGTACGCCGCCCACCTAACAGACTGATAAAAGTTTTTTTTCTCCCTCCTCCTCACTGGGCTCAGGTCAGGGCAAAAAGATTGTGCACTGCACCCCCACACAATAAAATCAATGTAGATCGCTGTCTGATTAAAGAAGATTCTTCCTATTCTTTCGCTGAAAGCAATCTCCAGCCTGCCCCTACAATAATCTCCTATCTCTCCCTCAGCAGCATCAGGAACCTGTCCCTAGTATAGTTAGAGCAGAATGACGCATGGCGCTATGTGACTCCAGCTTATATAGGGGCTGGGTCACATGCTGCACTGGCCAATCACAGCCATGCCATTAGTAGGCATGGCTGTGATGGCTTCTAAGGGCACACTAGTTAAACACTTGCTGATTGGCTGCCTTGCAGCTGTTGAAACCGCACCATTTAAACCACGCCAAAACATGAAATAACATTACCAAACAACGGACTGTATCCCGAACATACAGTGAAATGTTCAGGTCCGTGTCCGGGTACCGAATACCCAAAAGTCTGGTACAATCCCAAACAATACAGTCCGGTTTTGCTCAACCCTATATGCAAGTAATTGGCTAGAAAAGGGGTATGGGGGTCCGGGTACTGCCCTGGGAAACGATTTAAAAGTGATTGTTTTTTCAGAAGCAGTAATTTTGATGATGATTAAAGTAAAACAATAAAAATGAAAAATTCCTTTAAACTTAGGGACTGGGTGTCCTCTTAGTCTGCCTGTAAAGTGGAGTGGCGCATCTGTAGCGTGTTTAGAACATGCTGCCATAAAAATTACATTTCTAAAAAAAAAAAGAGTCAAATCACATTTAAATTGACTCGTTGTTGCAATTGCCAACACTCGGGTTTAAAAAAAATAGGTCTGGTATGGATTTTAGGGAAACCCCAAGCCAAAATTTAAAAAAAAAAATGTGTGGCCCCCCAAAATCCATACCAGGCCCTTATCTGAGCATGCAGCCTGCCAGGTCAGGAAAGGGGAGATGAGCGAGCGCCCCCCTCCTGAACCATACCAGGTCACATGCTGTCAAAATGGAGGGGGGTTTGGAGCAGGCAGGGCTCTGCTTGCCCACCCTGAAGCATGCACCGGTTGGTGACATCACAAGGGGGGGGGCAGTGCAATCAGGGGACAAAAATACAGTGATAATAATCAGCGCAAACCCTAAATAAAATAGCAGTAGAATGGTGTGCACAAGGCTGCAAACAATTAGTGCCAAACACAAAACACCTGTGACAAATTGATAAATAATATTGCTGCGCCAAGTGAATAAATCAATCAATGTAAATAATATCAAAATAAATATCAATCTTATCAAAACAAATGAATAAACTGTGACATCAAGTGATAATAGTCATATAAGTCCCAATTCACAGTGAATATAAAAGTGACTTGATAATAAATGAAAAAATCTTCATCTGTGAACGTGATCAAAGGTGCTGCATGCTTCACTCCAAGTGCTCCTAGTGACTGGTGTAAAATTAGCAGCTCACCTTTAAATCAGACTCCTGAGAGTCAAACACGCTTTGGGATAATCACAGCTGCCTGATGTCCCTTCCTATCCCTGCCTCCAAACACTCTCCAGATATATGAGGAATCCGGTGCGGTATTACTTTTTGACACTTTTTTTGGTGAATGGGTAGGGGTACTATGTACAACATAATAATTCACATGGGGGGCCAGGATCTGGGGGCCCCCTTGTTTAAGGGGGCTTCCAGATTTCCATAAGCCCTCTGCCCACAAACCCTCCCTACCCACAGTTCAGGGTTGTGGGGAAGAGACCCTTGTCCCCATCAATATGGACAAGGTGCTTTAGGGTGGGGGGGGCAGAGCACTCCCTGCTCCAAAGCACCCCCCCATGTTGAGGGCATGTGGTTTGGTATGGTTCAGGAGGGGGGTGCTAGCTCGTCACCCCCTTTCCTGGCCTGCCAGGATGCATGCTCCAATAAGAGTCTGGTATTGATTTTGGAGAAACCCCATTCTGTTTTTTTTTTTTTTTTTTTTAATTTTAACGTGGAGTTCCACTTAACATTTATACCAGACCCCTGTGCTGTTTTTTTTTTAACTATTTTTACCAGCAATTTTTTTTTTTATTATTCTCATCGGTTGTTAAGGATGCCGCTGTCGGCTTACCGGCCCCACTCCTTAACAACCAGATTTTACTGCTTTTGTTTAAGCCCGTAGCGTGTGAAACACACTCAAAAGACTCCACCCGGTGCATAAAAAAGTGCACACACACAAACGTGAGGAACACAAAAAGTGCACAGGGTGTGCGAAACAAATGGTCTTCCCTCCGAAGAGGTAGGACCCGGACCTCGATCCCCCGGGGCGCAAAACTCCCGACAGGGATTTAAGGTACTCATGGTCCGTCTGGCCGAAACCAGACCGACCCCGTTCTTCAGGGGGACTGCCGAAACAGCCCACCACCGAGTACTAAGTGGGGCTCCCCCGAAGGGAGACCCCATGGGAGAGGGCGAACTAAGCCAAAAGGCCATATCCACCCCCTCCCAAGACTCAAGGCAGGGCCCAAGGACCCACACCCTACAAGTCGTGCAAAAAAAGAAAACAAAGGTGACAGTGCAGGTGACAAACTACAAAGAAAAAGAGACAAACAAAACAAAGAGTGGGGGAAGGGGAAGTGGGGAAAGTGCTATGGTGCCCTGTGAGGAACCAAGGCAGGCCTTCCAGCCGGAATAAAAAATTCCTCTGGTGCAAGCCAAAAGGCCTGTCCCAAGAGGCAGGTGCGAAAGTGCATAGTGCAGTGACCAAGGTGCCAAAATAACTCAGGCGAGCTGCCCCTCACCAGTGAGAAATTAAGGCACCCCTGGGCTGCCACCCCAGGGGCACATACACTACGGGCTTTTTCTATCCCGGCTCAAAGGCCAGACCGAGTGTAGCCCTATCCCATCAGGAGGCATCAGAATTTTAGACAGCTTAGGGAGAACCTGCCTTCAACTGGGGACAAGTTTTTTGCAAGGCCAGATTCAACCCAGGAGGAAAGGTTCCCCCACCACCATCCGCCATTCCTTACCAATCACATCCAGGAGCAGTACTAACCGGAAAATTGATGAAACCGGCTTTCCCGCTCCCTTCAAACTGACAGGGGCGGACCCATTCAAATCAGGAAGGCAATGGAACCATCCGGCTTTCTCTGGTTTGGCCTACTCCGGTCCTCCAGTTACGCCCAGAGCGCCCCGGTTAACTTCGGCCACCACCGATACTAACCTTCCGGCTCCATACCAACACTGATAAGAACAGATACTACACTTGATCTTAGCCAAAAGGCCGAGATTTTACTGCTGCCCTGGTTGAGCAAAGCTTTGCCCAATCAGGGCGCAGAATGCACTGTGCAATGCACAGTGCATTGCATGGTGTTCAGCGGGGTTAACACCCACCTTACTGCAAATTTGGGTATTCCCCTGAATGGGTTGAACAGCCAATGTTTGACCTGTACTCATGCTAGGCCTAAACCGTTCGCCCAAAACTACTCAAGATATGTGACTATATTATGAGAGCTCACAAAATATTTACATTTTTGAACCTCCCTAGAGAAGCATCCACCTTCATTTAAAGCTCTGCCTTGGATTTTGTTCACAGCAGTGATAGCCTCCACTAAATGCTTTATAACTAGGAGCACCCCTGCTTGTATGTTATTGTATGTTATTAGAAATTTCCTCATGTTAAGACTCTTACAGAAGACTTGAAAAGTAAAGCCACACTAATTCAACCTTTCCTTAAAATTTAGGTTGGGTGTTTCTGAAGTTCAAGGTAAGGTACAGAGGAGGGAACTTCATTCAGCTCAGCAAACTATATTAAACTTCTAAATTGCATAGTTAGGTTTTTTTCCTCTGACAAACTCTACTGAATTAGATCTGACCAAAGAACAAACAGTGGAATGTGAAGATGATAGTTAACAGTGAATTAGGCTTAAACAATTATCCTTTATTATTCACTTGACAATACATCTGCATTGAAAGGTAGTGAGTCCGTTAAGTTTTTTTCTATGCAGTGGGGCTTTATTGCACTGCCATTGGTATGGGCAGCCTATCACATTAGAGTGTGCACCCCAGAGCGCAAACACACATGCGCTTATATCAGCAGAGCAGTGGACAGTATCAGTAGAGCAGAGATTGTTGTCAGTAGGGCAGTGGATGGTTTTTTTAGAAGCCCCATTGAGGGGCTTTGGTGAAACATCAAGGGTCTAAACAGAGAGAAAGGGACTGAAGAAGAGCTTCCCCAGTCCCTTTCTCTGCAGCTTCAGCTGCACTGGACAGTGAATGAACAGTAAGTTCTCTTTGCTAAGAGGCTCCCTGTTTAATCACAAACTGAACCATAGTAAACATAGTTTGCTATGCTTTAGTTAAGAATGAGTACAGGAGCGATTGGTACAGATCACTTAGTGTGTTCATTCATTAATCCATCCAGAAATATCCCCCAAAGGAGCTGGCGGGAGATGAGAGGAGGGAAGCTGGCAGCACTGCAGGGGTGAGACAGGGGAGCCAGGAAGCACAGGGAATCAGCACAGCACAGGGTGATTAGGGTGTGCCCAGGCAAATCCGGCACACTCAGTGCACATGCCCATGCACACTGCACGGATTAACTACTCAGTTTTTCTAAGGGAGAGGAGAGCAAAGATATACTTACCTAATCCTCTGATCCTCCTAGCACAAGACTGGTCCGGCACCCCTATGCTCCAGCTGTCTTGAATATTGGAGTGTTTCTGAAGTCATCACACCCAGGCTCCATAGACCAGTAACAGTCCAGCACTGGACCGCGGGGAGTGACCCATTTTTCAGAGGATCAAAGGATCACCTGAGTATAAGCTTTTTTGCTCACCCCTAGACAAAATGAGCAGTTGACCCGTTCAGTGCAAACACAGCTCAACTAAATGGGAAAGAAAATTTTGCTCAGCTTTAATAATGTGCTCAATGTGGGTACCTGCGCTTATGGTAATGTGCTCATCAAAAAAATATATACACTATGATATTAATATCTAGAGAGCTGCAGCTAAACAAGAAGGGGTTACCTCTGAAATAGTAATAAATATATGTGTCAGCGCTGCTCAAAATATATGTGTTATATAAAGTGCAATACCTAAATCATATCTCATAATCCATTTGTTGGTTAACCACTTAAGCCCCGGAGGATTTGGCTGCTCAAATAACAGGGCCTATTTTGCGATTCGGCACTGCGTGATTTTAACGGACGATTGTGCGGTCGTGCAACACTGTACCTAAACTAATTTGACGTCCTTTTTTTCCCCCACAAACAGAGCTTTCTTTTGGCGGTATTTGATCACCTGTGTGATTTTTATTTTTTGCGCTATAAATAAAAAAAGAGCGACAATTTTGAAAAAATAACAATATTTTTTCACATTTTTTATATGGAATTCCCAAAAAAATGTAAAAATCTAAATTTTTTAACATTTTAGGCCAATTTTCTGCTACATATTTTTGGTAAAAAAAATTGCACTAAGCGTATTTTGATTGGTTTGCGCAAAAGTTATTGCGTTTACTAACTACAGGAAAGATTTATGTCATTTTTATTTATTTTTTTTAACTAGTAATGGCGGCGATCTGCGGTTTTTTTTTTTGCGGGACTGCGGGACAGATCGGACCCTTTTTGATCAAGAAGAAAGTGACCGCACTCTGAGATGAAATCAAACAGGAGTATATTTATTCCACACCAAAAATAGGCATCAAAATTCAAAACTGTGAGACATAGGACAGCAGGTAGACGCGTTTCACGACTAAAAATGTCGCTTACTCATTACCAACTTTTGATGTGGAATAAATATACTCCTGTTTGATTTCATCTCGGAGTGCGGTCACTTTCTTCTTGATCAAATAGCGTTTGGATTACGGATCCGACCAGCACCTGACACTATCTCACCTGGAGCGGTCTTTTTTCAGTTTGGATTCAACACAGATCGGACCCTTGACTGACATTTTTTACACTTTTGGGGGTACCAGTGACATTACTATAGTAATCAGTGCTATAAATATGCACTGTTACTGTCAAAATGACACTGGCAGGGAAGGGCTTAACTTTTTTGGTGATCAGTGGGTTAAATGTATCCCTAAGGACGTGATTCTAACTGTCAGGGGGCATGGCTTGTTAGATCATAACAGAGACATACGATCCTACATAGCAGGTTCAAACCTTTTGATAACGCTTTGATTGGAGGAGCGTATGATATTGCCCATACGTATGACGTCACATCCGGTGGTTGGAGTGCAGAACGAAGAAGCGATATCCACTACCAGGAAATTCATACAAGGCGTCCTGTTTTTCGTTGTTTGTGTAAGTGTAACCTTTCATTTTATGAATAAACACTGCTGGAAAGTACCTCACTATGGAGATTCTTTCTTTTATTATGGGGGGAGCCTTCTAAACAGTAAGTAAGGATTCCTTAAGCTACATACCCTGATAAGGTAGCCATAGTACCCAGCGTGGAAGGCTGTGACAGGCGCATTTCCCTCATATGTCCGGTGAGTGAGGGACCAAGAGGGGAGCACTGAGTGATAACACTTGGCACCTTTGTGAAGAGGATTCACATATTTGAGCACAAGAGCACCTTATAAAAGAATTTAAGCACAGAGCACAGAGCACTTATTCATGAATGAAAGGACTGTTTGCTGGATATACATTTGATACTAATTGATTTATTTGCATACGCTGCACAATATATTGCACTTTATGTTGCACTTTATGGTATATAAGAAATTGATTTAGCACGTGTACACTTTATTGTCAGTAGATTGCACTTTGTTACCTAAGGAATTGATTTAGCATGTGTACACTTTATTAGTAATTGTTACAAATTTTATAATTATTTAATCAGCAAATGGATTATGAGATATGATATAGGTATTGCACTTTATATAACACGTATATTTTCAGCTTTAGGAATGTCAACTTATAAAATGCAGCATTAATAAACTTCAAGTATCAATGAGTTTAGGATTGTTAAAGGTATTAAGAAAAATGTTAATGGCTTCCATAAATGGCTGAGGGGTATAAGGAATGCTGTTTTATAAGGCAACATAGACATTACTACATTACTAAATGAGAGTTCTGTGACATGGGGGTGAACATGTATGTATAGCCAAAATCCTTTTTTTTTTTGTTTCGGATAAAGTAGGTAATGGTTAAAAACCCTAGTCTTATCTTTTGTTTTGTTTTGCTGTCTATGTACCATAATTAATGTTTACTTCCACAAAAGGAAGGTAAAAGAAACCTTCCAAAGTGATTGGAGTTCCCTTCTTAGAGAGTTGTCCTTTGGACATGTGGCCACATTGGATGAATTTCCCTCACCTCTTGTTCTGGGGCAACTGCAAGACTTTGGATTGTCCTTCATTGTCTTTCTTGGTGGTCATCAAGACATATTGAGTGATGAATCTACCCAGTGGAGACACAGGCAGCAATAAAGAAAATTGCCAGAAGGTCTGATTCGTCCCCATCAAAATTGAAAAAAAAAAAGGTTTTGCCCGTGGTTACATTTATGTTCATATTTATCGCTTTTCAGATCTGAAAGCTATACTATTACAGATTTAGTAGGCTGAACCTGTTTTGCCACAGATAATCCAGCTTTATTTTAATAAAGCACAGTAGGACAAATGTGATATTTTGTTTGGTTAGAAAGCCACACGACTCCTGACAATATTGCAGAATTTCTTTGCCAAGAGATGGTCACACTTGCACCCTATTAATAAAATATTAAGAGGTAATTTTGCCTAAAGGTAAGACATCTGTTCTATCCACTTTCTTTTATCCTGAGAACCCATTTTCATCAGTAAATCTCTAAAATATTCTTATAAGCATTCCACACAGGAAATGCATTAGTATCTTTAGTGTCATTAAATTTTAAGTATTTCAAGTCAAGTGCCCTAGAAGTTGTTTATTATATAATGGATGTGTCAAGATGTAAGTATTGTTAAACAACAAGATATAAAGCTTGTTATATTAGTCTTCAAGTAATATTATCAAGATGACTATTTGGACACATCACTTAATTGTGCCTATAGTGGAGTTGGGGACTTTCTAAAAAAGCCTTTTATCTTTCAGAAACTTGTCAATCCTTAAATAAATCAGGAAAAATTTGAAAAAAAAATGATTTTGGTTTGCATGTTTACCAAGGTGAAAAGTTATAAAGCAGTGAATGTGACATTAACCAACAATTCACTGAGGGGGAAATCAATCACTGTAATTTAAGTTTACCCCCCTCCTCTCCAATGCTATAAGATCCCACTACCAATAAATTTCAGTGCCTGGCCAAAGATTGCATTCCTTTTTTTTCCTCCTCTATGGACCCTATGTGCACCTACCTCTACATGGTGGCATCCTAGTACCTCTGTTGGGGCCCCAGTCAGAGGGCCCAATTTTAGGTATTATGAGTAAGCGGTGTCAGCAATCCAGGGCCCAGCCATGGATGAGCGAGTGACTGTCAGGAAAGGATGTGGTCTGCCTGTGTCTCCCTATGATGGACGCTCTGATGGTGCATCTGGCTGGCAGGTTTCAGAAGATGGGATTTTCCCGTGACGAGCCTCCATGGCGGCAATATGTGTTTATATGTTCCCTTTCATTTGTCCCCTCTCTCCCTGGCTCTAGTTGTGGCCTTTCATGGTGGCTGGAATGCTCCTGCGTTCCAGGCCCCTGCAGTGTGCTTCCGGGTTGTCAGCCGCGGCGGGTCTCTGTGCATGTGCAAGACCACGATCAATATTGAGGCTTGGTTTTGTACATGCGCAGTTGCTTTGGGACCTTGCGGCCATGTGCACTGATCGTTTCTGCTCTCCAGCACATGCGTGTCAGGAGGCGCGGCGGTGACGTAACTGGGGGGTATTTAAAATAGCTGTCAGCCTCTGTCCCTTGGGCATTTCTACAGGCAGTCTGCGGCAGCTTCCCCAGACCCTGGGTGTTTCTGCTGAGGTACCCATTGCTGTGGGTAGTGGGGGGGGGGAAGCGGGGGGCTATTAAAGGGCAAGTAACTTCTTTTTTGTCTCCTTCTCTCTTGGCAGTTCAGTGGGACTGTGGTATTCCCTCCCCCATTCTATCTGGGATGGACAAGTCACCGCCTTCTTGCGGTCAGCCCTTACATCCTATGTATGTGGGGTGTGAGTGTAACGCCAAATGTCAGCACGCACCCTGGGAGTGCCTCCTACTTCTGGGTTTCCTATTAGATCTCTTCTTTTTTTTTTCTTCTCTTTTTCCCCTGTTAGGCCCTTCCAGGTCGGATCTCCAAAACTCGGCACGAGAAGACAGAGACCTTGCCAAGCCCCAAAGTCGGCATTCCTGACCCAGATCCAGACGCCCTGGCTCTCCACCAACACCAGGGGAGAGGTTCTAACTCCTCCTCCAGACACCGCTCCCACCACCACGATAATCAAAGAGGCTGCTGGGGATATCAGGCCCAGGTCCCAGAAGGCAAATCGCTGTGTGATACATACTACGCCCAGGCGGTTGGGGAAAGAGACACGGACAACCAGCAGATGGAGTCTCTAACAATTAGGGGCTCCTCAGATACTGGCATCCTGTCATCTGAATGGGTAAAGGGTACACTGTACCCCCACAAATTCACAAAAAAATGTAAACACAGAGACAGTTTTTTGACCAATCCTTTAATTAAAAAAATATAAAAATTCCCAATTATATACATCCACTATCAATCACATCCTCCAGCAATGTAGATTCTCATCAGTCACAATGCCTGATGCCCACTGACACATGTCTAGTCCCATCTCTTAACTCCCAACAAATGACAGCAGATGACAGCTGATATACACAAAGGGGTGAGGCCTCCCCGGTGATTCCATTGATCATATACAGTATGGACATGCCCATAGATGGTTAATGATGTCAAAGATGTCAGTGATATAATTGACCATATGTATACATATATAGTATATATCAGCTGTAATTTGCCAGACGTGTCATTCTGAGGAAGTAAAGTGAAGGAACTGGACATGTGTCAGTGGCCAGTGTTTTTTTTTCTGTTGGTGCCATATAGGAGAGGTAACTTATTTCAGCTAAAAACTTTGCTGTATTGAGACATTCACTGAAGCACCTCCTGCACACAATAATACCAATTAGAGTTAAGACACAGTTCCAGCACCTACTGACATGATACATGTCTGCCCACACAGCAGTTTTTAATAATAAAAACAGTTATTTGGGGGAAAAAATGGGATCTTAATATACTGCATCATTAGGCTCAGTCTGAAATTAACACTTTAACAATGTTAGTATGTTAAATATATTTTGAAGACTGTCTTTTACACAACTAAGTTCAACTGCAAAGAACATTTAGGACCACAACACTGTTTTTATGTTACATTTATATTGTTTTGACTTTAGTGAAATTATATTTATGAACTTAAAAATAACTAAGTCTAAAATCTAAAGTAACTTAAAGCACAACGATTTTCATAAAATTGCTGTAATATTGCTTTTTTTCTGCGATACTGCTATAATATGGGTCATTCATTTAGCTTTTTGACATTTTGGATAGATCATTTCAACAGCCTAACATATAATTTAAGGAAAGCTTCAAAAGTTCTGATTGGATGCTAAAATAATAGCACGTTATCAGTCATGCTTCCTGTAAATGTTATTGCAATTTATAAACTGTCAGCAATATTTGGTACCATACTGATAGTAAAGTTGAACAATGCAATTTGTGTGAACATATTTTCAATATAGTTAATTGTAAAATGCACTAAAATGCTGATGAGACAAAGTTTTGTTTACACATCTCTCTCCACTTATGTAAAACATTCATGCTTTTAAAGGAACCCTGAAGAAATAAATCTGGGAGCTGTCATTGTTCACTTGATTTTAAAACCCAAGTTGCAAGGCTCAATAAGAGGAATCAGAACAAAAAAGATCAGTAGAGGCGCCCAAAGTGTTTTTTTCTAAGGATAGGCATGAGTGGTCTGCTTTATTAACCTCTTCATCTCCAGAAGGTTCACCCCCCCTTCATGACCAGGCCATTTTTGTGATATGGTATTGCACAGTTGTGTGACACTGTACCGAATGTACCCAAATAAAATGTATGTCCTTTCTTTCCCCACAAATAGAACTTTCCTTTTGTGATATTTGATCACCTTTTTATTTTTTTGCGCTATAAACAAAAAAGACTGACAATTCTGAAAAAAAAAACAATATTTTTTACTTTCTGGTATAAAAAATATCCTATAAAAAAAATGTAAAAGATCAAATTTATTTATCAATTTAGCCCAATATGTATTCTGCTACATATTTTTGGTAAAAAAAAATCCCAATAAGCGTATATTTATTGGCTTGCGCAAAAGTTATAGCGTCTACAATATACATGGGGTATATTTATGGAATTTTTATTAATATTTTTTTTTTTTACTAGTAATGACGGCGATCAGTGACTTATAGCAGGATTGCAACAGTGCTAAAAAAATGCACTGTTACTGTACTGATGACACTGACAGGGAATGTCTTAACATCAGGGGCCATCAAAGGGTTAAATGTGGGCCTAAAATGTGCTTACTAACTGTAGGGGAGGTGCTTTTATTATGGGAAGGCAGAGATCCATATTACTGCTTTGAAGAAACACAGGATCGCTAACTTTCCTACTTACAGAACAGCGATCTGCCTTGTTTACATAGGCAGACTGCCATTCTGCTTCTGTCCTGAATGATTAGCAGGTCCCAGCAGACATCAAGTCTGCTGGACCCACTGATTGGCTCCCGCTGTGTTCAATCACAGTGGGAGAGAGTCGCCAGCAGCGCTCGTGCGTGCCCCAGACCTGGAAGTGCAGGATCAGGTACAGGTACGTGATTCTGCACAGGAGAACTGCCTTGCCAATGTATATATACCGTGTACGGTTGGCAAACTGTTAAAACATCCAATTTTTTTTTATTTCACCAAATAAAACAAATGTTTTGATTTTACATTGCCACTTCCTCTGTTCAAGGTGATAAAAACTGATGTCTGTGGGTTGAAGTTGTCATAGGGTACAACAGGTCTTTAACATAACATTCAACATAACATACCTATTGTACGCTATGACAACAATGTATACATATACAGGGATGAGCTTCATTTCAGGTCAATCCCGAGTTCAATCCAAGCTGTTTTCAGGTCACTGAATGGCAAAGTAAATGGCCAGATCTGGCCAGCCTGGCTGCCTGACTTAACCTCCAGCTGCAGCAACATCACTTTTCCAATTCTAAACAAGTTGACAGGCACACTGGACAATGTCTCTGCCCACATATCGTAATGACCCTATATGTAAAAACATTAAAATAACCTGAGACCATATATGGCCACGCCTTAAAGTTATCCAAAGTTGTACAACATTTTTTTGTACATTGCAATTTGAAACCCAATTACATGTTTAATAAATTATTCATGCCTAAGACCCAGTACACACGGGGCGAATGCTGGCCGACATCAGCTGGTTAAAAGAAAAAAACAGCAGGCATTCAGCCCGTGTGTATGGCACCATGTCCGACAGAAGCTGACCATTTGGCCAGCTTCTAACAAACAAGCATGCTGAAAAACCAGTAGCTGACCGGCTCCTGATCAGCGCTCTCAACCAATGGCAGAGAGTGCTGAGCAGAGTGTTATGGCGGGGGGGGGGGGGGGATGGGGAGCTGTACTAACAATGGATCGTAAGTACAGTGACTCCAACTGGAGCTGACAGGTTTTTTTTGTTCAACACGCTGGGTTGAAGAGAAAAAAACGAATAGTGTGTACCAGGTTTAAGACATTACCCCCACATAAATGATCATATAATTGGTTTATTATCAATCAAATACACCATTACATAAAGTAAATAGCCCAGTGCAAGTGGTAGGCACTCTACTCTCAACACGTTTCATTGACTGAAATGTTTGCCTCTTTAGGAGATGCAATGAGTCTGGAAATGGTGTCAATATCATAAATAACAAATATTTCTAACAGAAAAACAATATTTCATTTACTGGTAGATAACCTACAGACATTAGTAATAGTGCACAGTTCAAATATGCAGGTTGCCCAAATTTCAATTACCAGGTGGAGGAAAACAACAACAGAACCTAAGCGGATCAAAGATGGCCAACCCTGTCAAATAATTATAACATTTTCCAGGTTATTCTCTATGTATAATGGACATCGGGCATGAACACTTACCACAGATAACTAATGCATAACTATAATACCTTATTTAATATGTGGGGGGCAGTAATCAAGGGCTACACTTTTCTTGTGAGACTCCTTTTGCCTACTGGAACCCTTCAGTGTGATTAGTGTCGCTGTAACTTTCAAAACAGTCCAAATGTGCAGTTTAGAGTGGAAGAAAAGCCTACATGTATCTATTCTTAAAATGTTCCCTCTTCCTACCTATTGTACCTACCTACCTTGTATTAAAAGAAAAAAAAACCTATGTATTTACTCAATAATGTATGTGAATTCCCGGAGCCATGATGTCACCAGTACTCTTCCATGTGTAGCACTACTGACTTCTGCTGGTTACGAGTTCCCCTGGGTTACCATTAGCAACAGCATGGCAGTTCAACATTTTCAAAGTGGTTTTGACTCAGTCAGGAAACAGTCTAGGAGCTTTGGTTTTGTGTTTTTATTGAGAACTTGAATGGGAGAAGGGAATGAGTGGGATACTCCAACTTGTATAACTATGCACAATTGGCTGGGATGACTGAATAATGCTGAGTGCGGCAAGGCCGCTACTTCACCTTGTCATTAGCAGTGAAGTAGTAATAAATGAACTGTCTGAGGTAATTGTACTGTACTGCAGAACAATCTTCAGGGCCCTTCCTGGCACCCCCTTTGTTCCTGTTCTTCAGGGTCAACTACATGGCACCCCCTTTACTGTTTCACTTCCTGTGTGAGCTAGCTCCTTGATCCCCCTGACTTCTCTGGAGTGGACCCCCTTCCTGGACAGACCCTTTGGCAAATCTCCTAGTACTCATGGACACTGTTTTTCCTGAGGGACTCTACCAGCAGCTCCACTGTCAGCACTCTGAATCCACTGCAGCTCAGCTCCACACCTGGTTCACTAGGCCGACTGCCTGAACCACCTTCCTCACACCTGCAGGAGGAGAGACAGCTGTCCACCTCCTCCTGGGATTTTGCTCCTGCCAAAAGATGCCCTGTCACATGTCAATCAGTATTTATGGTCAATCCTAGGATGCATTGCAAGAATGCCCTCCCACTGGGACTGCCATAAAACATGATGTGTCACTGGCTAGGTTTCATCCACTGTCCAACAAGCTCCCTCATTGGAAACAGTGGGGGCACTCCCTCAGACCCAGTGAATCACACCTAGAAACATGTGACAGGAAAACGAATAGATCAGGCTCCACTGATAAGCAGCAGGAGCAATTGATGATTTTACCTAGCACCTACCTAACTAGGAGGGTGCTACACATGTTCCAGCTATTGTCAGCGCATTCTGCTCACCTCCTCACCAGCTGCTCACTGACTCAGTGGTGATGGAGTTGCAGGATCATGCGACCAGATCAGAGTGGATTAAAAAAAGGCAAGTACACTTATCTTCTTTATACAAGGTAGGCAGAATAGATAAGAAGAAATTAAAGCGAACATTTTTAGAATAGTTAGGCTTTTTTACACTTTAATTAAAAAGATACCACCCACAACCAGCAATTCATCTAAATGTAACATAGCTCAGGCCTTCTCTTGCCCGCCACCCCAGTGTAGCTTGATTAATTTCTCACAGTGAACCACAATATCTCAACTCATATGTACTATCAGAGGTGGAACGTAATACTGATATGCTCTTTAATATTAAATATCATGTAGGAAAAGTCTGCTTCCTTATTCATCAAGATGTTTACCTAAATAGTACCATCTAATACCTTCGCTCCAACTGATGACTCTCCTTTGGCAAATAAACGATATATTAGAAAATGTTATATTGAGAATAAGGTCTCTTCAGTCTTCATCGATTCCCACCCCAAGGGCTTATAAGCTATCAGAAATGAACACATATTGTCAAGAAAACACAAACCCCCTCATATACCCTGTAAAGTGACAGGCCTCAGGGGATACACAGATACACAGGGATGAAAAAAAAATCTGTGCATGGGGGGGGGCAGGGCAGCAGCGCTATCCCACGGTACATAGTCTACAATATAACTCAGGCAGGCTTGATGGAAAACTTTTAAAAGTTTATTTATAAAAAATATATAGTGATGATTAAAACATAATAGAATGTGTTCCAAACCAGATCTGTGAAGTTGCTGGGGGTCACAGGATGACCGAGCCGCTGGGTGAGCCGGAACTGTGTAGATGATCACAACAGGGAACCAGGCAGGAGGGAGAAGGATCTTATGTGCCAAAAGCAGACCGGACCAGCCGGTAGGGTGGCGTGGCTTCCTCCCACCCGATAGTGTGGCTGCTCACACCGGAGCAGTGTAGATGTGCCGCGGAGCCGCCACCCGGAGGTATCCACAGCGGAGGCCGCTACCCGTAAGTGACGTCAGCAAGCGACGGGACCCGGCCTGGAAAGCATCAGGGTTGCCGTGACAACAAGTTTCGCACTGCTGTGCTTTGTCAAAGTCACGGGGGGAACAGCAACCTGAACATTTAAGGTGGAGGTGGAGGTGGGGGCGGGCACCCAGAGTCTCGATATCATCATTCAAAAAAATCATCCTGCATAAGTTGTACCTGTTTATCTGCTGCATTCTATTCTCTACAGCCATTCAAAGTACATAATTCATAAAGTTTGTCTGAGACTTCAGAAAAAAAGGTAGCTGAAATTACACAATGCACAGCTCAGTGAGGAGAGCTCTGAAAGCTGACTGGGGAGAAGGGACACACTTTATTTATACTGCTCATAGGAACAGAACTGAGGCTGTCAATCAACTGGAGGTTCCTCCGATGACACTATTTTTCTCTAGGTGTCAAGAAAACATGTCAGAAGTGATTCATACAGATAACAGCGGAATGAAGCTGCAGACAGAAATGACAATTAGTGCTTTGAATCGAGAAAAGTACACGCTATAGAGGGATGTACTTTGTTCATTTTTTTCATGTCTGAGGTATACAACCACTTTAAATTGCATATCCTTTACCACAATATTCTCCCATACTCCCAACATAGGGGTAAAAATACCATAAGAGGAGAGATATCAAATTTAAGGCAGACTGATGTGCACTGTGGGTCTCCACAGAAAGATATAAAGACAGGAATTTTATAGGTATTTGTGTGGATTTTTTGTAAACTATGGTGGCATACATGGATGTAGAGTGTACAGTGGTACCAACCAATCTTACTAGGCAATACAGCTGCTGGTGTGAATGTACCCTTAGTGTTTTGTTGATAATATGTAACAGAGAGAAGGATTTCAGACTTTAAATGAGGCATAAGACACCATGTGCTTCCATCCCTATTTATGGAAAAAAGAAAAGGATTGGGACTTTAAATGAGGTGGGATGGTGACGGTGGATAATTAGTATCATATGTGAATCTAATAGGGATTCATGTATATAAAAGAAGGGGGTAGTATTTGTAAGAACAAGTATTTTATTGCTTTGTTGGCAAATAGTAAAAAATTGAATACACATAATGGTTACAGCATTTCATATGGTAAAACATTTACATCAATATATAGTTGAACCATACCACACTGACGTGGAGATGTAAGATAAGAAGCTAATGACATAAAAGATCCCAATAGTATTACAATATATGTTCATAATGGACACAAATTGTTAAAACACAAATCTAAACGCATGACTGTAACAGAAAGTTTGCATCCTAAAGTGCTTGACGCATTTAATGGAGCTCCACTTCCTCAGGAGAAGATGCAATCAGCTTATCTACAAGGAATATATATAGAACAATAGAATTGGGTAATAAACAGAAAATACATATATTTAAAGAACCCAAATTGAAACAGTGCTCTTCATAGTTTAAACCTACAAATCAGCTTAGAGTTTTCAATCGTGGTGCTATGAGCCATCTGGGGATGTCTACACCAGGAACTGTGGGAGTGACCCATCAATGTATCGCAAATATGCGAGGACTGCAGGAGAAGTGCAGGTCTCCATTGTGGCATATGGAATGGCAAAACTAGCAATCGGTCTGAGATTCTATGAAAAATGTATTTATAGTCTATATGAATATATTGAATATTAAGTACATATCTATTACTTAGTAGCATGTAATGTATGATTGCTAGTTTTATCCCAAAAGCCGGAGAGAAGAGAATCCTCTAACTTAAGTGCAAAATAGTGTGTCACAATACAAATGTGACTTTGTTTTAAAACTGGAGTTAAACCAAACCCATGTAAAATACAAGATGGGAAAAAAATGAATAGGAGTAAGTGTGTGCAAAAAGTAGTGTGATTTTCAAATATCAAACAGGAAACAAAAGGGAAAGAGGAGAGGGAGTAACTAAGTTGAAAGATGAAAGACCAAATTAGAAGTAACCCTGTTGGGGTCTAATAAATGTAGGTGCTGATAGAGTGGAAAAAAAGGTAAAGTGAATGCATTTTGATAAACATCAACTATTCATTCTTTCCCCATTCTTTCCTCACACCGACATGTGGTTTCCCATAGGCACTTACCTTACGAGGGAGCTTTTGGCTCCAAACACTTGGACTGCAAGAGTCGACCAGGTGATGACTCATTCCCTCGTGGAGATTGCGAGCGTGACGCTGGAAGGTACCTTGATCCATAATGAGGGGATATTTATACCATCCTCTTGAGAACTGCACTTCTCACTCTGCAATTTCTTTGGGGACATTTGATACCACACCCTGATCATGGCAACAGCAGATATCACTAGGTAATCTAGTTGATGTTTATCTAAACGCATTCACTTTACCTTTTTTTTCACTCTATCAGCACCTATCTTTATTAGACCCCCACAGGGTTACTAATTTGGTCTTTGATCTTTCAACTTAGTTTAACTCCCTCTCCTCTTCCCCTTTTGTTTGCAATTTGAGATTTGAAAATCACACTACTTTTGCACACACTTACCCCTATTCATTCTTTCCCCATCTTGTATTTTAGATGGGTTTGGTTTAATTCCACTTTTACCACATAGTCACATTTGTATTGTGACTAGGCTTGTGACGGTATCAGATTTTCATGCTGCGATTAATTGATTAAGGTTTTGCCACGGTATACGGTATTATCACGGTATTCTATTATTAAATTTAAATTATTAAATTTCCACCTCACTTCAATTTCATTGCTGAATTTAGAGGCTTTGGTTCACTTATGCACATTATTATATAGTCGGTCAGTACAGACTCTGTGTATATATGTATGACCAGAGCGCTAAAGACCTCCAACACAGGAGATGTGTGTGATAGATCAAATGCAAAACAAGGAGGGGAGGGGGGGGGGGGAGGACAAAAAAGGAAACAAAGGACTGGACAATAAATGAAACTAATGAAAGGAAATTACTGTATTGTATGGGATCAGCGTGTTGGCAAGGGAGGATAGTCCATATGCACTGAGCCGCTCTTCCACAGACCAAGAGGAAATTCTGTATGAGCAAAAGAAACAAAGAGGAGAAGCGCTCTAAGTGCAGACAGTTTATTGTAGTATACAAGACAATGTATGTGGTAACTCACAAGATATGAATGAAAGTCGAGCTGTGTAACACCATTAGATCTTGAGACATCCTCTGGGGGGAGGGGGGTGTGTGAACCATCCACTCCAAGGCGCCGTCCGTGACTGAGTCAGTGTTTGATCGGAGGAAAGAAAGCCGGCTGCCTCCCGCCTGAGTGCACGATAAGCGGTCAGATGGAGATGACCGGCGGCTATAAGATTCCGTGGGTGGATGGGCGCTCTCCCGTCACCAGGGGTGGTGTACTCCAACAGCGAAAAAAACGGCAGGCACGACGCGTTTCTGAGCATGCGCGGGGTCAGTTTACCCGGCGCGCTCTTTCTTCAGGTGCTGGAGCGCCGTAGACTCTACAAAGTTTATATATGGCTCAGTTGATTAGCGATTCACCACAGCTGGGAAAAGGGGGAAATGGCTTGAAGATAAAAGGATTTGGAACCAGAGCTAAAAAGCAACCAGTTCATTAAAAAACACAGCAACTTTAAAAACAATTATACATAATTGCACATTAGAGCAACAATCTCTCATAAGACTCAGATATATGCTATGATGGATAGTAGATGATGAATAATGAAAATAATAAAAAATGAAGGGGTGAACAAGAACTGATCATGACTCCTAAAAATAACAAAAGTACAAATATATATATATAAAAAAATCATAAAAAGTCATAAACATTAATAAAATAATTATGTTTATGACTTTTTATGATTTTTTTTATATATATATATTTGTACTTTTGTTATTTTTAGGAGTCATGATCAGTTCTTGTTCACCCCTTCATTTTTTATTATTTTCATTATTCATTATTCATCATCTACTATCCATCATAGCATATATCTGAGTCTTATGAGAGATTGTTGCTCTAGTCCCATACACGTGAAATTGTGGCCAGCCAACCGAGTACAATTCCACCTTTGACATATGTTTTTAATCCTGTGCAATTATGTATAATTGTTTTTAAAGTTGCTGTGTTTTTTAATGAACTGGTTGCTTTTTAGCTCTGGTTCCAAATCCTTTTATCTTCAAGCCATTTCCCCCTTTTCCCAGCTGTGGTGAATCGCTAATCAACTGAGCCATATATAAACTTTGTAGAGTCTACGGCGCTCCAGCACCTGAAGAAAGAGCGCGCCGGGTAAACTGACCCCGCGCATGCTCAGAAACGCGTCGTGCCTGCCGTTTTTTTCGCTGTTGGAGTACACCACCCCTGGTGACGGTAGAGCGCCCATCCACCCACGGAATCTTATAGCCGCCGGTCATCTCCATCTGACCGCTTATCGTGCACTCAGGCGGGAGGCAGCCGGCTTTCTTTCCTCCGATCAAACACTGACTCAGTCACGGACGGCGCCTTGGAGTGGATGGTTCACACACCCCCCTCCCCCCAGAGGATGTCTCAAGATCTAATGGTGTTACACAGCTCGACTTTCATTCATATCTTGTGAGTTACCACATACATTGTCTTGTATACTACAATAAACTGTCTGCACTTAGAGCGCTTCTCCTCTTTGTTTCTTTTGCTAGTACAGACTCTGTGAACCAGGCCTAAAATAGGTCATCAAGCAGTGTCTGGCCTAACTGGTGATAACTGGTCCTGGCGCTCGGCTCCGATCCGATGGCCTGGTCATTAAGAGGGCAAATCCTTGTGGTCAAGAAGTGGTTAAACCTGAAGGAGGTGTTGTTTATAAATTACTTTACTATCGCTTTAGGCCTGGTTCACATGTATGCGGGTTGGTGGTTCACATGTATGCGGGTTGGCGGTTCACATGTATGCGGGTTGGCGGCCCACATTTGCACAGGCATAGCAGCCCATTGATTTGAACGGGCTGCTATGCCTTCATTTTCCGCAGAAAAAAGGTGCATGCAGCATTTTTTTAAAATTCAGTGGCCTTGAAATCCATCCTGCTTTTGCACCATGCGACTAACCTGCAGTTCCTGCTCTGGCAAGCTTTCTGCATTTTTTGTATACGTGGGCACGGCATTTAAAAACAGTTTGCGTGTGCAGCAACGGCAGGTAAGTCGCATGGTGCAAAAGAAGGATGGATTTCATGGCCACTGCATTTTTTTAAATTCTGCATGCACCTTTTTTCAGCTGAAAACGCAGGCATAGCAGCTCAAGCCCATTCACATCAATGGGCTGCTATGCCTGTGCAAATGTGGGCCCCCAGCCCGCATACATGTGAACCAGGCCTAAAGCAATAGTATAGTCATTAATTGGTTAAACCTGCAGGAGGACCGGTGTTTTTATCTATTAATGACTTTACTATTGCTTTAGGCCTGGTTCACATGTATGCGGGTTGGGGGCCCACATTTGCACAGGCATAGCAGCCCATTGATGTGAATGGGCTTGAGCTGCTATGCCTGCGTTTTCAGCTGAAAAATGGTGCATGCAGAATTTAAAAAAATGCAGTGGCCATGAAATCCATCCTTCTTTTGCACCATGCGACTTACCTGCCGTTGCTGCACACGCAAACTGTTTTTAAATGCCGTGCCCACGTATACAAAAAATGCAGAAAGCTTGCCAGAGCAGGAACTGCAGGTTAGTCGCATGGTGCAAAAGCAGGATGGATTTCAAGGCCACTGAATTAAAAAAAAATGCTGCATGCACCTTTTTTCTGCGGAAAATGAGGGCATAGCAGCCCGTTCAAATCAATGGGCTGCTATGCCTGTGCAAATGTGGGCCGCCAACCCGCATACATGTGAACCGCCAACCCGCATACATGTGAACCACCAACCCGCATACATGTGAACCAGGCCTAAAGCAATAGTAAAGTCATTAATAGATAAAAAAAACGGTCCTCCTGCAGGTTTAACCACTTCTGGATCGCAAGGATTTGCCCCTTTAAAGACCAGGCCATCGGATCAGAGCGCCAGGACCAGTCATCACCAGGTAGGCCAGACACTGCTTGATGGCTATATAATAATGTAATGTGGGCTGCTATGCGTGTGTGTGTGTGTATATATATATATATATATATATATATATATATATATATTAGAGCTGCACGATTCTGGCCAAAATGAGAATCACAATTTTTTAGCTTGGAATAAAGATCACGATTCTCTCACGATTCTCTGTGTAACAAAAAAAAAAATTGGGATAACTTTACTGTTACGTTTTTTTTTTTTTTTATTCATTAAAGTCTATTAATTGCGTTTGAAAGACTGCTGCGCAAATACAGTGTGACATAAAATATTACAACAATCGCCATTTTTTTTCTGTAGGGTCTCTGCTAAAAAAATATATAAAATGTTTGGGGGTTCTAAGTACTTTTCTAGCAAAAAAAAACTGATTTTAACTTGCAAGCAACAAGTGTCAGAAAAAGGTCCAGTCTTTAAGAGGTTAAACTTCCTTTCTCCCTGGCAGAGGGAAGGAAAAGATACAATGTAAACATTTTTGTTTATAGTTACTGGGAGAGCTGTGTGAGTGAATGAGTCATCCAGCTCACTGAAATGTATCAATTCACAAGTCAGACCCAGGAGCAGAGAAACTCGGTATTTTAAAAATGCCACAATAACAATACCGTGGCTATGCAATACCGCGATATATCGAATTACCGAAAACCGGCATATGTCTAATTGTGACACGCTATTTTGCACTTGAATTAGGGGCTTATCTTTCTCTCCGGCTTTTGGAATCAAACTAGCAATCATACATTACATGCTACTAAGTAATAAATATGTACTTAGCATTCAATATATTCTTATAGATTATAGATACGTTTTTCATAGAATCTCAGATGGATTTCTAGTTTTGCCATTCCATATCCCACAATGGAGACCTGCACTTTTCCCGCAGTCCTTGCATATTTGCGATACGTTGATGGGTTACTCCCACAGTTCCCAGTGTAGATGTCCCCATAAGGCCAGTAGCACCATGCTTCAAAACTCTAAGCTGAACTGTAGGTTTAAACTATAAAGAGCACTGTTTCAATTTGGGTTCTTTAAATATATGTATTTTCTGTTTATTATCCAATTCTTTTGTTGTCTATATATTCCTTGTAGATATGCTGATTGCACCTGATCGAGAACTTTAGGATGCAATCTTTCTGTTACAGTCATGCATTTAGATTTGTGTTGTAACAATCTGTGTCCATTATGAACATATACTGTATTGTAATACGATTGTGACCCTTTATGTCATCAGCTTCTTATCTCCACATCAGTAGGGTATGGTTCAATTATATATTGATGTAAATGTTTTACCATATGAATTGCTGTCCCTATTAGATTCACATATGATACTAATTATCCACTGTCACCAATGCACCTCATTTAAAGTCGCAACTCTTTCCTTTTTTGTTGTTAATATGTGTTAATTTCTTACAAAAGTCCTTTTGTTGAGAACTGATGATGGGATCTTCTGCCCACTAGAGAACTGCTGTAAATTTACCCTTTAGGCCTTATTGAAAGACCCACTCCAATCAAAACTGTATGCTTTAAAAATGATTTTGCATTGGTACTTGTCCCCCATGGCAGTGGCCAGCTGAAAATGTCCAAATTGGGCCCAAAGTGTCAATATGTTGTGAGGCCACCATTATTTTCCAGCACTGCCTTACCCTCTTGGGCATGGAGTTCACCAGAGCTTCACAGGTTGCCACTGGAGTCCTCTTCTGCGCCTCCATGACGGCATCATGGAGCTGGTGAATGTTAGAGACCTTGCGCTCTTCCACCCTGTGTTTGAGGATGCCCCATAGATGCTCAATATAAAATTTATATCTGGAGACATGCTTGTCCAGTCCATCACCTTTACCCTCAGCTTCTTTAGCAAGGGAGTGGTCGTCTTGGAGGTGTGAAATACTGCCCTGCGGCCCAGTCTCCGAAGAGAGACTGGGCTGCAGTCACAGTGCATGTTGGCATTCATGGTTCCTTCAATGAACTGTAGCTCCCCAGTGTCGGCAGCACTCATGCAGCCCGAGACCATGACACTCCCACCACCATGCTTGACTGTAGGCAAGACACACTTGTATTTGTACTCCCCACCTGGTTGCCACCACACCATCTGAACCAAATAGGTTTATCTTGGTCTTATCAGACCACAGGACATGGTTCCAGTAATCCATATCCTTAGCCTGCTTGTCTTCAGCAAACTGTTTGCGGGCTTTCTTGTGCATCATCTTTAGAAGAGGCTTCCTTCTGGGATGACAGCCATGCAGACCAATTTAATGCAGTGTGCAGCGTATGGTCTGAGCACTAACAGGCTAAGCCCCCACCCCTTCAACCTCTGCAACAATGCTGGCAGCACTCATATGTCTATTTCCCAAAGACAACCTCTGGATATGATGCTGAGCACGTCCACTCAACTTTTATGTATGGTCTTGGCCACCGTGCTGCAGATCAGTTTCAGGGTCTTGGCAATCTTCTTATAGCCAAGGCCATCTTTATGTAGAGCAACAATTATTTTTTTCAGATCCTCAGAGTTCTTTGCCATGATGTGCCATGTTGAACTTCCAGTGACCAGTATGAGAGAGTGAGAGAGTGAGAGCGATAACACCAAATTGAAAACACCTTCTCGCCATTCAAACCTGAGACCTTGTAACACTAACGAGTCACATGACATCAGGGAGGGAAAATGGCTAATTGGGCTCAATTTGGACATTTTCACTTAGGGGTGTACTCACTTTTGCCATTGGTTTAGACATTAATGGCTGTGTGTTAAGTTTTTTTGAGGGGACAGCAAATGTACACTGTTATATAAGCTGTGTGCTCTACATTTTAGCAAAATGTAATTTCTTCAGTGTTGTCACATAAAAAGATATAGAAAAAAACTTACAAAAATGTGAGGGGTGTACTCATTTTTTGAGATACTGTATATATGCACTTTTTTTTTTAAGCTGAGCAGTTTACCTGAGGGGACAGCAAATGTACACTGTTATATAAGCTGTGTGCTCTACATTGTAGCAGGGGACAGCAAATGTACACTGTTATATAAGCTGTGTGCTCTACATTGTAGCAAAATGTAATTTCTTCAGTGTTGTCACATAAAAAGATATAGAAAAAAACTTACAAAAATGTGAGGGGTGTACTCATTTTTTGAGATACTGTATATATGCACTTTTTTTTTTTAAGCTGAGCAGTTTACCTGAGCAGAATGAAAATAAATGTATTTTAATTAACATTTATGCTGTTAGTGTACACGGGGGGGGGGGGGGGTCAATGTTGCCTCCTTTCATTTAAGTAGATCTTAGATGTAAAAGAAGTAATTTTTACACTAGTAAGGGCTAACATCAACCAGCTTTAGAGGAACGTTTAAACAATAGACATCTCAGCTGAATCTGATTAAGTATGTGAAGTAAACACAGGCTAGAATGTAAATTACTTATTTTTTCAGTCCCTATCGTGGAAAGCTTTTTGTACCTCTTTGTATCTGGTCACTGGAGGTCATCATTTAACTTTTTTTGTATTACCTCATAATGTAAATTTGATAATTGGCAGAGTCAACATTAGCACGTTACTTTATGTAATTAGTGAACTGTTGCATATCCAGGTCCTTTTTAGTTTTTAACAAACACCTGTAACAAATTTAACTTACCCCCATCCAGTCCATCCTGCCTCCTAACAATATTACATGATTAGGCCTAGAACAGATTTGTATGCTTTATTACCATTTATTATTTTAGGGGAACTAGATGGCCGGGTTCTTTTTGAATATGTTACATATACTTACATTAATGACTACATCCTCTCTCATAACCATTTTCACTGGAATGCTATGGTACAAAATTGTATTACTTAAAAATTAATGTTCTTTACTAAAACAATAGTTATATAATCTCTGTTTAAAAACAAAGAGGGAATCATTATATCCATACTTTGCAAACAACTGCAACCCATTTCATTTTATATTGTATCACTTTCTGAATAATTGTTTAACAGAAACCTCAGAGGATGCCTTATCCAGGCAGAATGCCAGCAATGTACTTTTCAGGTAATTATATGGTGAAGAAAGAAAACATGCGATTTGTTGGACGGCCTAAGCTGGCTCCTAATATTTCCTTTAGAAGGAGACCTATGGTGATATGTTTATAACCACATAAATACAAGGAAAAAATGCACACACTCAGTGGAACACTGACATAAAAACCTGTATTAAACTTTGAGGCAAGTAAAAACTCCCAACAACAGGAAAATCTAGAAAAGGCAAAAATAAAATAGCAAACAAGATCAACAAGAGAGTGCTTACCTACAGTTTTTTTTTAAAGTGCAATTTGTTTACAGACATGTTAAAATTAAACAATGGCTTAGCTTATCTCCAGAAAAATATTTTTCCTTTTTTTGATAGGCTGGGTGACTTTTATTAGGTTATATTGTTGTCCATGCCTCTACTGCAGAAATGTCCTCGAGATTTCTCTTTTTGTGACATCAAGACAAGAAACTTGAGAACCAGTATCTCTTTATTTGAAGAAGAAGGGACAGAGAAAGTGTTTTTGTTGCTTTCCCCATCCCGTTGGAGAGATATGTCATCACTGCCCACATAACACCTGGTCATTACAGAGGGTGAGAGGAAATCTACCTAACAGGAACAAAGACAGCAAAAAAATTGGAAAAGAAGTTTGCAAAGCAACATATTTTTTCCAAGGAAATCTGACTTATGCAAAATACAAACAGTTAAGTTTGAATCGAAATTTTGGTGCAGTCACTCTATTTGTGGGCAGGCTTTGAAAAGAGGTTCAAAGCCTGTTTACAGCTGCAAAAAAGTGGCAGTGAGATTTAAACATGTTTATGCCAAACTCTGACACTAAATTTAAGATTTAATTTTTTTTTTATATAAAAAAGCTCCAGCCATTTTAAGAAAAACTATAGATATACCGTACTTTAATCAGCAAAACACAAAAAAAGCAATAAAGGATTATCTGTGCACTCTTCTTTAAACGTCAAACATTTACTCTTACATACCTAATAATCTCTATTATAAATTATGCCCAACATACAAATATTAAATACAATATTTTCCCAAGCACTGACCTAGGTAGTATTAAGCCATACTGAACAATATTTAAAGATGAGGGCCTTAGGTTTGAACACAAGACCATCCACAAGGAGAATGAATGGATAAAGCCTGGATGCTAATACAGGCATGGATGCATAATTTCAGCAAGATGGAGTCTTACAAATGATGGAAAAATAGTGCTGTACCTGTAGGGTTATCTCACTTGTATTTCCATCTTAAAGTATTGAGGTTGATGTAAATAATCTGGTTCCCAGGCAGGCAGCTTCTACACCCCAGATGATCTCCACAGTCTTCTTGACTTGTAGTGTAATGTAACAAAAATGAAAGCTGAAGCACCGCACCACTGCTAAGAGGCCAAGATACAAGGGGACAATCCAAAAAGTAGCCAACACTTTTTGGATTGTCCCCCTGGCTTTTTTTGGAATAAAGCTGTATCCGGACCTCTTAGCAGTGATGTGGTGCTTTAATTTCCATTTTTGGAGTGTTACAAATGACAGCTATTGGACCTACATTTAGACTCTAATTTCATGATAGGCCTGGATAGCCATAAAATAGAAGATTCCCAGCCTATTAAATTATGTTATTTTCCTAAATTTTCTTATATTTATGCAGTAGTTGGTATACTGTATATATTTATTTCATCATAGTCAGGGCACTTGAGGCATAGCTTCAGGGGGGAAAAACTATAGCTGTAGGCTGCCTGTCCTTCCACAATGCAGGTGGAAGGGGGCAGGCAACAGCAAATAAATGGGCAAATTCTATGGTCATGGGAATTTGTTGGAAGCGGCAAAAACTAGGTACAGAATCCTACTACCATAGGCTGCCCATCCTTCCCCAAATCATTTTTTTTGGGGGGAAGTATGTTTTTCTTTTCTTTTTTCTATAGCCTTTTTTATGTTGGGGCCTGACACAGGCAAAGCTGTACTTTGTTTGCACAACGTCAGCATATACTTGTGCTGTAAAATAGTATACACCAAAGTACCTCATACTTATCATCCTATTTTCATAGCTGCCATTAAATTTAGGGCAATCCCCTTTTCTAAAAAAAAATTAAAAAATGCTAGGCAGGCCTAAAGTTCTGCATGCAGAAGTAGTAAGTTTTTTTATTTGTTAAAAATTGTTTGCAGATTTACACTTTTTATTTATTTATTTTTTTTTCTGTGTATGACCATCCCTGCCCTGGTCAAGCAAACACAGGCAGTGATGGCAATGCAAACTGGGTATTATGTTAAAGAAGAATAAAGCTCTAGGCCCTTGTCTCTATGCAAAACAAAAGAGTGCCATGCAAGGTAAGGCTGATAGCTAGGACTCTCACCTACAAGGTTTTACTTATTAGAGAGGGTGGAATGTCTCTAATAAGTTTATAAAGGACATTTCTAAAGAGAAAAGAGAACCATTTTTGGCCTTACGCAAGAAGTGGATGCCAACATTTTCTGAAACAAGACAGAAAGGGCAGAAACCAAACACTACCCCAGACTCAGCCATTAGCAGGACAATTTTTATGAGCAAGGTTGTGGGACATTTTTTTAGAGACAAAGAGCACAGGTTGGAGATTTAGTACAAGAATTAACCACCTCTGGACCACAAGGTTCTATCCCCTTAATGACCAGGTAATTTTTTGCGATACGGCACTGTGTTACTTTAACTGACAATTGCACGGTCGCGGGACGCTGTACCCAAATAAAATTGAGGCCCCTTTTTTCCCACAAATAGACCTTTCTCTTTTTGGTATTTGATTACCTCTGTGATTTTTATTTTTTGCGCTATAAACAAAAAAGGGTGACAATTTTGAAAAAAAAAAACAATGTTTTTTACTTTCTGCTATATAACATTCTCAATTAAATTAATAAAAAATCAATTTTTTTATCATTTTAGGCCAATATGTATTCTGCTACATATTTTTGCTAAAAAAAAATCCCAACAAGTGTATATTGATTAGTTTGTGCAAAAGTTTTTTGCATCTACAAACTAGGGGAAAGATTTATGTAATTTTTAATTTATTTTTTTTTTTACTAGTAATGGCGGCGATCAATGATTTTTAGTGGGACTGCGACATTGTGGTGGACACCAAACAGACATTGTTGACACTTTTGGAGGGACCAGTGACATTACTACAGTAATCAGTGCTAAAAATATTCACTATTACTGTACCAATGACACTGGCAGGGAAGGGGTTAACACCAGGGTCAATCAAAGGGTTAAATGTGTTCCTAGTGGGTGCTTTCTAACTGTGTGGGGGATGGGCTTGCTGCATGAACACAGAGACCTGTGTTCCTAAATAGGAGGAACACAAGATCCCTGTGTTCATTACTGACAGAACAGAGGTCTGCTGTGTTTACAACCGCAGACCGCCATTTTGTCTCCACGGGAAGCACTCGCGGGTGCCCAGTGGACATTGCAGCCGCCAGACCCGCTGATTAGCTCCCTCTGTAGCCAATTGGCCCATACGTGCTCTCACTAGTCATAAAACTACATCGGCTGGTCGGCAAGTGGTAAAATACTATAGAAAATACATCAATGGAAAAGTGTCCAGAAGCAGGACAGAATTAGTCAGGGATATTCTAACTCCAACTGTTGTAATAGTGACTTATCCCTTGCTGAGACCTCTATGCCTGGCCTGTTTAAGCAGATATAATCACTGCAGACAATCTTTATCAGATAGCTGAACTCACCAAACATGACTTTTTCTATCTACAAGATATTTATTGAATACAGCAGACAACAAGATGCAGTCAAGGATTAACCACTTGCCAACTGCCCACCGCAGATATACTGTACAGCGATCTGCGGGAGCAATCCTGGGGGCACACGCATGCCCCCATTAGCCAATGGGGAGGCTGACTCATGGGCCTCGAATGCTGCTGGGAACCCACGATCACTCACCGTGGAGAGAGAACAGCGGTCAGGAATCAGCACAGAGTGCCTGTGATCCTCCTACTTAGGATCACAGGTCTCTGTGTTGATTTCACAAGCCCATTCCCCTCACAGTGAGAAAACACCCCCTAGGCATACACTTAACCCTTTGATTGCCCCCGAGCTAACCCCTTCCGTGCTAGTGTCATTATTACAGTAACGGTGCATATTTTTAGCACTGATTACTGTAGTAATGTCACTGGTCCCCCCCAATCAAAATACGCTTATTGACATTTTTTTTTACCAAAAATATGTATCAGAATACAAATTGGCCTAAAATGATGAAAAAACTAGATTTTTAAATTTTTTTTATTGGGAATGTTATATAGCAGAATGTGAAAAATATATATATTTTTTTCAGAATTGTCGCTCTTTTTTTGTTTTTTAGGGCAAAAAAAAAATCACACAGGTGATCAAATATCACTAAAATAAAGCTCTATTTGTTGGAAAAAAAAGGACACCCATTTTATTTTGGTACAGCATTGCACGACCACGCCATTGTCCTTTAACCACTTGCTGACCGCTGCACGACTATTTACTGCGGCGGTCAGCCCCTCACAGGCAAAGCAACGTAGGACTACGTCGCTAGCCTGTGAGGCTCTAGGGAGCAATGTCCGCCGGGCACTCGCGATTGTCCGTTACAGCGGGAGAAAGGCAGGCGGCTAATGTAAGCAGAGCCGCCTGTCATTCTCCCCTGTGTAAGAATTGAGATCATACGGTTCTGCTATGTAGGACCGTTGATCTCTGTTCTTACACCTCAAGCCACATCCAATCACAGTTAGAAGAACGCCCCTAGGGACACACTTAACCCCTCCCTCTCAAATAAAGTTAACCCCTTCCCTCCCAGTGTAATTTTTACAGTAACAGTGCATATGTATAGCACTGATTACTGTAGTAATGTCACTGGTATCCCCAAAAGTGTAAAAAATGTCAGTCAAGGGTCCGATCTGTCTGCCGCAATGTCGCAGTCCCACAAAAAAATCGCAGATCGCCGCCATTATTCGTTAAAAAAAAAACAACAAAAATGACAAAAATATTTCCCTTAGTTAGTAAACGCAATAACTTTTGCGCAAACCAATCAAAATACGCTTTTTGCAATTTGTTTTACCAAACATATGTAGCATAAAACAAATTGGCCTAAAATGTTAAAACATTTTGATTTTTACGGGTTTTTTGGGGGGATTTCATATAAAAAAATTTGAAAAATAATGTTATTTTTGCAAAATTGACGCTCTTTTTTTGTTTATAGCGCATGATCAAAAAAACGCACAGGTGATCAAATACCACCAAAAGAAAGCTCTGTTTGTGGGGAAAAAAAGGACGTCAAATTCGTTTAGGTACAGCGTTGCACGACCGGGCAATTTTCCGTTAAAGTCTCGCAGTGCTGAATCGCAAAATAGGCCCTGGTCAGGAAGGGGGTAAAATCTTCCGAGGCTTAAGTGGTTAATGTAACGCAGTGCCAAATCTCAAAAAAGTTACCTGGTCATTAAGGGGGTAAAACCTTCCAGTCTAGAAGTGGATAAATGGCAGTTTTTGAAGGTCAAAATATGGTAATATTTTCCCAGATGCGAGCAGATTGCATGAAAGAAATAGACAATTGCCCATCTCTTATCCCATAAGCATAATGAAGGAAGAGGAAAAGGAAGTACATCACAAAATGGGAGGGGCAGAGAGAATATAGAAGTGAAAGACAGAGGGCAAGTGCAACAGCCATAATAACCACAAGATGGCCATATGTTAACCAGTTATATAAACATTACCAAGAATATACATAGCATTACATTTTACACAACAAGTGTAATAGCACAAAGAATAATAGGCTTAACTGGTGTATGCCTAAATTGTATGTTATCTATGGGAGTGGGAAGTGAGGTGAATGTGAATTATACACTCTCCCCACTCCCTTGTTCTATACTACATTATATACTTATTTTTATTCCTACAGAGAGATCTTATTTTTCTTTCCTCATCATTTTAACCATGAGTCATTTTTGGAATTCCTTTTAAAAACTTTTAATTTCTCTTCATAAAACAAATAAATCTTGATATGCAGCAGTTAATTATTTTTAATAGGCAACTGCTAAATGCAGAATGATGAGAAATTGTGTCTTTCACAACCTGTAAAAAAAAAAAATTTGACTTATGTTTCTATTTCCTAAACTTATTTTCAATGTCCTTTCTTGTTTTCCAGGTATAAGAAGATCAAGTAATCTAAGTGAATCACCAAAATTAATTCCGTCAGCTTTTACCGTGTCAATAGCATCATCCATCCATGTCTTTCTTGGTCAGTGTCTTGATTTTCTTTCTTCGTCAGAAGTGCATCATCTATCTTAGGCCTTGTATTTTACCCATTTTTCAAACAAAGCTTCAGCAGCTAGGACTCTATACACTGGCTTTCTCAATGGTATTTCCAGCACCAGCTGTTTCATTACTGCTGACTCCCTCTGTTCAGTGTATCCTGTGGGTTGTCGCATTTATCATTCAAAAAGTTTCCATTTTGCTGTTTCAAGGTTTCTTTTAACCAGTCTTTTCTACAATACAATTCTCTATGTTGTTAGTCCTTTAACACTTTAAAATAAGTTGTTTAAAAGTTGTGATGCTGTGTAATACATCATAACCCTAGTCATCCCAGATTTCACAGGGCTGGCCCATAATTTTAATACAATCTTAGGATTCAGAGGATTTAGGCTGTGGCCTGAGGTCAGCTGCTGGAACTCTTGTTTCAGCACCTGGTTCCAGTTCTATGCAGACTCTGTAGGGCAAAGTAATCTCCTGCCCAACAGAGTCTGTATAACCATGGCAGCACGAGGAGGAGAAGAAAGGAGAGTGCTGAAACGTAATGCACCTACTGTGCATTACTTGAAAAAAGATAAGTGCAGCACTAAAATAGTGAATAAGTCCATATTCAACAGAGTTGAAAAGAGTTCACTAAAAATAGTGAATAAATTAATTGAAAGAAAGACAATTAATTTATTCACTATTTTTAGTGAACTCTGTTGAATATGGACTAATTTATTTATTCACTATTTTAGCGCTGCACTTATCTTTTTTCATGTTATTTGTTAACCTATTTGTCAGTTTCTTGTGCTAGCAGCTTGGTCCATGTCTAGTTAGCGCAGTTTATAACACTTTTTTCTAGTACTGTGCATTACTGTTCTCCCTCACCCACCACTGGGCACCATTGCTCTCCCCTACCCCCGCTGGGCATTAATATTATCATTTTGTTTTTTACAAATTCATACAAACAATAAAAATAAAAATGACATAATAAATATGTAAATAAATACATATATTTACATAAAAGAATACAATAATTTAACTACAGCAATTTCTGTTCCTAAACAGAACGATGACTTTAAGCCAAAAAAAGATAATCACAAAAGTTAGTTAATATTACAGGGGGAAAACAAAATCTTAATAAGAATCACACCAATACAACAAACACCAAGCTGCGAGTTTAAGAAACAAACCTACAACATGTAAGCTTGCACCCCTTCTTCAAAAATAGTATACAAACCCAAAGAAAAAGTAAAGGAGTGAAAAGAACAGCTCAGAAAAATAGTGATTCATCCAGAGATGGATAGTTCACAAAGTGGAGGCTTAATTTTCCTCCAAACCTTTATCGAAACTCACCAAGGCTTCCTGTTTCTCTCAAGACCCTATATTTTCCCAACCTCAGGCAGAATGTCATGCTACCATCTCAAAGGGATTCTAACCAAAGTAAATACAACCCTGCCATCATAACAGAACCTGGGTAATCCCTCAAGGTCAGTGGTACGCTGAAAGCAGAACACAGAATCATCTTCTCTAGAAGCTTCCTGAGAAAGGACTTGATATCCTCAGCCATCCGCTACCACTGCCGAAGTATTTAAGGCACATGAAAACATAAGCATTGCAGAAAAGACTTGAACTAAGACTGAAAAATATACACTAATCCTGGTGGGTTCTCTGCCATTATATTAACAAGATTGAAATTCAAAAAGAGAAAAAGAAATGATTAGATCAGGCATGTCCAACCTGCGCCAGCGGGCCGCTTGCGGCCCAGAGCCGCAGGCAGTGCGGCCCACTAGCCGTGGAACTCCAGTCTCCCGCCTTCATGATTTATTTTTTCTTCTTGTGGCTTCTGTCAGGCAAGGGGCACGGCCGGCAGTGGCCGGCCGTGGTGGCCAGCTGCTAACTAGCTGACGGCGCTGATGCATTCTGGGAGTTTTATTCCACGGCCATGCTCAATCTCCCGGTGGTTGGAGACTTGAGAGCAGTGCAGCCAGCCAGGAAACTACAACTCCCAGATCTTGGAGGCAGGCAGAGGCAGGTAGCGCTAAGGAGTCAGAACACATGTGACTTGATTGAGGCTGCGGGGCTAAGCACTGGCACTTTTACTTGACCCCAGCACAGGAGCATCAACCAGGACAGGAGCAGCGACCCCCCCAGGACTGGAGGAGTCCGTGCAGGGACCTGCTGAGCTGGAAGCTGCCATTGCTGAGGTGAGACCTGGACACCCCCAGCTGACCCCCATATCTCATCTATATAACCCTCAACACTGTGGGTCCTGCTGGATCCTGCTGGCCACGGCCTGTGGGTCCTGCTGGCCACGGCCTGTGGGTCCTGCTGGCTGCTGGCCTGTGGGTCCTGCTGGGAGCTGGCCATGGCCTTTGGTCCACAGGTTATGGCCAACTCTCAGCAGAAACTACAAGCCAGTGGCCAGCAGGACCCACAAGCCACGGCCACCTCCCAGCAGAACCTACAGGCCAGCTGGCCAGTAGGACCCACAGTGATGGGCACTGGTGCGGCTGCATTGATGGGCACCGGTGAGGCTACATTGATGGGCACCGGCTCTCTACTGCAGCCACTGCTTCCTCCAGCAGTACCCGACTTCATGATCAGTAGTACCCGTATGACCAGTTTTACCCACCAGCAGTACCCACCAGCAGTACCCGCCAGCAGTACCCACCAGCAGTACCCGCCAGCATTACCCGCCAGCAGTAACCACACCAGCAGTACCCGCCAGCAGTCTGCAAAATAAGTAAAAAATGTATGTGCATTAGCGTGTGTAAATTGTTGCAACATGTTTTTTAATAACTAGTCGTGTTTTGTCATAGTATGTCATTTCTTTGTTCATACATGTATGTATAAGAACATGACATTGTCTGGCTGCCTAAGTCATATGTGCTAGGGGTGCAACTATCCCCCAGCACATAACTGTAAATATCCCAGCATGTGCAGTGTTTTTGACTCCTACCACCATGACCACTTCATTACTTCAAATCACTGAAGTGGTCATGGTAGTTAGAGTGTTCCTTTAATACTTCTCAGAAGAAGTAAACCTCCGTATACTGATTCCATTTCATTCGATCATCCTCTAGTTGTGTTAAATTAGTTTTATTACTTGTATACCTTAACTATAGTATATATTTCATATGCGGCCCGAGAAAATTTCTCTACACTCAATGTGGCCCAGAGAAGCCAAAAGGTTGGACACCCATGGATTAGATTGACTATTCACAGGTCACCCCAGACAGGAAAGTTTCAATTATTTTGATAATATTCAGCCTATTTTCCAAATGCAGTTGGAAAAGGCAGAGGTATACCTTTCTATAGAAATTGGCAAGATGCAGACAAAGCTGGCATATAAAATAATCAGCATCAGGTAGTTTTTGATGAGGTCAAACCTCTCCCTTAATGTTAAAGGTTAGGTATGACAACTTTTACATAGGTACATTGGTCAAGCTTGTACCTCTCTAATTATGTATGTGCCATACCTAGGGATCAATTCTGTGTTTGGATCGAACAAATGGGGAGCTCAGTGGGACTTCACCCACTGATGAGCGCCCCCAAAATGCACTGTGCTGTTGCAGTGCATTGATTGCTGGGGCTGCACTGATAAGCAGTGGACACTACCACCATCTACTACCCTACTGACACCGTCCACTGCCAAATATCTGTTGGAGGGGTTTCCATCATCCCTGCAAAGTTTCATTTTTTTATGTCTTATTTTCAGTTTGATGTGTATTATATGTGACTTTAAATATCACAGAGACTGATCAATATTGTGGTGATGTTGAAGTTTATTGATATTTCTATACATTAGAGGATTCCACTCCACTGTTATTGTGTTATTGATTAGTAAGTTAGCACTGCACTTTTTTTTTTTTCTCATGCCGACATTTACTTGTGCCACATGTTGATGTAAAGCAGTATATCCCGGCTCTTTCTGTGTTGCAGCTATGGATATGCTCAAATACAAGCAGATTAGAAAGATCTCAAAGCTTCAGCAGGAGGGGGAATTTTTATAATACTGAATTACAACAGAGTACAGTGGGTAAAATATAAAACTATGGGCATGTATCTACAGTTTGGTAATGATAACATAAAGCAAGTAAGGGTAAGATATTTTGAAAATGCATGTTTTGTATTTTAAGGCTGTAACCTACCTATCCTGCTGTGTGTTGCTGAGTAGTGTGGCTGCAAAATGAGGGGCTGTGATTTATGTTAATTAAAGTGTCATCTGTAGCATCAGAAGCAGGGATTTTGTAGTCATTGGTAATCCAAAACTAGTTTATTTTAATGAAAGTAAAACAGTCCACACTGTAGAGGGACAAGCAGATTCACCTCTATGTAACAGAATCTCCTGCTGAAGGCCCTCTTAGACAGCACACTGGCTGCAGAGCAAGTCAAAAACTCCAGGACATACTGCACAAGCTCGAGCCAGTGCTCCAATCGAGACACCCAATAGTCCATTGGGTCTTCACTTCTGAGAGTTTCCTCATGAGCCATGGACCCATTGTAGTCAAAAACCATGTGGTTCAGGCATTGCTGCTTTCAGCCAGGACTGCCTTCTGTTCCTCTCCTTGCAACAGGAGCTCCACCAGCAGCACCATGACCCAGGCCACGTCCCTTATTTGACCTTCTCCTCATATTTCTCTAATTTAGGATCTTCCCCTAAATGGGTGTTTATTGAATAGCGGAATAGAACAACAGTATCCAACAGGTGTATCTCACAGTAAGATATGCAGACTAGGCTGCAATATATATTTTTTCCCCCTAAATGGCTTTTTATTGAAAAGCGGAATACAACAACAGTATCCATGGGTGTATCTCACAGTAACATATGCCGACTAGGCTGCAATTTAATTTTTTTCCCCTAAATGGGTTTTTATTGAAAAGCAGAATACAACAAAAGTATCCAACGGTTGTATCTCTCCTTAACATATGCAGACTAGGCCGCAATTTAATATTTTTCCCCTAAATGAGTTTTTATTTAACCACTTAAGCCCCGGAGGATTTGGCTGCTAAAGGACCAGGGTTTTTTTTGCGATTTTTTACTGCGTGACTTTAACGGACAATTGCGCGGTCGTGCGACGCTGTACCTAAACAAATTTGACGTCCTTTTTTTCCCACAAACAGAGCTTTCTTTTGGTGGTATTTGATCACCTGTGCGATTTTTTGATCACGCGCTATAAACAAAAAAAGAGCGTAAATTTTGCAAAAATAACAATATTTTTCACATTTTTTTATATGAAATTCCCCAAAAAAAAAAGTAAAAATCAAAATTTTTTAACATTATTCGGCCAATTTGTTTTATGCTACCTATGTTTGGTTAAAAAAATCGCAAAAAGCGTATTTTGATTGGTTTGCGCAAAAGTTATCGCGTTTACTAACAAAGGGAAAGATTTTTGTCATTTTTGGTGTTTTTTTTTTAACGCGTAATGGCGGCGATCTGCGATTTTTTTTCGGTACTGCGACATTGCGGCGGACAGATCGGACCCTTGACTGACATTTTTGACACTTTTGGGGTTACCAGTGACATTACTGCAGTAATCAGTGCTATACATATGCACTGTTACTGCAAAAATGACACTGGCAGGGAAGGGGTTAACTTTATTGGACAGGGAGGGGTTAAGTGTGTCCTAGGGGCGTGCTTCTAACTGTGTAGGGACATTCCTATTGGTGTAAAAGCAAAGATCCACCGTTCTACATAGTAGAACGGACAGATCTTCACTTTTACACAGGGAGAACTGACAGGCAGCTTGTTTACACAAGCTGCTCTGTCTTTCTCCCTTCACAGGAGCGATCGCAGTGTGACTGGCGGACATCGAGTCCGCCGGTCACATGCACTGACTTGCCTGTGAACGAGCCGCGGCGGGCGCGCGCCTCGGCGGGCGCGCGCCCGCCCGCGATAGGCTCGCAAGTCAGTGACAGGCGAGTGACGTACCGATACGTCACTCTGCCTGGCCGGGGCTGACCGCCGCAGTATATAGTCGTGCGGCAGTCGGCAACCGGTTAAAAGCAGAATACAACAGTATCCAATGGGTGTATTTCACCGTAATATATGCAGACTAGGCTGCAATTTAATTTTTTTCCCCTGAATGGGTTTTTTATTGAAAAGCGGAATACAACAACAGTATCCAATGGGTGTATCTCACAGTAACATATGCAAACTAGGCTGCAATTTAATTTTTTTCCCCTAAATGGGTTTTTATTGAAAAGCAGAATATAACAACAGTATTCAACGGGTGTATCTCACAATAACATATGCAGACTAGGCCGCAATTTAATTTTTTTCCCCTAAATGGGTTTTTATTGAAAAGCGGAAAACAACAGTATCCAACTGGTGTATCTCACAGTAACATATGCAGACTAGGCCGCAATTAAATTTTTTTCCCCTAAATGGGTTTTTATTGAAAAGCAGAATACAACAACAGTATCCAAGGGGTGTATCTCACAGTAACATATGCAGACTAGGCTGCAATTTTATTTTTTTTCCCCTAAATGGGTTTTTATTGAAAAGCAGAATACAACAACAGTATCCAATGGGTGTATCTCACAGTAACATATGCAGACTAGGCTGCAATTCAATTTTTTTCCCATAAATGGGTTTTTATTGAAAAGCGGAATACAACAACAGTATCCAATGGGTGTATCTCACAGTAACATATGCAGACTAGGCTGCAATTTAATTTTTTTTCCCTAAATGGGTTTTTATTGAAAAGTGGAATAGAACAACAGTATCCAACGGGTGTATCTCACAGTAATGTATGAATGAAACATTTTTATTTTTCCCTTTAATTGGTGATTTTTGAAGAGCAGATTAGAACAGCAGTGTCTAAACACTTATACAGGTGGGGGGTACTGCGCTTCTGGGATGATTGTGCGTGGGCTGTGCTCAGTATAAATGCCTGTCACTGTAAATGGAGTGGATTACAACGTGTGTGGGTGGTTTACACAAATAAGTGCTATATACATAAAGTGCAACAATAGATCCATACTCAGATAAATAATATCACAGTGCTAAAATTACTGACAAGGCAATCTAAAAAATAAATAATAAATAGATAAGGGAATGTAAAAAACACTTAATAGTGCTGATAATACAAAAGTGACAGGTAAAGTGCTCAGGTGCATATACAGATGTGTATAATTAAATATAAGCAAAATTAAAGTGTCCTCTGTGCTCCAAAAAAATCCACCAATCTGGGTGAAATACAGTCCAAAACAGTTAAATAAGTGTTCAAGTGGGGGGATTTCACAGGTGATACTCCTTCACCTAACACCATGCTTAAGGTGGTGGGGTGCTTCTCCTAAACCCCTCTAAGTGTCCTAGCAGCTCACCTCAAGGTCTAAGGATAAAGGCCTTATATCTTATCCAGGGGGCTCCTCTCCAATCCTGTTCCATGTCCCACTAGGGCCTGATGTCTGGGCTGCTGCGGGTGGGTTGGCTCCCTAATCCCTCTCCAGGTTCCCAGCGGTCCCAATGGATCTCAAAATAAAGGCTCAAAATAGTGCAAGTATGTCATGGAAAAGGGGTGCTTTATTTAAAATAAGGTTAAAAAACTCACATTTGCCATACCTAGGGATCAATTCTGTGTTTGGATCGAACAAATGGGGAGCTCAGTGGGACTTCACCCACTGATGAGCGCCCCCAAAATGCACTGTGCTGTTGCAGTGCATTGATTGCTGGGGCTGCACTGATAAGCAGTGGACACTACCACCATCTACTACCCTACTGACACCGTCCACTGCCAAATATCTGTTGGAGGGGTTTCCATCATCCCTGCAAAGTTTCATTTTTTTATGTCTTATTTTCAGTTTGATGTGTATTATATGTGACTTTAAATATCACAGAGACTGATCAATATTGTGGTGATGTTGAAGTTTATTGATATTTCTATACATTAGAGGATTCCACTCCACTGTTATTGTGTTATTGATTAGTAAGTTAGCACTGCACTTTTTTTTTTTCTCATGCCGACATTTACTTGTGCCACATGTTGATGTAAAGCAGTATATCCCGGCTCTTTCTGTGTTGCAGCTATGGATATGCTCAAATACAAGCAGATTAGAAAGATCTCAAAGCTTCAGCAGGAGGGGGAATTTTTATAATACTGAATTACAACAGAGTACAGTGGGTAAAATATAAAACTATGGGCATGTATCTACAGTTTGGTAATGATAACATAAAGCAAGTAAGGGTAAGATATTTTGAAAATGCATGTTTTGTATTTTAAGGCTGTAACCTACCTATCCTGCTGTGTGTTGCTGAGTAGTGTGGCTGCAAAATGAGGGGCTGTGATTTATGTTAATTAAAGTGTCATCTGTAGCATCAGAAGCAGGGATTTTGTAGTCATTGGTAATCCAAAACTAGTTTATTTTAATGAAAGTAAAACAGTCCACACTGTAGAGGGACAAGCAGATTCACCTCTATGTAACAGAATCTCCTGCTGAAGGCCCTCTTAGACAGCACACTGGCTGCAGAGCAAGTCAAAAACTCCAGGACATACTGCACAAGCTCGAGCCAGTGCTCCAATCGAGACACCCAATAGTCCATTGGGTCTTCACTTCTGAGAGTTTCCTCATGAGCCATGGACCCATTGTAGTCAAAAACCATGTGGTTCAGGCATTGCTGCTTTCAGCCAGGACTGCCTTCTGTTCCTCTCCTTGCAACAGGAGCTCCACCAGCAGCACCATGACCCAGGCCACGTCCCTTATTTGACCTTCTCCTCATATTTCTCTAATTTAGGATCTTCCCCTAAATGGGTGTTTATTGAATAGCGGAATAGAACAACAGTATCCAACAGGTGTATCTCACAGTAAGATATGCAGACTAGGCTGCAATATATATTTTTTCCCCCTAAATGGCTTTTTATTGAAAAGCGGAATACAACAACAGTATCCATGGGTGTATCTCACAGTAACATATGCCGACTAGGCTGCAATTTAATTTTTTTCCCCTAAATGGGTTTTTATTGAAAAGCAGAATACAACAAAAGTATCCAACGGTTGTATCTCTCCTTAACATATGCAGACTAGGCCGCAATTTAATATTTTTCCCCTAAATGAGTTTTTATTTAACCACTTAAGCCCCGGAGGATTTGGCTGCTAAAGGACCAGGGTTTTTTTTGCGATTTTTTACTGCGTGACTTTAACGGACAATTGCGCGGTCGTGCGACGCTGTACCTAAACAAATTTGACGTCCTTTTTTTCCCACAAACAGAGCTTTCTTTTGGTGGTATTTGATCACCTGTGCGATTTTTTGATCACGCGCTATAAACAAAAAAAGAGCGTAAATTTTGCAAAAATAACAATATTTTTCACATTTTTTTATATGAAATTCCCCAAAAAAAAAAGTAAAAATCAAAATTTTTTAACATTATTCGGCCAATTTGTTTTATGCTACCTATGTTTGGTTAAAAAAATCGCAAAAAGCGTATTTTGATTGGTTTGCGCAAAAGTTATCGCGTTTACTAACAAAGGGAAAGATTTTTGTCATTTTTGGTGTTTTTTTTTTTAACGCGTAATGGCGGCGATCTGCGATTTTTTTTCGGTACTGCGACATTGCGGCGGACAGATCGGACCCTTGACTGACATTTTTGACACTTTTGGGGTTACCAGTGACATTACTGCAGTAATCAGTGCTATACATATGCACTGTTACTGCAAAAATGACACTGGCAGGGAAGGGGTTAACTTTATTGGACAGGGAGGGGTTAAGTGTGTCCTAGGGGCGTGCTTCTAACTGTGTAGGGACATTCCTATTGGTGTAAAAGCAAAGATCCACCGTTCTACATAGTAGAACGGACAGATCTTCACTTTTACACAGGGAGAACTGACAGGCAGCTTGTTTACACAAGCTGCTCTGTCTTTCTCCCTTCACAGGAGCGATCGCAGTGTGACTGGCGGACATCGAGTCCGCCGGTCACATGCACTGACTTGCCTGTGAACGAGCCGCGGTGGGCGCGCGCCTCGGCGGGCGCGCGCCCGCCCGCGATAGGCTCGCAAGTCAGTGACAGGCGAGTGACGTACCGATACGTCACTCTGCCTGGCCGGGGCTGACCGCCGCAGTATATAGTCGTGCGGCGGTCGGCAACCGGTTAAAAGCAGAATACAACAGTATCCAATGGGTGTATTTCACCGTAATATATGCAGACTAGGCTGCAATTTAATTTTTTTCCCCTGAATGGGTTTTTTATTGAAAAGCGGAATACAACAACAGTATCCAATGGGTGTATCTCACAGTAACATATGCAAACTAGGCTGCAATTTAATTTTTTTCCCCTAAATGGGTTTTTATTGAAAAGCAGAATATAACAACAGTATTCAACGGGTGTATCTCACAATAACATATGCAGACTAGGCCGCAATTTAATTTTTTTCCCCTAAATGGGTTTTTATTGAAAAGCGGAAAACAACAGTATCCAACTGGTGTATCTCACAGTAACATATGCAGACTAGGCCGCAATTAAATTTTTTTCCCCTAAATGGGTTTTTATTGAAAAGCAGAATACAACAACAGTATCCAAGGGGTGTATCTCACAGTAACATATGCAGACTAGGCTGCAATTTTATTTTTTTTCCCCTAAATGGGTTTTTATTGAAAAGCAGAATACAACAACAGTATCCAATGGGTGTATCTCACAGTAACATATGCAGACTAGGCTGCAATTCAATTTTTTTCCCATAAATGGGTTTTTATTGAAAAGCGGAATACAACAACAGTATCCAATGGGTGTATCTCACAGTAACATATGCAGACTAGGCTGCAATTTAATTTTTTTTCCCTAAATGGGTTTTTATTGAAAAGTGGAATAGAACAACAGTATCCAACGGGTGTATCTCACAGTAACGTATGAATGAAACATTTTTATTTTTCCCTTTAATTGGTGATTTTTGAAGAGCAGATTAGAACAGCAGTGTCTAAACACTTATACAGGTGGGGGGTACTGCGCTTCTGGGATGATTGTGCGTGGGCTGTGCTCAGTATAAATGCCTGTCACTGTAAATGGAGTGGATTACAACGTGTGTGGGTGGTTTACACAAATAAGTGCTATATACATAAAGTGCAACAATAGATCCATACTCAGATAAATAATATCACAGTGCTAAAATTACTGACAAGGCAATCTAAAAAATAAATAATAAATAGATAAGGGAATGTAAAAAACACTTAATAGTGCTGATAATACAATAGTGACAGGTAAAGTGCTCAGGTGCATATACAGATGTGTATAATTAAATATAAGCAAAATTAAAGTGTCCTCTGTGCTCCAAAAAAATCCACCAATCTGGGTGAAATACAGTCCAAAACAGTTAAATAAGTGTTCAAGTGGGGGGATTTCACAGGTGATACTCCTTCACCTAACACCATGCTTAAGGTGGTGGGGTGCTTCTCCTAAACCCCTCTAAGTGTCCTAGCAGCTCACCTCAAGGTCTAAGGATAAAGGCCTTATATCTTATCCAGGGGGCTCCTCTCCAATCCTGTTCCATGTCCCACTAGGGCCTGATGTCTGGGCTGCTGCGGGTGGGTTGGCTCCCTAATCCCTCTCCAGGTTCCCAGCGGTCCCAATGGATCTCAAAATAAAGGCTCAAAATAGTGCAAGTATGTCATGGAAAAGGGGTGCTTTATTTAAAATAAGGTTAAAAAACTCACATTTGTTGGGAAAGACAAGCGCATATAGCAATATCGGAGTGGGATCGCAGTCCTCACTTCCGCAATGTGCGTCACTTCCGGTCCGAGCGTCCCTACGCGTTACGCCACTTCCGCATCACGTGGCTTCTTCAGTTCAGGGGTTCCCCTGAAGAAGCCACGTGATGCGGAAGTGGCGTAACGCGTAGGGACGCTCGGACCGGAAGTGACGCACATTGCGGAAGTGAGGACTGTGATCCCACTCCGATATTACTATATGCGCTTGTCTTTCTCAACAAATGTGAGTTTTTTAACCTTATTTTAAATAAAGCACCCCTTTTCCATGACATACTTGCACTATTTCGAGCCTTTGTTTTGAGATCCATTGGGACCGCTGGGAACCTGGAGAGGGATTAGGGAGCCAACCCATCCGCAGCAGCCCAGACATCAGGCCCTAGTGGGACGCGGAACAGGATTGGAGAGGAGCCCCCTGGATAAGATATAAATCCTTTATCCTTAGACCTTGAGGTGAGCTGCTAGGACACTTAGAGGGGTTTAGGAGAAGCACCCCACCACCTTAAGCACGGTGTTAGGTGAAGGAGTATCACCTGTGAAATCCCCCCACTTGAACACTTATTTAACCGTTTTGGACTGTATTTCACCCAGATTGGTGGATTTTTTTGGAGCACAGAGGACACTTTAATTTTGCTTATATTTAATTATACATGTCTGTATATGCACCTGAGCACTTTACCTGTCACTATTGTATTATCAGCACTATTAAGTGGTTTTTACATTCCCTTATCTATTTATTATTTATTTTTTAGATTGCCTTGTCAGTAATTTTAGCACTGTGATATTATTTATCTGAGTACGGATCTATTGTTGCACTTTATGTATATAGCACTTATTTGTGTAAACCACCCACACACGTTGTAATCCACTCCATTTACAGTGACAGGCATTTATACTGAGCACAGCCCACGCACAATCATCCCAGAAGCGCAGTACCCCCCACCTATATATGATTTTAACACTGTATGGTTACCAGTTCTGGTACTAGCAGCATCTGGGATCAATACCAACCCCTTTGAATAGTCTTTCCCCAGACAGCGCAGGACTCACCACACATATTCCCTAGTGTCTAAACACTGCATGTCAGTGTCACAGTGAAGTATGAATGAAAAACTGAAAAATAAATGTCCCCTTAAATTGGTGCTTTTTGAATAGCAGATTAGAACAGCAGTGTCTAAACGCTGTATGACAGTGTCACAGTAAAGTATGAATGAAAAACTGAAAAATAATTGTCATCTTAAATTGGTGCTTGTTAAATAGCAGATTAGAACAGCAGTGTCTAAATGCTGTATGACAGTGTCACAGTAAAGTATGAATGAAAAACTGAAAAATAATTGTCCCCTTAAATTGGTGCTTTTTGAATAGCAGATTAGAACAGCAGTGTCTAAACGCTGTAAGTCACAGTAAAATATGAAGGAAAAAAACGTTTTTTTTTTTTTTTAATCCAGATTAAGCAGACACATATGCACTGAGCTTGCATTACATGGCCGCTGCAGGCCGCACATCTAACAGACTGATAAAAGTTATTTTTTTCTCCCTCCTCTTCACTGGGCTCAGATCAGGGCAAAAAGATCGTGCATTGCACCCCCACACAATAAAATCGATGTAGATCGCTGTCTGATTAAAGAAGATTCTTCCTATTCTTTCCCTGAAAGCAATCTCCAGCCTGCCCCTACATTAATCTCCTATCTCTCCCTCAGCAGCATCAGGAACCTCTTCCTACAGTAGTTAGAGCAGAGTGACGTGCGGCGCTATGTGACTCCAGCTTATATAGAGGCTGGGTCACATGATGCACTGGCCAATCACAGCCATGCCATTAGTAGGCATGGCTGTGATAGCTTCTAAGGGCACACTAGTTAAACGCTTGTTGATTGGCTGCCCTGCAGCTGTTGAAACCGTGCCATTAAAACCGCGTCAAAACAACCGAACAACGGACTGTATCCCAAATATACAGTGAAATGATCAGGTCCGTGTCCGGGTACCGAACACCCAAAAGTCTGGTACGATCCCGAACAATACAGTCCGTGTTTGCTCAACCCTACTTATGGACACTTTTGTTTTAATATTTAAAATTACTTTTTCATTGAAAGGACTTTTTTATGTTCACCTAACACTGGATTTTGCATCTATTTCATTATATCACTGATTGATTTTTTTCAATTATATATTTTACCATCATTTATACACTGCATGTTTAGTTGTTTTCATGCCATAATATTTACCATGATTATTCATGAATACACTATTAGGATTTAGCGCAGCTTCTTCTTTTTTCTTTTTTTTAATGATTTACAGCTGATATCGAAGTTGGTTAAGTGTCTGCTTACCTTTTCGTTCTTTTTGCTTGACCTAGCGTGGAGGCCTTGATGACTCTATGCTCAATGCAGCTTTGGGAGAATCTACTAATTCCAGGTAGCTGGGAATTTATAGGATATAGCATGAACTGTAATTTTGCCTGCAATGTCAAAAGAATATTATTAGTGGGTAAAATCTGGAGGAAAGACAGACAAGGGGAAAATCATGTGTTGTATCAACAGTTTGTTCTAGAGAATTAGTACAATTCTGAAATTCAAATCCAAAGATCTTAAAGGTTTTTTTGTGTGAATTTTGAAATTTAATAATTATCCTAAATGGTAAAGTATATAACTCCTGAATCTGTTTTACCCACACAAGGGTTTATCAAATGTATATATTATAAAGCTACTGTATATTCTTTTTAACAAAAATACTATACTTTTTAGACTATTTTGTACTTTGTTGCGAATTTAACTAAAAACAAATCTGCAAAAGGAATTTGCTATTAATAGAAGGGCCAGTGCCATGGGATGGTATCACAAATCTGTGTCAGTGAACAGTAGGGGATGTGCTTGTCCTCCCTCATAATGTATTGGAGGACATAAAGCTATTTCAAGTAAGTATAAAAGTAATTAAAGGCAATTTCAAAGTAAACAAGAAGAAATGGAATTGGAAATGTAGTTTATTTTACAGTATAAACTCACTGTTTTTAATTGGTTTTGGCAAAGTCATGAACATAATTTGTCCTTGCCAGTGTGCATTTGTAGATAAGTAAACTACTATTGCTACAGTCAGGAAAATCTTTGGCATTTACACTGTCTAAGGCAAACATAAATGAACAATCTACCATTTGTAATCAATTATTTACCATGATGATACATGCAGAAATCCAAAACCCCCAAAGTCAATAAGTAAACAAATGTTTTACTTGCTATTGGAACTGATTATGCCCCCTCTACCCTGTTGCTCTGGGCACATTCCTAGAAGTGACATATGGCAAATAGAAGCTGTTTCTTGGTCATGGGAATTTAGAATTATACCAGGACTCTGTAGAATGTAAAGCTGATTTCTCAGCCCCTCTTCCCCCCAGATCACCCGAGTTTTACCAAGACTGGTAGCTGTAATTACAGATTCTACCTCCAATGCTTCCTGTTAATGAAATCAGGTATTGTGGAGCTACCATACGAAATGCCAGTTCTTCAGTGGAGGCCGAGATAGTGATGGACAGGACAGAGTTGAGTGCAGCCTGTGGAGGAATCAATTAGTGTAGAGAGGACTGAGTGGCAGCAGACAACAGAGTTTTCCAGGAACAGGCTAGCTGAGTTTTCCAGGGATAGGCTAACTAGCATCAGGTATAACATGACAGATAAATCAGGGTAAAATAAACTAGAACCATAGACAGTAGAATTGGGTACAAGTAATAGAGCTAAGTGCTAGACACAGGCTACTGAAACACAACTACGATGCAGACACTAGATACAGGAATAACATACTAAGACCTGAACAGGATGTAAGATGCCAGATACAGGAACTGGATACAAGGTACAGGAGCTACAGAGACTGAATTCAGGCTTCTGTATACAGGACTATCACAAGCCCAGAGCCCTGAGCTTGTGATGTTTAAATAAAGCTGGCTGGAGTGTGGCCAGGTTTGTTAGCCCACAAGCTAGCAAATAAGTCTGGGAAAGGTGCAGTGCAGCTAGTAACCATTACTAGGTGCTGAGATTCATCAACAGATCTGATAAACTTTCAATGTATGCAAGTTACTTTGTTGGAGGAGCTAGAAGGCTGCAAAAGGCATATCAGTGTGTCTCAGACTCCTATGCCCACCTTCCCATGCCTTTTTTTATGGTAGTTCGTCTATTAGCCCTAAAAATGGCTAGAATTTAACAGAAAGATTATTGCCCCATAGACTTTAATGGGATCCAACTCTAAGTTCACATATGCCTTAAACTGAAACTCATGGTGAACTGAACCTGGATAGATTTACCGATCACTAGTAAATAACTATAATGTGAATGGAGATAAAACAGCTGAGTCCATCTTCCAGTATCTATACTGTAGCAATTAGTTAAAAACATTCTCATATAATGTCTGATTTATCTGTGGATAACAAGGACTAGCATTTGTACATGCAGAAACACTGTTTTCATTAATATCTTTTGTTTATGCGTGAAGAGAATACTTCCTTTTCACCAGTTTGTTTAAAATGCCTGAAAGTGCAGACTTTCAGCTTGAATTCAAGGGATTGAACATAAATATCAAGTGCAAATTTTAGGAACTGCAACCATTTATATACACAGGCCCCCCATTCTAAGGGGCTCAAATGTAATTGGACAAATGAATATAATCCTAAATAAAATGTTTGTTTTTTTTTATTATTTTGTTGAGAATCCTTTACTGGCAATGACTGCCTAAAGTCTGGAGCCCATGGACATTACCAAGGACTGTGTTTCCTTCTTTATGATGCTTTCCCATTCTCTAACTGCAGCTGTCTTCAGTTGTTCTTTGTTTGTGGGTCTTTCTGCCTTTAGTTTTGCCTTAAGCAAGTGAAACGCATACTCAATTGGGTTGAGATCAGGTGATTGACTCAGTCTTTGCAGAATATTACACGTATTTTCTTTCAAAAGCTCCTTAGTTGCTTTTTTAGAGTGTTTTTGATCATTGTCCATCTGTACTGTGAAGCACCGTCCAATCAACTTTGCTGCATTTGGCTGAATCTGGGCTGACAGTATATCTTTAAACACTGCAGAATTCATCCTGCTGCTTCTGTCTTCTGTCACATCATCAAAAATAAAACCAATGACCCAGTGCCACTGGAAGCCATGAATGCCCATGACATCACACTGCCGCCCCCATGTTCTACAGATGATGTTGTGTGCTTTGGATCATGAGCTGTTCCAAGCCTTCTCCACACTTTTTTCTTCCCATCATTCTGGTACTTATTATTCTAAGTTTAATCCATCCAAAGAATGCTTTTCCATAACTGATCTGTCTTTTTTAGATGTTTTTTGGCAAAGTCTACTCCAGCTTTTCGGTTCTTTAGGCTTATGAATAGTTTGCACCTTGTGGTGAACCCACTGTATTTGTTCTCACAAAGTGTTTTCTTGACTGTAGACTTTAACAATGATACGCCCACCTTTTGGAGAGTGTCCTTCACTTGTCTGGATGTTGTGAATGGGTTTTTCTTTACCATAGAGAGGATCCTGTGATTATCCACCACTGTTGTCTTCCATGAATGCCCAGGCCTTTTTATGTTTCTTAGCTCGCCAGTGCATTCTTCTTTCCTCAGAATGTACCAAACTGTTGATTTGGCCACTCCTAATGTTGCTGCTATCTCTCTGATGGATTTGTTTAGCTTTTGAAGCCTTATAATGGCCTGTTTCACTTGTATGGACAGCTCCTTTGAATGCATGATGTAGGTTTACAGAGTCAACATCCAAATGCCACACTTAGAATCAACTCAAGACTTTTTACCTGCTTAATTGATGAAGAAATAACGAAGCAGTAGCCCACACCTGGCCATGAAACAGCTTTTGATTCAATTGTCCAATTACTTTTGGTCCCTTGAAAAAGGGGAGATTCTTAAGAGCTATAATTCTTAAACCCTTCCTCCGATTTGGAAGTACATACCCTCAAAGTAAACCTGAGAGTGTGTACTTTCAGCCTATATCCATAACTATAGCTTGAATATGTTTTGGTAAATACATGAAAAAATCAAAAAGTGTGCCTGTGTCCAAATATATATGGACCTACAGTAACTGTAGTTTAAGCTTGAATTGCCTAAAAAAGTTTACTTGTTACTTAATATCTATGCCTCTTTATGCTATCAGGAATACATCTATGGTACTATTACACAATACTATAAAGGTAATAAAATGTTTAGCCTAACCCCTTGGAGCCTAAGTCTTTTTTTGACATATGTTGCTTACAAGATAAAATCCGTATTTGTTGCTAGAAAATTACTTACTACCTTCTGCGTGAAGGGGTTAATATGAGAGAAAATATTAAGGCTAACATGGCAACACATTTAAGAAAAGTAGCTATTAATAGTATGTATTTATAAAGGGCAATCATACATTTATATTTTTACTGAAAGTTGTGCAGCATGGAGCAATACTTTTCAACCTATAGCTAACTTCATGTACAGAAATCCCATAAAAATGTATTGCAAACCATGAACTTAAAGCGAAATTCCACTTTGGCAGTCAACTTTGAGAAAACCCCACTGCATGTTTGCTTTATGTTTCCATTTACACAGAATGCCTAAAACCATTTTTTTTAGAAATATTATTTACATTTAAGATGTTTCTCAGGACATGATGTCATGGCTGACTGCAAGGTTTTTGAACAATGTTAAGCTAGCAATACAAGGGCAGGATTTCAAAAGCAAATAAGTAGGAAAATAATGTTCTAAGGATGTTTGTTCATTAAACCATTCAAATGTCCTAAGAATGTTCAGAGAATTTTCGTAAACATTATCCTAAGACATTTCCTAAGAAGTTTAAATCAAAATTCTATCCATCTATGGTCGGTTTAAGGCTGGCCATACATGTTCAACTTTTGTTGTACAATTTTCTGTTAGATCTACCACAAACCACATAATGTGAGGTCAAAGCTAAACAACACATTCACTTGTATCTAATTAGGCAGGCCTTCGTACTACATACTTGAAGGTAAAAAATACAAGAAAATTGGACAGAAAATTGTAAGAAAATTGTATCATGTATGGCCAGCCTAAGAGTGAATTTCTCCTCATTAACACAGTTTATTTTCTATTACTGGAGTGCAAAATCTGGTGCAGCCCTCCATAAAAACCAATCAGCTTCAGGGGGGTTTTTTGTCAAAGCCTAATTTAACAAGCTAAAGTAAGAAGCTGAGTAAAAAAATAAATAAATAATTGGCGCAGAGTTGGCGTTCCCAGTGTCACCTAAACAACTGGTGGTGGATAATGGAGGGGAGGGGGGAGAGGGAAAGCAAGGACAGTTCATCTGATTGCTGCTCACTGTAGCGGCTGCTAGTGAAAGAGATAGAAGCAACTCTTGAGAAACAAGGAAGAGAAAAGCACAGCACCTTCTAAGTGCAGCAGTAGACAAATTTAATATAGGTGTAATAAAATTTTATTCACAAGGGTAAGCTTGATAAAAGCATTTAAAATCAACTTGGACGTCTGAACATTGCAGTCCTGGGAGTCCTGGGTGGTGATATCCTCACTGGCTTGCACGGTAGAGGGATTCCTGGGTGGTGTCTGAGGTTTCCCTGGTCCGAGGAATGCAGGGGATCAGCTCCAACAGGGCATGACGTCACTTCCTGGTCATGATGTACAGACGTAATCAGTGACACGTTGCGGAGCATGCACTCCTTCTTCAGGCTGTATAGCCTCCAATGGTTCCTACAATCCTACTCTAGAACCCATTTGGTTTACCACGCATTTCCAATAGAGTAGACATAATTTGCCTTGATAAGGGTATGGACGAGGGCAGATGTATCGTATTAATAAGTTGCAATGGCCAGCTCCGGGATCTGCACTCTGCATACCGGATGTGAAGAACTGAGAGACCAGAAACCACCTCGACGCATTTCGCCCCTCCAACAGGGCGTTCTCAAAGACCTCTCAAAGATGGGCTACCATGCATAGCTGCATCAGATTTTGCACTTTCCAGTTTTAATAAATTAAAATTAAGAAAACTGCACTTCCAAATCACACAAAAGCAGCCAGCATCAGTAGTAGAAAATTAAAATGTAAATATAAAATGCAGCGCTTTTAAGCATAAAGGTCCATGACAGACACACAAAGTTTTTTGTGATAGTCTTCCACCCCAAAAAATGTGAAATGAGTAACCAACAGTGATCCTAGAGACCCTACACCGTCACCACAGAGAGCACACTGCCTCTTACCAGAGGGATGGGATCACTGTTTTCACAATGATCAATAGCGTTTTCATCAATTTAAGAGGAAAGATCACAGTGCCTGAAGTGCATGAGGTGGACTCCAATTATATGTCGTCACGCCCCCTGACGACATATTGTATTACGAAACCGGTAGGGAGGAGTTGGCTTGGTGTCTGGCGTCACATCAAGAAGGTCTGCTACACTACAGTATACTACATGCTGATATGCTGATATCCTGACACAGGCATCTGTTGTCTGTGAGGATTGCAGTCAAAGGCTTTAATTTATTTACTCTGCTTTTCTTTATGAATAAACATTATTTTAATTACGTACTGCACCATGAGTTTTTCCATTGCTGTCTTTTGGTGAAACACTTCCCCCTGCTGGACACTCTGAATACATCTGTCTGCTGGATAAGTGGAGTTCACCTCATGCACTTCAGGCACCGTGATCTTTCCTCTTAAATTGATGGAAGAGCTATTGATCATTGTGAAAACAGTGTGCTTTATGTGGTGACGGTGTAGGGTCTCCAGGATCACTGTTGGTTATTCGTTTCACATTTTTTGGGGTGGAAGACTATCACAAGAGACTTTGTGTGTGTGTCATGGACTTTTATGCTTAAAAGCGCTGCATTTTATATTTACAGTTTTAATAAATTAACCCCACAATGTAGGAGGTCAATTTTTGCATTTTTAATTCTTCATTTAGGGCAAACAGTGCTCAAACCTGGTTACCACTTATAAGGAAGATTTGCCCACACAGTACAAGATTAGTTAATTATGCAAGCACAGCTGCCCAGCCCCCTAACAAACAAAGATTGTATTTTTCCTTGCTGGAGGTTCCAGAATAGAACTAAAAAAGGTAAGCTGAAGTTATTAAATATCTTTTTTAGCTTATGTGAATAGGCCTGCAAAAGTGGAATAACACTTTAAACTTCCTTTAGCCTAAAAGTGCAGCTAACTTATCACAATGCAAAGTTATGTGAATGTCAAATCACTAATTTTCCCTATATGTGCATATATGCATATTTATGTGAATGTCAAATCACTAATTTTCCCTATATATGCCTATATGCATATTTATGTGAATATTATCAGTGACACTTTTACATAAGCCATCTTCTAAATTGAAGATAGTGTTGTTTACGTGAACACTATACTCTTACCAAAAAAATGATTTTTTTGGGGGATTTTATAAACATAAACAAGCTGCAGTGGATACAGGACACGATATATGATTCTACGTGTTTTTCTTGTCTTTTAGCCAATAACAGAGTGCAGCAGAACAATTTAATGTTCATTTGGCTTTCTTTGCCCTTTCTAATTCCAGTGAAGTATTTTTTTATCCCTTCTGTGATTTATGATATTAGATAAGAATACAGCACTTATGTGGCTAAAGCAAAAAAACTGCTATTTTAGATTTAATATTTCAAAGACAGTATGGACAAAAATACACAGTTTGAAAGGTATTCCCCTGTCAGTTTTGCTCAGTCAGTAGTAAATGTCCTGTTTGATATTAAAAATCTAGTTGAATCCTGTCTTCTGAAGATTTACATATTCCTGAAATACGCAACTTAACAATATTGTACTGAGAATTGCATATGCCGGTAAATGAAACTGAAATAATTTTTTCGATATAAATATTTCAAAGAAGGTTGGAAGCAGAAGATGCATAAATTTTGTCTGGTGGTAAAACATTTCCATAAATGAATGACTGATACAAAACATTTTTAGACTGTGAATGAAAGTGTTTCTGATTTAAATCTAAAAGTACCAGAATTGTATAAAACAGACGCTATGATATCATGTTTGTGCTACATTTCCCTGTGTCATTAAGCCAACATCTGTGATGTAACATTTAGGATTCTTCTTTTGATCAAGTCATTGAAATCTTGAAAAGAGACAAGTCTGTCTTTTCCCCTTGAACATTTGCTCAATGAACAAAACATTTTTATTGTAAAATAAATATTTAATGAAACACTTTAAGGCTCACACAAAGTAATTGTGTTTTCTGGAGAAAAAAAGTTAAATCAATGTATTTTATTTTTTTTAGTGTTATGAAATTGTTTAAGCATTGTATAAATGAAGAAAACTTGTGGAATGTATTAGGCACAAAAGAAACTAATAATAGAATTTATGGGTAATCAACCACATCCAGACTTTTTTGTTTGTTTCTTTTAGGTGGTAAAGAGTCAACATTCTTAGCAGTTTGTTATCTCTGTCTGTGACCCCCATTGGGCAGATGATTTTGCTGTACTTCCTGTTCCTATGGTGCCTGTGGAAGAAATGAGGGTAGCTTGTGTTACAGGGCAGAGGGCACAGACAACATAAGTGCAAGCCCGTCTCCATTTTACTAAAATTCGTTTTTGCATTAGTCTGTGTCTGAGTTGGAAAGATTTTCAATCACTTCCTTTAACGACAGAAAGTATGGAAAAAAATTTACCAATTAGTGACATAGACAGCAATAAAAATCCACACCATCCAGTTATATCCAAAACAAACAGGCTTATTTACTAAGGAGCTGAGAAATTTTACATGACATTTGTATTATTATTCACCTTAAGTATCCGATCATAGGAAGATGAAATAAGTAAATTCCTATTCATTTTGAATGCCCTATCTTGTGTAAATAAATCAAGTACACAGTAATTGTACTCTTTACATGACTGGATAATTGAAGTGAATACTCACACAATTTACTGTGTGAAGAATCTCAATTCCTCTTATAAATCCGCCTCAATAGGTTGAAACTGCATTTAGGCTTTCAATACTCCTGATCACTATTGGTACACTCAAGGATTATCCTGATCCTGGACATTCTGACCACTTCAACCTTAACCTCCCTGGCAGTATGATTCTTTCGGATTTTAGGAGCTGAAAGCGGTACCATTATTTTGCATGTAATTCTTAAAAATGAGCAGCCCAAACCAACTATTTACATATGATTTTTTTTACTCTGCGTTCTTCTTTATAACATCTCGGGTATGATAAAGTTTGAAACACAAAATCATAAATTATAATATAATAAAAAACTATAAATAAGTATGTATACATATATATATATATATATATATATATATATACTGTATGTATACATATATAAGGTATATATATATATATATATATATAAATATATATATATATATACACGTACATATATATAGCCGCCGGTTCCACCCCCTTGCGGACGTCATGTCGCAGGAGACGGAAGCCGGGGCACACAGAGGATCGGGAGGAAGATCCGCCGCCACACACCCACGGGATACCTCGCTGGATCCCGGTGACAAGGTAAGTAACCCCTCTACCAGGATCCAGCGATCTTCCTAGCGGTACTCCGAGTGTGGATCAGGGTTACCGCTTTTGGCACTTAAATCTAACCCCGAGCCACACTCGGGGATACCGCTAGGAAGGTTAAGCTTTGTCTTTTTTTTTTTTAAGATCTGTGTCCCATTGGGAGGTTTTTCCTGGATTACTTAAGGGTCTGAGTAGTGTAGCAAACTAAATAAACCAGACTTGTGGCTAGGATACTGGGAATCCAAAAAAAATGTATTATTAATTAAAAAAAAAAAGAGAAACAAACAGATTAAAGCAGTTGTAAAGTCTCTTTTACAATATAAAATGTGCCTCCCTGCAGGTTTAAGCCATAATGTACTAGTATGCTCCGCATACTAGTACATTATGACTGACTTACCTAAAAACAGAGCCCTCAAGTAATGCGCTGTCAGGGCTCTCCCCGGTCCCTGGGAATTTCATCTTCACCCTGTCTTCGTGCCGGGTTTCGCATCTCCAGCCCCTTAATTGGCTGGGCCGATTTGACGTCATTCCTGCACATGCATGCGGAAGTCACGTCACTGCAGGATGCAGAGCAGGCCATAAATGTGGTCTGAGCTGCACATGTGCAGCTCAGATCACATCACCGACTGATATGTAGGGGAGACATGTATGACAGAAGATACCTCTAGGGTCTATTCTGTTAAAAAAAGTTGTCTGTAAGCGGATTTGAACAATGCTGACCACTTTAAGCAAAAATAAGTAATACAAAAGCACTTTTTAGGTGTGTAGCGCATACTCCCAGAGAAGCCACTGTATCTCATGTGCCCTGTTTCCAGTGCCAGCTGGCAGCACTACACTCTCTGATACACCAAGACTGAAGAGGGAATATTTATTGCTGCAACACATTAAATCCGTAACCTAAAGATGTAAAAGCAACACTAAACACTATAACAGGTATACCAGGACAGCTGCAAAATAATGGGGTTGATTTGCCAAAACTGGGGAGTGCAAAACCTGGTGCATCTGTGCATAGTAGCCAATCAGCTTCTAACTTCAGCTTCTAAGTGTTGACAAAAAAGTCTGGAAGCTGATTGGTTTCTGTGCAGAGCTGGACCAGATTTTGCACTCTCTAGTTTTAGTAAATCAACCGCATTGTGTATGAAGCAAGAAGACCAATATCTGTGCCCCTAAGCTCTATACTAAGGGGGATCCTAACTAAAGGCAATGCAAGAATCAGAGTTCTAGTCTCTGTCTGACCCCATCCCACTGGCTAGAGCGTTGATATACATTGAGGCCCAAATCCAATTTTGACGTATAAACTATTTGCATACATTGAACTGTGGCTACACAGGTACATTCTGACATCACAGAGCTGTCCATTTCACAGGAAAACTATGCACAGGATAACTATGAATTTCTGACATGTTCATACAGTTACAACAAAACACTTTCAATAGCATATTTCACAGACAAAAAGGTAGCAAAGTTCCTTGTTAGGGTGTACATATACTTTAAAGTGGAATTATATACAAAAATAGAAAAAAATAATATATTGCAGCTTACAAATCCTTACAGTTGCATTTTTTTTTCCCTTTATTTCCCAGTAACGCACTTTGTGTCTTAAGTTGTCTGAACTCCACTGGAGAAGCAACAACGGACACCTTTAAACAGCAACATTTGTCAGTCAGGGGGGAGAGTAGTGTTAAATCGGCCATAGATGGTTTGAATCTCGAGCCCGTTCGGCAGGGACCAGCTGAGACTCGAACCATCGATGGGCAGGCTGATTGTACCCAAGTTGATCCATCAATCGACTTTGGTTCGCCCAGCATGTCCAATTTTTACATGGCAGTATTGCCTGCGGCTATAGTAGTTAGCAATAATCGCTGTGTTCTGTCAACAGGGATGGCTCCTCGCAAAAAAACCCACCGCTGGGAGAACACAAAAGCTCAGCGGGAGGGATTCCCTTCAGCACTGACTGAGGATTAAATGATTTTCTTTCTTGCAACTCGTGGTTGAAGGAAAGAAAATTGCATTATCTATGGCCGGCTTTAGAGTAGCAGATTTAGATGAACTTGACTAACCAACTAATGGTAAACTCCATCTAGCATTTTTTTAAACAGATACAGCAACATTTGTTTTTCCTGTTGGGATTTGACATGAATTATTAAAAGTTGACTATTGTAAGTCCCCTGTCAGTGCTAAATGGTTTGTCTCAACACTCCAACTGCCACTTCTACTGAGCAGCTTGGTCTAATAAAAGAAGCTGAAAAATACCCGACCGGCTGACTAGATCACCACGTAAAAAAAAATAAAAGCCTAAAAAGGAAACAAATACAGCCACAAAATCTAGGAATTGGTAAACCTCAATAAATTACTTTTGGCTTTTAGGATAAGTACCACTTAATGTTAACAAACTGACTATGTCAATTGCAGATGCCTGAAAATGTTCACTTGGGCTTAAACATCCACTACCCTTGGATGTTGTATGGCAGCATTTACGTGGCCTCTTGCTTGATTGCTTTAATACAAAATCTGAGGGCTCCACTAATACAGATTTTTTTTACAGTAGGCTCTGTTAACAAAGTATTAACATAACATTAGTCATGTGACTAATTTTCAAATCTCCTTAGACCCATCTGAAAATAACTTTGGGCCTATTGCATAAAAATAACCAAAATATGGACTTGTAATGATCTCTTTTAATAGCAATTTGACTGATCTACAGAAGGAGTACATTATTACTAAACCAAAATTACTGCAAATAAATAGACATTTTTATTAGGCCTGGTTCAGACTTGTGTAACTTCTGATTCAACTTGAGTTGCACAGAATCGAAGGAAAAGGGAGATCTCATTGTTTTGAATGGTGCCCGTTCTAATCAATGCGACTCAGAATGGTGCTATTTTGAAAAAGATTCCTGCATTACTATAGTATGATTTACAGTGCAACTTGGCCCCATAGAATATGCAAAGACTCATCAAAGTCGCACCAAATAATCACACTGTAAGTTGCATTAAAGTCACATCGCAGTAGTGTGAACTGAGCTTTTTACATAATCAAATAATTGTCTTGAATATAGTTTCATTGACATATCTTACACCGGCCTTTTTCAACCAGGGTGCCGTGGCACCCCGGTGTGCCTCCTGGGTTCTTCAGGGGTGCCATGGCAAAATGGCTAAAAATGGCCACAAATTGCCACAAGTTTATACTTTGTAGAATTACAACCCTGGGCACTGTGCGGGTCCAGCCACTGGAACCCTGACAACCCTGGTTACTGTACGGGTCAAGCCACTGGCACCCTGACAACCAGTGACATCACTGGTTGATAAGGAGAATGACGGGTGCTTGCACAGCATCCTTATTTACCCCTCCTCATCAGCACTGGGGTCACATTAGCAAATAGAAGAAGAGAAACTGAGGGAGAAGTGAAACCATAGAACACTAGTGCATACCAGTTTGCAATAGTGAAGGAATAAATCACTTCTAATGTTAGATTGCCCATGTGTACGGATGTTGCTGCGTTATGTAAAACTATTTGTTTAGGGTTTTTTTTTACATTTTACATTTTTAGAATGGGGTGCCTCGAGATTGTGCAGAAAGGGGTACCACAACTGAAAAAAGGTTGAGAAACACTGCCTTACACAATGTACTCTTTTAACAAATAAATCCCACTGTGTATTTTTCACAATAGCGTTAACATTAGTAAATTTGTTCTCCAGGCTTTATATGTTCCCAAGACAGGTCAGATGTTAAAATTAGTGTTTCTGAACACATATGCAATATATTATGAAGTTAGACGTGCATCTATATTTGTTTTATCCACATTATTCTAAGACATACCTCCCAATTTTTAAACTTCAGAATGAGAGACATTTAAGGGAGGAAGTGACCTGCGGTGCACGTACCGTGGCGAAATAGGTGTGGCTAAACGCGTAGGAGTGGGAAGGGCACCCACAGTGGTGTATAATAGCAGTAGTTACAATTGGTCCTGCCCCCTGCCAATTTCTTCCCGGGCCAGCAATATATAAACGTCGGCTGTTTGTGTATGCACGGGTTGCCTGACAAAAGAGGCAGATCCCCTGAAATGCGTATTGGCCCTGCCCATCCCCTACTTCAGAGGTTGGATTTGACAGCTGCACTCAGTCTCACTGCGGCCGTACCCCCACCAGCTTGCCCAGCCTTCCCTGGCTGTGCTGGATGGATGTTTAAACTGTTTACACTGCTGCATGTCCTGCCAGGCTATAATAATATAATGGGGTAATGACCGGGGCCATAGGACAAAGGTTGAAATGAGGGAAAGTCCCGCCCAATCTGGGACTGTTGGGAGGTATGTTAAGATGTTCTGTGTGATGCATCATCAATTTGTATATGATAGAAAAAACTAGAACAATAGGAGTAATCAAATAATATAGCGCAGTAGTAAACGCCGCATGGTGACTTGTACCAACAGGTAAGCTTATACATAAAAAGGTAGGTAAAAGTAATATTGTCACGGCACTGCCGCGTACTCACCTGCGTCTGGGCGCCTGCGGCGTTCTCGCAACAGAGTCTCGGTGCTTGCCGGTCACAGAGACACCCCCTTCGGGTCTGCGGTGGCTCCTTCTCCTCCCCTCACCTCTGAGGACTGCAGCAGCACACTGTCATGGCAAGATGGCGGCCGCCATGCGGTTAGTGTTTTACACAGAGGGAGAGAGGAGAGTTGAAGATCTGGTAAGATCAGGTTCTATGAAGCAAACCAAGATGGCGCTGGGTCTGTGACCTCCCTTTATAGCCCCTGGCAGCCCCACCTACTGGTGGGAGGTGGCGGGTCATGTGATCCTGGCTCCCTATATAAACCAAGCACACCTTCCAGTCAGTGCTTGGTTATTTTCTTTGCTCCTGTGTGTCATGCTAATTGCATTGTCTGTGTTCCTGATCATTTCTCCCTCAGGTGGATACTCCTTGATTGCCTGCCAGACCTGACTCCAGAGTTGTCGACCTTACCTCCTCCTCTTCATTAAAGGCCCCCGTGCCACCACAGTCCCTACGGGGCCCTGTTCCCACTTCCAGGGACTCCTAAGGGTCGTGATTGTAAGGGAGTGCTGTTCCACTGCAACTGGGTTCCCTCTCCACTGCAAGACCCCAGGTGGGTTGTGACATAATAACCAAGCCGCAAAAATGGAACCCGCAGGAACAGCCGAAGCTATTACTGCTCTCACCCAACAGATGACAGCCTTGGCTCAAGCCGTCCAAGATCTACAAGCCAGTAACGCTATGCTTCTTCAACATGAACAAAGAAGGGCTCAGTCTGTACCCCTTCCAGACTCACCCCCAGCCACTGGTCCGGTACTAACTGCATTCCCAGAACCAGCCATTCCTATGCCTGACAAGTTTACTGGAAAGAAGTCTGAACTGCGATCATTCATCACAGCTTGTGAACTACTCTTCGTCCTAAAACCACGCACCTACCCCAATGATTACGTGAAGGTCCGCACAACCATTGCCTTGCTGTGAGGTCAACCACAAACCTGGGCACACCAACTCCTGCACTCAAAGAGTCCAATACTGGAGACCTGGGACTCTTTTGCCGCAGCTATGCGTACATTATATGATGACCCTTTGAGACCCTCCGCTGCTCGCTCAGCCCTCCATTCCCTCCGGCAAGGAAGAAGACCTGTGGAGGACTACACCACGGATTTCCTGGAGTTGGCGTCTGACACTGGTTATAATGAAACTGGCCTGATAGAACAGTACCGACTAGGACTATCCGAGGCCTTAAAAGATGAATTAGCCAGAGTTGGGGTACCCCCTTCCTTGGAGGGTCTGATCCTCCCTGTCACCCAATTAGACCGACGCTTCTGTGAACGAAGAAGTGAGAGACAGGCTCCAGCTAATCTCCGGTCTTTGGATTCCCCAGGGCCTATGCCTTCTGCTTCTCCATCCTCTTCCTCATCTGAAGAACCTATGCAAATAGGCATGGTTTGCCGTCCACTAACGGAAGAAGAACGCAAGAGACGCCGTTCTCAAGGACTTTGTCTCTATTGTGGGAAAGCCGATCACCAACTCCGGTCATGCCCCGTCCGACCCACAACCTCACCTGGTAAGGGTTCCTTAGCCCCTTCTTCCTGGACTTCTACTGTTCCATCCACCTCTTCTTACTTATCTGTTTCTCTTTCTCTCCAGTGGGGAAGTAGAGATCTCCAGATTACGGCCATCATCGACTCCGGAGCCAGCGGGTGTTTCATAGACCAGACCTTGGTCCGATCACATCATCTGCCTATGCAACTTAAGTCACGGCCGTTATCCCTATTCGTGGTAGATGGGACTCCTATCAAAACTGGACCCGTACTACATGAAACCGGTCCCATCTGTCTCCTCCTTGGTCACCATAAAGAGACTATCAATTTGGATATTGTACCCTCACCAATATTCCCACTCATCCTCGGCCTTCCCTGGCTTCGCACCCACAATCCAGCGATAGACTGGATTAAGGGTACTCTTATCTTGCCAGACAAATACAAGGAATTCCAGGATGTCTTCAACAAACAGAATGCAGATCAGTTGCCCCCAAGACGTCCATATGATTTTCCAATCGATTTGCTCCCAGGTGCCCCTATCCCCTATGGACGTGTATTCCCTCTGTCGGAAACTGAACTCGCGCACCTTAAGGGGTACATTTCTGACAGCCTCGCCAAAGGTTTCATCAGACCTTCCACGTCACCAGCAGGAGCAGGTATATTTTTTGTTGGTAAGAAAGATGGAGGTCTTCGCCCATGTATTGACTACCGTGCCTTGAATAACATCACTATTAACCACTTTCCCACCGGAGGATTTTGCAGCTTAAAGACCAGACCCCTTTTTTCAACTTGGCACTTCGTGACTTTAACTGATAATTGCTCGGTCATGCAATGCTGTACCTAAACGAAATTTACGTCCTTTTTTTACCACAAACAGAGCTTTCTTTTGGTGGTATTTGATCGCCTCTGCGCTTTTTATTTTTTGCGATATTAATAAAAAAAGAGCGAAAATTTTGCAAAAAAATGACATTTTCAACTTTGTCTTTTAAAAAATATCCAATATACTCAATTTATGTCATTTTTTTTTGCCAAAATATATTTAGCTACATGTCTTTGACAAAAAAAAAATCAATGAGCGTATTTTTATTGGTTTGCGCAAAAGTTATAGCGTCTACAAACTATGGTGTAAATAGTGAAATTTACGCACCTTTAATTTCTGACTGCCAATCTCATTTCATGAAGTGCTAAAATGGCGGGGCAGTACAAAACCCCCCCAAACTACCACTTTTTGGAAAGTAGACATCCTAAGGAATGTCCTGACAGGCATGTTAAGCTCATTGAATATTTCATTTTTTTGTCACAGGTGTTTGAAAAATGACTAAAAAAAATTTTTGTTTTTTTTTTACACAAAGTTGTCATTGAAATGAAATATTGCTCACACATGCCATGGGTATATGTGTAATTACACCCCAAAATATATTCTGCTGCTTCTCCTGAGTACAGGGATACCACATATGTGGGACTTTTTGGGAGCCTAGCTGTGTAGGGGTCCCCAAAAACAAATCACCACCATCAGAATTTCAAAGGGCGTACATTTTTCATTGCATTTTCTCACTACCTCTAACGGTTTAGGAGGCCCTGAAATGTCAAGATACCACAAAACCCCCCCAAATGACCCAATTTTGGAAAGTAGACACCCCAAGCTGTTTGCTGAGAGGCATGGTGAGTCCATGGAATATTTTATATTTTGCCACAAGTTTTGGGAAAATTACAATTTTTTTTTTTAATTTTTTTTTTTTACACATCGTTGTCACTAAAAGATAAATTTCTCACACATGACATGGGTATATGTGGAATGACACCGCAAAATACATTCTGCTGCTTCTCCTGAGTATGGGGATACCCCATGTGTGAGACTTTTTGGGAGCCTAGCTGTGTACAGGACCGCAAAAGCCAATCAACACTCTCAGGTTTTCTAATGGCGTAAATTGTTCATGTCATCTCTGCACTACCTGTCACAGTTTCGGAGGCCCTAAAATTCCAAGATAGCACAAAACCCCCCCAAATGACCCCATTTTGCAAAGTAGACACCCCAAGCTATTTGCTGAGAGGCATGGTGAGTCCATGGAATATTTTATATTTTGCCACAAGTTCCGGGAAATATATATATATATATTTTTTTTTTTTTTAAACAAAGTTGTCAGTAAATGATATATTGCTCACACATGCCATAGGTATATGTGAACTGACACCCCAAAATACATTCTGCTGCTTCTCCTGAGTACAGGGATACCCCATGTGTGAGACTTTTTTGCAGTCTAGCCGAGTACAGGACCCCGAAAACCAACCTCCACTTTCAGGCTTTCCAAGGGTGTAAATTGTTGATTTCACTCCTGACTACCTATCACAGTTTCGGAGGCCCTAAAATTCCAAGATAGCACAAAACCCCCCCAAATGACCCCATTTTGGAAAGTAGACACCCCAAGCTATTTGCTGAGAGGCATGGTGAGTCCATGGAATATTTTATATTTTGCCACAAGTTCCGGGAAATATATATATATATATATGTATTTTTTTTTTTTTTTTTTTACACAAAGTTGTCAGTAAATGATATATTGCTCACACATGCCATGGGTATATGTGAACTGACACCCCAAAATACATTCTGCTGCTTCTCCTGAGTACAGGGATACCCCATGTGTGAGACTTTTTTGCAGTCTAGCCGAGTACAGATCCCCGAAAACCAACCTCCACTTTCAGGCTTTCCAAGGGCGTAAATTGTTGATTTCACTCCTGACTACCTATCACAGTTTCGGAGGCCCTAAAATTCCAAGATAGCACAAAACCCCCCCAAATGACCCCATTTTTGAAAGTAGACACCCCAAGCTATTTGCTGAGAGGCATGGTGAGTCCATGGAATATTTTATATTTTGCCACAAGTTCCCGGGAAATATATATATATATATATTTTTTTTTTTTTACACAAAGTTGTCAGTAAATGATATATTGCTCACACATGCCATGGGTATATGTGAACTGACACCCCAAAATACATTCTGCTGCTTCTCCTGAGTACAGGGATACCCCATGTGTGAGACTTTTTTGCAGTCTAGCCAAATACAGGACCCCGAAAACCAACCTCCACTTTCAGGCTTTCCAAGGGCGTAAATTGTTGATTTCACTCCTGACTACCTATCACAGTTTCGGAGGCCCTAAAATTCCAAGATAGCACAAAACCCCCCCAAATGACCCCATTTTTGAAAGTAGACACCCCAAGCTATTTGCTGAGAGGCATGGTGAGTCCATGGAATATTTTATATTTTGCCACAAGTTCCCGGGAAATATATATATATATATATTTTTTTTTTTTTACACAAAGTTGTCAGTAAATGATATATTGCTCACACATGCCATGGGTATATGTGAACTGACACCCCAAAATACATTCTGCTGCTTCTCCTGAGTACAGGGATACCCCATGTGTGAGACTTTTTTGCAGTCTAGCCGAGTACAGGACCCCGAAAACCAACCTCCACTTTCAGGCTTTCCAAGGGCGTAAATTGTTGATTTCACTCCTGACTACCTATCACAGTTTCGGAGGCCCTAAAATTCCAAGATAGCACAAAACCCCCCCAAATGACCCCATTTTGGAAAGTAGACACCCCAAGCTATTTGCTGAGAGGCATGGTGAGTCCATGGAATATTTTATATTTTGCCACAAGTTCCGGGAAATATATATATATATATATATATATATATATTTTTTTTTTTTACACAAAGTTGTCAGTAAATGATATATTGCTCACACATGCCATGGGTATATGTGAACTGACACCCCAAAATACATTCTGCTGCTTCTCCTGAGTACAGGGATACCCCATGTGTGAGACTTTTTTGCAGTCTAGCCGAGTACAGGACCCCGAAAACCAACCTCCACTTTCAGGCTTTCCAAGGGCGTAAATTGTTGATTTCACTCCTGACTACCTATCACAGTTTCGGAGGCCCTAAAATTCCAAGATAGCACAAACCCCCCCCAAATGACCCCATTTTTGAAAGTAGACACCCCAAGCTATTTGCTGAGAGGCATGGTGAGTCCATGGAATATTTTATATTTTGCCACAAGTTCCGGGAAATATATATATATATATATATATATATATATATTTTTTTTTTTTTACACAAAGTTGTCAGTAAATGATATATTGCTCACACATGCCATGGGTATATGTGAACTGACACCCCAAAATACATTCTGCTGCTTCTCTTGAGTACAGGGATACCCCATGTGTGAGACTTTTTTGCAGTCTAGCCGAGTACAGGACCCCGAAATCCAACCTCCACTTTCAGGCTTTCCAAGGGCGTAAATTGTTGATTTCACTCCTGACTACCTATCACAGTTTCGGAGGCCCTAAAATTCCAAGATAGCACAAAACCCCCCCAAATGACCCCATTTTGGAAAGTAGACACCCCAAGCTATTTGCTGAGAGGCATGGTGAGTCCATGGAATATTTTATATTTTGCCACAAGTTCCGGGAAATATATTATTATTATTTTTTTTTTGTTTTTTTTACACAAAGTTGTCAGTAAATGATATATTGCGCACACATGCCATGGGTATATGTGAAATGACACCCCAAAATACATTCTGCTGCTTCTCCTGAGTACAGGGATACCCCATGTGTGAGACTTTTTTGCCGTCTAGCCGAGTACAGGACCCCGAAAACCAACCTCCACTTTCAGGCTTTCCAAGGGCGTAAATTGTTGATTTCACTCCTGACTACCTATCACAGTTTTGGAGGCCATGAAATGCCAAGACAGCACAACCCCCCCCCCCCCCCCAAATGACCCCTTTTCGGAAAGTAGACAACCTGAGCTATTTGCAGAGAGGCATGTTGAGTATTTTGCAGATCTCACTTTTTGTCACAAAGCTTTGGAAATTGAAAAAAGAGGAAAAAAAATGCATTTTCCTGTTTTTTCTTCATTTTCCAAAAAAAATTAGAGCTGCAAAATACTCACCATGCCTCTCAGCAAATAAATTGGAGTGTCTACTTTGCAAAATGGGGTAATTTGGGGGGGTTTTGTGCCATCTTGGCTTTTTATGGACTTCAAAAGTGTGATAGGTAGTAAGGAGTGAGATCAACAATTTACGCCCTTGGAAAGCCAAAAGGTGCGCATTGGTTTTCCGGGTCCTGTACGCGGCTAGACTGGCAAAAAGTCTCACACATGGGGTATCATTGTACTCAGGAGAAGCAGCAGAATGTATTTTGGGGTGTCATTTCACATAAACCCATGGCATGTGTGAGCAATATATCATTTACTGCCAACTTTGTGTAAAAAAAAAAAAAAAAAAAAAAAAAATTTTTTCCCGAAACTTGTGGCAAAATATAAACTATTCCATGGACTCACCATGCTTCTCAGCCAGTAGCTTGGAGTGTCTACTTTGCAAAATGGGGTCATTTGGGGGGGTTTTGTGCTATCTTGAAATTTCAGGGCCTCTGAAACTCTGACAGGTAGTCAGGGGTAAAATCAGCAATTTACGCCATTAGAAAACCTGAAGATGTGGACTGGTTGTCGGGGTCGCGTACACGGCTAGGCTCCCAAAAAGTCTCACACATGGGGTATCCCTGTACTCAGGAGAAGCAAAAGAATGTATTTTGGGGTGTCATTTCACACATTCCCATGGCATGCATGAGCAATATATCATTTAGTGACAACTTTCTGTAAAAAAACAACAACAAAAAAAATAATAATAATTTTCCCGAAACTTGTGGCAAAATATAAAATACTTCATGGACTCACCATGCCTCTCAGAAAAAAGCTTTGGGTGTCTACTTTTCAAAAAGGGGTCATTTGGGGGGTGTTTGAACTGTCCCGGCATTTTATGCTCAATCTTAGCCACACATCACCCACTCTTCTAACCACTTGAAAACCAAGCCTTTTCTGTGCCTTTTTGTTTACATGAAAAAATATTTTTTTTACTAGAAAATTACTTTTAACCCCCAAACATTATATATTTTGTTAAAGCAGAGGCCCTATAGAATAAAATGGTGGATGTTGCAAATTTTTTTGTCACACGGTATTTGCGCACAGATTTTCCAAACGCAATTTTTGCGAAAAAAAATAATTTTTTTTAATTTATTGCACAAATACACTATATAATTCCAATTTTTTTGGTAAAATTTAAAAGATGATCTTATGCCGAGTTCATAGACACCTAACATGACATGCTTTAAAAATTGCGCATGCCTGCGCAGCGGCAAAAACATACGTACATTTTTAAAAACCTTTAAAAGTCTCTACAGGTTACCACTTTAGACTTACAGAGGAGGTCTACTGCAAGAATTAGTGCACTCGATCTGGCGATCGCGGCGATACCTCACATGCATGCTGCAATTGCGGTTTACATATGACACTAGACCACCGCTTGCGTGCGCCATTGCGCGCAAGCACCGGGGGAAAGGGGGGGGGGCTCAATTTTTTTTTTTTTTCTTTTTTCTTTTGCTTTTTTATGTTATTTTGACACCTTTCCTTTCATTTTTTTTTTAAATCATTTTTATTGTTATCACAGTGAATTTAAATATCCCCTATGATAGCAATCTGTGGTGACAGGTACTCTTTTTTAAAAAAATTGGGGTCTTTTAGACTCTAGATCTCTCCTCTGACGTTAACGCATCTGACCACACCAAAATTGGTGTGATAAAATACTTTCCCAATTTCCCAATGGCCCTGCTTATTTCTGGCGAAACAGAAGTCATGAAATGCTCGTAGCCTCCGGCATCTTAGGCCATAGAGATGATTGGAGCCATTCTCATCTCCAATTAGCTCTATGGTTAGACAATTGAACCACCGGCTGCACTCTCGGGTTAACCGGTGGGACAGGAGAGCCCGAGAAAAACCACGGAAGGCTGCGGAAGGCGGCGGTGGGGGGGGAGGCCCCTCCCACTGCATGTAAAAGCAGTCTAGCGGCCAATTACCTGCTAGGATTGCTTTTACATGTAAGCCGACCGCTGGCTGTAAATAACGATACCAAGATGATGCCTAAATCTGCAGGCATCATCCTGGTATAACCACTCAAAGTCCAGCAACGTACCAGTACATTGCTGGTCCTTGTTTGGCATATAGGTTTTTTTTTTTTTCATGCAGCCTGTGGGCTGAACGGAAAAAAAGAGAACCTATCAGAAATCAGCACAGGAATAATGCGTAGTATTACTCATCATTAACCGCCCAAACAACCACCCACTGAATTTAATGATGGGTATACACGACACTATCCACGTATACCAAAATAGGATTTTAACTGCAGTGCTGAAATCAGAAAATCACCACAGCTGCTATCAGCAAAGGTATCCATATATGCTGAGCGCAAACACTGTTTGTGTCAGAATATATAAAATCAATGCGTGGTAGCCGACGAGTACCTGCAAGAGAAACAGGTCACAAAAGAATGAAAAAACAAAGGACATTAAAAAAAAGTACAGTAGGAAGAGTAGGACATATAAAATGACTGACACAACAAAAGTTTTTGGATTCTCATCATTAACCGCCCAAACAACCACCCACTGAATTTAATGATGGGTATACACGGCACTATCCATGTATACCAAAATAGGATTTTAACTGCAGTGCTGAAATCAGAAAATCACCACAGCTGCTATCAGCAAAGGTATCCATATATGCTGAGCGCAAACACTGTTTGTGTCAGAATATATAAAATCAATGCGTGGTAGCCGACGAGTACCTGCAAGAGAAACAGGTCACAAAAGAATGAAAAAACAAACAAAGGACATTGAAAAAAGTACAGTAGGAAGGAGTAGAAGGACATATAAAATTACTGACACAACAACAGTTTTTGGATCCTTTTATTTTTCTAACTGTTTCTTGATTTGGGACTGCGATCTTCTGCGATCTTCTCTTCCAGCTTGGGTCTCTCAAAATGTCGATGGACATCCAACATCTTTCGAGACCCTGTGTTTGTGTGCCCTACACTGTGTCGTGCTGTACCCTACGCTAATACTCCACTAGTGTATGGTAGCGCTCGAAACATTCCCCGATGCAGAGACCAGGTTGGTCAGGACATTTGGGACAATAATAACGGGGGTCACGCCTAAATCCGCGCCTGCTACAGACACAACATCTTTTTTGGGGGTATCTTTGGGTAGGGGTACTCGGGAGGACATAAGGAAAATGCCTCTCATGCAGCCGGCTCACTGCATCTGGAAGGGGAAGTTGGGCAGGCATGCCTCCTGGGTACAGGTAGGCAAGGATGATCTCTTCCTGGAATTCCCGGAAAGATCCAGTTCGTCCTGACGCCCTGTATAGGACAAAGGCGTTCAGCATAGCCAATTGGTAAAGGTAAACAGACACTTTTTTGTACCAGCGTCTGGCTTTACGGGCAACTAAATACGGCGCCAAAAGCTGGTCGTTAAGGTCCACCCCTCCCATGTTAAGGTTATATTCGTGGACACAGAGGGGTTTCTCCACAACGCCAGTTGCCGTAGTGATTTGGATCGTCGTGTCTGCGTGAAGGGAGGACAGAACATAAACATCCCGTGTATCCTTCCACTTCACCGCAAGCAATTTGTCCGTTTTCAAGCAGGCTCTCGCCCCCCGACTAAGACGGGAATTTACAAGCCGTTGGGGGAAGCCCCGGCAATTAGGTCGCACGGTGCCACATGCGCCAATTTGTAAATCGAGAAGGTGACTAAATAGTGGCACGCTTGTATAAAAGTTGTCCACGTACAAATGGTACCCCTTTCCGGATAAGGGTGACACCAAGTCCCAAACGATCTTACCGCTGCTCCCTATGTAGTCTGGGCAGTTGGGGGGCTCCACACAGCTATCTTTTCCCTCATAGACCCGGAAACTAACTGTATAGCCTGTGGCCCTGTCACACAATTTATACAGTTTGACCCCGTACTTGGCACGCTTGCTGGGGAGGTACTGTTTCATAGCAAGGCGGCCAGTAAATTTAATCAGGGACTCGTCAACGCAGACAACTTGTTCGGGGGTAAACAAGGCTGCAAACCGCTGATTGAAGTGGTCTATGAGGGGCCGAATTTTGTGGAGCCGATCGTATTCAGGGTCTCCCCGAGGACGACAGATTTCATTGTCGCTGAAATGCATGAATCGCAGAATTTGCTCGTATCTCCCCCTGGACATGGAGGCAGAGTACATGCGCATATGGTGAACTGGGCTAGTGGACCAATATAGCCGCAATTCACTCTGTTTAGTTATGCCCATGTTGAGGGAAAGGCCCAGAAAGATCTTAAATTCGGAAACTGTTATAGGTTTCCAGCCGAATTGTTTGGCAAGGTGTGAATTTGGGTTGGCGACGATGAACTGTTGTGCATATAAATTTGATTGATCCACAATCGATCTGTAAAGATCTTCCATGAAGAACAGCTCATAAAAGTTTAGGGGCGTAAAACCAGCTGTCTCCACGTGGATTCCAGGTTGGGCGGTGAATGGGGGAAGTACTGGCGCTGTAGTATCAGTGGGTTGCCAATTAGGATATGCCAGCGCATCAGGGAGGGCACTATGGGCTCTACGGGCCTGTCTACGAATACGCGGTGGCTGCGGGCCACTACTTGTGCTAGCCACCGCACCAGCTTCAACTGCACTTAGGGGACTCGCCACGTCACCAGGTCTTACTGCAGTGCTGGTTGTACTAGGTCCAGGTTGTACTAGGCCGCTGGCGCTTGCCAGGTCGCCAGAAAAATGAGCGGCACTAGTAACCACACTCTGCTCCATACGAGCAACCTGCGATTCCTGCATCTCAACAACTTCAGAATGGGGTCGGGTACGCCTGGGTCTAACAGGGACCCATCTGTCGTCGGAGCTATCTGTCAGGGAGCCACTGCTGTCATCAGGTTCATATACTGACACTAATTCAGTCATTGTAGCTTCCCCTTCGCTATCAGATGACTCGGTCAGCATATAACTGATAAGCTCTTCATCCCTGTACGAACGTTTGGTCATTTTGGTAACTAAATTTACCCGTACAGTGATGCGACTCACAGGTAATAAAAGCACCTGGTTGTCGAAGATTATTTCAAGCGCTACCAAAAAAACTGCTAATGCTAGCAGGGATCAGGCCTGACTCTGCTAACACAGCGGTTTTGTGTCTTGTGTTTTTTTGCAAGTGACAGTAATCTATTGATTACTACACTTGCCTGGGTGAAAGGGTTAAACGCAGGTGCTGGCCGGAATCAGTGCTGATCGTGCAAACACAGCGTTTTGGGAACCCTAAACTATGGGGGCGCTAGTATAGTTCTGATCAGATCAGATATTGATCTGTTCAAACACTATACTAGAAATGGAAGTGTATGTGCGTGCGTGCGTGTGTGGTAATCAAGGGGTTACTTCTAAACTATGCGCTGGGGATCTGGGGGGGGGTGGCGGGGACCCTAATCCTCCTTTGGGAAAGAAACTAGCTAGCTAGCGCAACCTCAAGTCACAATGACACTAATACAAAATACAGTAAAAACAGTATATTATGTGTGTATTAGTGCTAATGTGACAGAGGGTGTAGGGGTTAACGGGATGTGATCAGGGGGGGATCAGGGGTTTAAATCTTTATTGGAAGGGGCTGGCGGGTATCCTAAGGATAAAAGGAACGGTGACAAGCGCTAAACCTGGTCACAAGTCACACTTATACGGGTATATAGAAAATGCTATATACTGTATACAGTGTGTTGTGGCAGGGGGTGTAGGGGTGATCAGGGGGGGATCAGGGGATTAAATCTTTATTGGGCGGGTGGCGGGGACCCTAAACCTCCTTGGGACAGAAACTTAGTCGCCTGCGCTAATTCTGATCACAATGACACTAATACAAAAATACAAAAACACTGTATATTACGTTTGTATTAGTGCTGATGTGACAGAGGGTGTAGGGGTTAACTAGCGGTGATCAGGAGGGGATCAGGGGGGATCAGGGGCTTAAATCTTTATTAGGGGGGGGTGGCGGGTAATTCAAGTGGAAAAAGGGGGGTCGCAAGCGCTAGACCTGACCACAAATCACACTTATACGGGTATATAGCAAAATGCTATATACTGTATACGGTGTGTGTTATGGCAGGGGGTGTAGGGGTGATCAGGGGGGGGTCAGGGGCTTAAATCTTTATTGGGCGGGTGGCGGGGACCCTAAACCTTCTTGGGACAGAAACTTAGTCGCCTGCGCTAATTCTGATCACAATGACACTAATACAAATATACAATAACACCGTATATTGCGTTTGTATTAGTGCTGATGTGACAGAGGGTGTAGGGGTTAACTAGCGGTGATCGGGGGGGGGTCAGGGGAGATCAGGGGCTCAAATCTTTATTAGGGGGGGTGGGGGGTAATTCAAGTGGAAAAGGGGGGGTCGCAAGTGCTACACCTGTTCACAAATCACACTTATACAGGTATATAGGTAACTGCTATATGCTGTATATAGTGTGTGTTGTGTCAGGTGCTGTAGGGGTTAATCGGGGGGGCGATTGGGGGGTAAATGTGCCTATCTAGCTGTGTGTGACTGTGTTTGGTGCAGTACTTACAGTTAGAAGTGCTCTCTTCTCCAGATGAATCCAAAAGGGATCATGGGAGAAGAGGGCACGTCTTTTCTGAGTCTGTGTTTACATTTCACAGACTCAGAACAAGATCTGATTGGCCTGGACCTGATGACTGATCAATTCTGAACCCAATCGAGCCATCGGTGTCTGCGGGCACGCGCGGGAGCACGCACAGGACCGGCGGCAAGTAGCGAGGTAGACCTACGTCACTCTGCCTGGCCGGGGCCGACTGCCGCAGTAAATATACTGTGCGCAGTCGGCAAGTGGTTAAGAATCGATACCCCTTACCTCTGATACCCGAGCTCCTAGATCGATTAAGGAAAGCAAAGATTTTCTCGAAACTAGACCTACGAGGGGCATATAACCTTGTCCGCATACGCAAGGGGGATGAGTGGAAGACAGCATTCAGGACACGCTACGGACATTTTGAATATCTCGTCATGCCCTTCGGGCTCTGCAATGCCCCGGCCACATTCCAGCACTTCCTGAATGATGTCTTCCGTGATATACTGGATTCTTTTGTCGTAATATATCTAGACGACATACTAATCTTCTCCTCTTCTTCTGCTGAACATAACGAGCATATGAGAAGGGTACTTCTCCGTCTCCGGGAGCACAGACTCTATGCCAAGTTGGAGAAATGTGTTTTTGATACAGAATCCGTGGAATTCCTGGGGTACTTGATCTCTCCGGGGCAAATACAAATGGACCCTCGTAAGATCACAGCTATCCTGGAATGGCCTATCCCTAAGGACAAGAAGTCTGTACAGCGCTTCATTGGGTTTGCCAATTTCTATAGACGTTTTATCAGAGGTTTTTCCCAGGTATGCTCCCCCATTACAGCCCTGACAAAAAGCCACAACCTGTTCACATGGACCAACCAAGCTCAAGAGGCCTTTGAGAAACTAAAAGAACTGTTTACCCAGGCTCCTATTCTCATCCAGCCCGAATCTACAAAGGCCTTTTTCCTTGAAGTTGATGCCTCCGATATTGCCATTGGGGGTATCCTGTCCCAAAGAGGTGAGAGGGATGATCGACTTCACCCCGTGGCATTCTACTCACGAAAACTCCTGCCCGCTGAAATTAACTATGACGTGGGCGAAAGGGAACTTCTTGCTGTCAAAAACACTCTAGAGGAATGGCGCCATCTCCTTGAAGGAGTACCCTTACCTGTAACTGTATATACAGACCACCGTAATCTAGAGTACCTACGTACTGCTAAGAGACTGCGTCCTCGTCAAGCCCGCTGGGCTTTATTCTTTTCCAGATTTAATTTGCAGATCACCTACCGCCCTGGCTCAAAAAAACAAAAGGCAGATGCTCTATCACGCATGTATGAAAAGACAAACCCAACAGATCAAACCCAAGACACCATCTTACCTCCAAACCAATTCCTAGCAATACAGGTATCACTCCTAGATCGTATACGCAATTCATCGGTCCAACCACCAGTGATGATACCTCCTCTGATCCAGAAACAAGGCTTATGGTACCATGGTGAACAACTGTATATACCAGTGGTTCTCAATTCCGGTCCTCGGGACCCACTAACAGTTCAGATTTTAAGTATTACCTTGGGGGATGCAGACTAGAATACCACAATCACTGAGCAGCAAATGAGATCACCTGTGATGTAATTTAGTTATCTTGCAAACCTGGCCTGTTGGTGGGTCCCGAGGACCGGAGTTGAGAACCACTGGTATATACCACCTTCACTCCAGTCTGAGGTAATTGGCCAGTTCCATGATACCCTTTCCGCAGGTCACGGAGGAATTACCCAGACATTTGAAAACATTAGCCGTTATTATTGGTGGCCTTCTATTAAATCGGACGTCAGGGATTATGTCCTTTCTTGTGATATATGTGCTCGATCAAAGACCCCAAAGATAAAACCTGTGGGTCTTCTCCAACCTCCTGCAGTTCCTCAAGGGCCATGGACCGACATAGCCATGGACTTTATTGTGGATCTACCCTTATCACACAAACACAACACCATCATGGTGGTAGTGGATAGATTCACAAAAATGGCACATTTCATTCCTTCTGTAGGACTTCCATCTGCTTCAAAGACTGCCTCCTTGTTCCTGCAAAACATCTTTCGTATACATGGATTACCCCAAACCATCATCACTGACCGTGGGTCCCAGTTCACCTCCCGTTTCTGGTCCCATTTTTGTCATCATCTAAGGATCCAACGATGTTTATCCTCGGCTTACCATCCTCAGACCAACGGCCAAACAGAACGTACCAACCAGATTCTGGAACAATATCTTCGTTGTTTCACTACACATCTGCAAGACGACTGGTTATCTCTGCTTCCCACAGCAGAGTTCTCCTACAACAACCACATGCACCACTCCAGCAAGATGACACCTTTTTATGCCAACTATGGTTTCCATCCATGTGCCCTTCCAGAGCTACCTTGTCCAAACACAGTGCCTGATGTAGCCTCACAACTGAACAAACTTAAGCCTATGTTGTACTAGACCCTGAAAATAGCACAACAACGCTACAAAGGATATGCAGACAAAAAAAGGTCACCAGCACCCACCTATGTGCCAGGAGACAAAGTCTGGCTGTCCACACAACATATGCGTTTGTCTTGCCCCTCACGGAAGTTGGGACCACGTTACATAGGGCCTTTCACTATAACCGAGATCCTATCTCCTGTGGCCGTCCGCCTGGACCTCCCTTCCACCTACAGGTTACATCCGGTTTTTCATGTATCCCTCCTAAAACCTTGGAAACCCAACAGATTTCCTTCCCGTATTGTGGCTCCACCCTCTCCAGTGGTTGTGGATGGCTCTGAAGAGTTTGAAGTCCAAGAGATTCTTGATTCCAGACGTCGTAGGGGAAATCTGGAGTATCTCATCCACTGGAAAGGGTATGGCCCAGAGGAGAGATCCTGGGAGCCAGCTAAGAATGTTCATGCACCTGCCAAGATTAGAGCTTTCCACAGAAGACACCCTGGCCGACCAACCCTATTTCGCGCCCTGAGGTCGCGTTTAGGAAGGGGGCTCTGTCACGGCACTGCCGCGTACTCACCTGCGTCTGGGCGCCTGCGGCGTTCTCGCAACAGAGTCTCGGTGCTTGCCGGTCACAGAGACACCCCCTCCGGGTCTGCGGTGGCTCCTTCTCCTCCCCTCACCTCTGAGGACTGCAGCAGCACACTGTCATGGCAAGATGGAGGCCGCCATGCGGTTAGTGTTTTACACAGAGGGAGAGAGGAGAGTTGAAGATCTGGTAAGATCAGGTTCTATGAAGCAAACCAAGATGGCGCTGGGTCTGTGACCTCCCTTTATAGCCCCTGGCAGCCCCACCTACTGGTGGGAGGTGGCGGGTCATGTGATCCTGGCTCCCTATATAAACCAAGCACACCTTCCAGTCAGTGCTTGGTTATTTTCCTTGCTCCTGTGTGTCTGCTAATTGCATTGTCTGTGTTCCTGATCATTTCTCCCTCAGGTGGATACTCCTTGATTGCCTGCCAGACCTGACTCCAGAGTTGTCGACCTTACCTCCTCCTCTTCATTAAAGGCCCCCGTGCCACCACAGTCCCTACGGGGCCCTGTTCCCACTTCCAGGGACTCCTAAGGGTCGTGATTGTAAGGGAGTGCTGTTCCACTGCAACTGGGTTCCCTCTCCACTGCAAGACCCCAGGTGGGTTGTGACAAATATCTCCTGAATGTGCACTATTTGTACTGAGTATGTCCTCCATTTAGATTGCTGTGCTGCAATCAAAAAACCCATACACATACGTGGGAGTGACGTCATCACTGCTCAGTCATTTAAACGGCCGGACCCTGTAAATCTGGAAGGAAGACTAGGTGAAGATGGAAGCCCTGTCATCAATGACTCTGTGCCACTGGCGGGCTTTGTTTTAAAGTAAGCCTTTGATAATGTGCTAGTATGAGGTGCATACTAGCTCATTCTGCCATTGTCTTACAGGGGAAATTTTTTTTTATTTATTTAAAGAGGAGTTCTGTCCCCCAGGAAAAAAGTTAAAAGTCAGCAGCTACAAATACTGTAGCTGTTGACTTTTAAATATTAGAACTTACCTGTCCAGGGTTCCCGCGATGTCGGCACCCAAAGCTGATTATCGTATTGGCTCTCAGGTGCTGCCGCCGCCATTCAGGGTAAGGGAACCCGGCAGTGAACCCTTTTGGCTTCACAGCTAGTTCCCCACTGCGCATGTGTTAAGCACGCTGCGCTTTCTAATTGGCCCGGCGGCAGAGGAAGAAGGAGGGGAGCTAAACTTCTGAGGTACGGCGCCGCGGGGCTGTCTCCCGGAAATGGGGAAGGGTACCTGTCAAAAACAGGTATCCGTTCTCCCCTCCCCCCCTGAAAGGTGCCAAATGTGGCACCAGACGGGGGGAGGAAGCATATAAGCAGAAGTTCGAGTTTTGGGTGGAACTCCGCTTTAAGGACTTTACTACCACTTTAAAGACCTTTCTATTCATTTAAAATAGTGATTCCAAGATATTTACACTCTTTATTTTTATTTTTATTGTTATTATTACAGGATTATTATAGCCTCAGCAGTTTGTGCAGCCCTTTACAAGGTGAAGGGAGGCAGTATAGTTATAATACAATTTAGGACAAGAGGGTTATGGGGCTCTTTATCTAACAACATATAAATAACTATTAATAATTGTCAGCAATTTTCAATGTAGCAGTGTAACTGCTCTAGCACGGTAAACTAATTTACATTTGCAAGCGTACGTGTTAAAATAAACAAGATTCAAAAATAAATTATAATATTCTGCTAGCAGAGTGCAAAATGTATTACCAGATCTCGTCTAACCAGAAAGTATATATTTGTGGGAATTTAGGCAAACAGCTATATATGCAGTTCAACTACATATATGTCTACTGTTTTCCTTGCCAAAGCATTTATATTTTTGAAAAATCAACACTTATGCTAGCCAGGAAGCTGACCCATCTACTTCTTGGTATAGTATTAGTCCTTGCTGCTCCTTGGACAGATGTATTGTTCAATAAGCAGGCTGGATGTTGAGGGGTGACACAGGAAACTGCATTACTAAACTGGAAAATAAGTGTGTCACCTGTCCTACTGTGCATTGTGCCATTGGTGCATAAACGTTAAGCCTGGTTGAACAGAATTAAAATTAGTTTCACAGATAAGACAAAAAACACAAATGACTTGCTCAACTATTTTAATTGTGCATTTAGCTGTTTACCTGGTGTTCTTTGATTTTCATGAAATGTTTCCATTGGAAAACTATACATTATGTACAATATGTGCACACACATACACACAACATTTTCCTGCTCACTTAACTATAGGCTCAGTTCACAAAGCTAGCACACCAGGATAAGGATTCTGTCACGTGACTGAAAATAATCTATACCTATACCAGTACAAGCCTTTTCGAAATAAGCTTATCGCATCATATTTGATGGTTTTGATTTTGGGACCAAACTGCAGGCATGTAACAGAAAGTAGCAAGAATGCAATATAGTAGAATGCCATCACTTCTAAAGTGTGACAAAAATGTGCGAATCACAAGGCAGGCTGAGCAGAATTACACATCCTTTGGTTGCTAACCGGTCACATACTGTATATAGTATATATTCAAACTGTATATTGCTTGTGATAATGTTCTAAATTAATTCAATAACTAAACAATTAAATCATACACTGAATTCCTAAAAAGATGAAAAATTAGCCATGTAAGTGAATAGGTATGATTCTTGATGAAAAAAGGGGTTAACATTTCTTGTAATGAAAAACCTATTAACGCTGTAAACAATAAATGACAACACACCAGAAGTGACGCACTTCTGGTAAACGGCAAACCACGCAACGTCACTTCCTGGAATCGGTGGAACGCACACCGGCTGCATTCCCGGAAGGATTATGTGATCGCTCTTTGCATGTGGACATCTGTGTCTTTTATATGGAAATTTCTGTTTTATCCTTGTGACTATTCTTACTTATAATTAGGGTTGAGCGGACACCTAGATGTCCGTGTTCGACGGGTTCGGCCGAACTTTAAAAAAAAGTCCGGGTCCGTGTCCCGGACTTTTACCGAACTTTTCCCGGACACCGAACCCCATTGAAGTCAATGGGGACCCGAACTTTAAGGCACTAAAATGGCTCTAAAACACCAAAGGAAAGGGCTAGAGTGCTGCAAATGGCAGCAAAACGTAATTAAGAGCATGGCAAGTGCTCTGCAAACAAATGTGGATAGGGAAATAACTTAAAACAACAAAAAAAAACAGAAAAATAAAACAATGTTCTTCTTCATCTCTGAAGGACGAGGCCCATATGGAGTAGGAGGGAGGTTGAGGTGGTGGTGGATGTGGCGGTGACATAGGCGTGCGCACAGGGTGTGCTGGGTGTGCCTGGGCACACCCTAATCACCTAGGGCACATAGCATTGCCAGTGAGGAGATGGGAAAGATCTCCCTGGGACCTGCTCTGCTCTATTTCTCCTTGCCTACAGGTACATGGCCCCGATACATTACTCTCCCTGCTGGCAAACACATGCATGTGTATTTCAACTTTGGGGTGCACACCTTAATGCAATAGGCTGCGCACACCTATGGGCGGTGTAGGTGGAAGCGGCGGTGGAGGAGGACCAGGGCCGGATTAACAGCATCATGGGCTTGGTGCTGAGGATTTTGAAGGGCCTTAAGGGCCGTGCCTTGCCATGCACCCAGAGGAGGAAGGGTGCAGCCATGCATGCCTAATTCAACATGGGATGCTGTCTCTGAAGCCCATAAACACATCCATGCATCGCCAACTGTCCCTCCTTGTCCGGCCTTCACGCTGTGTGGGGAGGTTCTGAGGGTGCTGCCTGGGGAAGCGAGCATAGAAGCCAGACTTCTGTGTTTACAAGTGACAGAAGAGCGGTAACAGTGAATATGGCCAACCCGGGGCCTATATAAAAGGTAGGGGCCTGGAGCTGCAGCTCCAATAGCCCCTACATTAATCTGGCCCTGAGGAGGAGGACGAGGTAGCCAACACTGCTTCTTTTCAAAAATTTTAAATGAGGGTACACCCCAAAAGAGTGAGAAAGAGCAAAAATGGAACAATGGGTGGGTAAGGTCGGTATCCATTGCTATTCTGCATAAGGTACGGAAAAGTCCCGTGGGATCCATGCCTGGTTCATTTTAATGAACGTGAGCTTGTCCACATTGTCTCTGGACAGGCGGCTGCGCTTGTCTGTTATAACGCCCCCAGCCGTGCTAAATACCCGTTCAGATAATACACTGGCTGCAGGGCACGCCAGCACCTCCAAGGCGTAAAGGGCAAGCTCAGGCCATGTGCCCAATTTGGAGACCCAGAAGTTGAAGGGGGCAGACCCGTCATTCACTACATGTAGGCGTGTGCACACATACTGCTCCACCATGTTGGTAAAATGCTGCCTCCTGCTAAGACGTTCCATCTGAGCTGCTGGTGCTGCTGTTTGTTGTGGCGTGCTGACAAAGCTTTTCCACATTTCGGCCATGCTAACCCTGCCTTCTGAGGTGCTGGCGGTGCCCTGGTTGCGTTGGCGACCTCCTCCTCCTCCTCCTCTGCCTTGTGCTTCCACTGTGGCCCCGCTGTCAGATGGGAATGCCAGCAGCATGGCGTCTACCAGCGTGCGCTTGTACTCGCGCATCTTGCGATCGCGCTCCAGTGAGTGAATTAAGGACGGTACGTTGTCCTTGTAACGGGGATCCAGCAGCGTGGCCACCCAGTAATCAGCACAAGTTAGAATGTGGGCAACTCGGCGGTCGTTGTGGAGACACTGCAGCATGTAATCGCTCATGTGTGCCAGGCTGCCCAGAGGCAACGAAAGGCTGTCCTCTGTGGGAGGTGTATCGTCCGTGTCCTCTGTATCCCCCCAGCCACGCACCAGTGATGGCCATGAGCTGGCCTGGGTGCCACCCTGCTGTGAACATGGTTCCATCTCCTCCTCCAGCTCCTCCTCCTCCTCATCCTCCTCATCCTCCAGAACTGTGCCCCTGCTGGACAATTGCGTCCCTGGCGTTTGCGTGTGCAGGAACCCACCCTCGGAGCCCCTTGCGAATGACTGCCCTGAAAGCCTTGGAAATGTTACCTCTTCATCCTCCTCCTCCTCCTCATCCTGTGCCACATCCTCTTCCATCATCGCCCGAATTGTTTTTTCAAGGAGGCATAGAAGTGGGATAGTTAAGCTGAGAACGGCGTCATTGCCACTGGCCATGTTGGTGGAGTACTCAAAACAGCGCAACAAGGCACACAGGTCTCGCATGGAGGCCCAGTTAAATTAAATAGCGGAATAGAAAATATGATCCAAAAAAAGTGTATGTATATCACACGTACACAACCACACTGGGCCCCAATTACTATTGTTTGTACCCCTAAAAGGCTAGATGAGGAGTAGGGGGAGTATGGAACAGGCAGCACCCTCAAACCTTCAGAAGTATGAGATGAACCCCAACAACTTGGAAAGGTGGATCTCTCTCACACGTACCAACACAGACTATCCCCCAATTTAACTGATCCCCAAAGGTTTTTGATTAAATAGCGGAATAGAAAATATGATCCAAAAAAAGTGTATGTATATCACACGTACACAACCACACTAGGCCCCAATTACTATTGTTTGTACCCCTAAAAGGCTAGATGAGGAGTAGGGGGGGTATGGAACAGGCAGCACCCTCAAACCTTCAGAAGTATGAGATGAACCCCAACAACTTGGAAAGGTGGATCTCTCTCACACGTACCAACACAGACTATCCCCCAATTTAACTGATCCCCAAAGGTTTTTGATTAAATAGCGGAATAGAAAATATGATCCAAAAAAAGTGTATGTATATCACACGTACACAACCACACTAGGCCCCAATTACTATTGTTTGTACCCCTAAAAGGCTAGATGAGGAGTAGGGGGGGTATGGAACAGGCAGCACCCTCAAACCTTCAGAAGTATGAGATGAACCCCAACAACTTGGAAAGGTGGATCTCTCTCACACGTACCAACACAGACTATCCCCCAATTTAACTGATCCCCAAAGGTTTTTGATTAAATAGCGGAATAGAAAATATGATCCAAAAAAAGTGTATGTATATCACACGTACACAACCACACTAGGCCCCAATTACTATTGTTTGTACCCCTAAAAGGCTAGATGAGGAGTAGGGGGGGTATGGAACAGGCAGCACCCTCAAACCTTCAGAAGTATGAGATGAACCCCAACAACTTGGAAAGGTGGATCTCTCTCACACGTACCAACACAGACTATCCCCCAATTTAACTGATCCCCAAAGGTTTTTGATTAAATAGCGGAATAGAAAATATGATCCAAAAAAAGTGTATGTATATCACACGTACACAACCACACTAGGCCCCAATTACTATTGTTTGTACCCCTAAAAGGCTAGATGAGGAGTAGGGGGGGTATGGAACAGGCAGCACCCTCAAACCTTCAGAAGTATGAGATGAACCCCAACAACTTGGAAAGGTGGATCTCTCTCACACGTACCAACACAGACTATCCCCCAATTTAACTGATCCCCAAAGGTTTTTGATTAAATAGCGGAATAGAAAATATGATCCAAAAAAAGTGTATGTATATCACACGTACACAACCACACTAGGCCCCAATTACTATTGTTTGTACCCCTAAAAGGCTAGGAGTAGGGGGAGTATGGAACAGGCAGCACCCTCAAACCTTCAGAAGTATGAGATGAACCCCAACAACTTGGAAAGGTGGATCTCTCTCACACGTACCAACACAGACTATCCCCCAATTTAACTGATCCCCAAAGGTTTTTGATTAAATAGCGGAATAGAAAATATGATCCAAAAAAAGTGTATGTATATCACACGTACACAACCACACTAGGCCCCAATTACTATTGTTTGTACCCCTAAAAGGCTAGATGAGGAGTAGGGGGGGTATGGAACAGGCAGCACCCTCAAACCTTCAGAAGTATGAGATGAACCCCAACAACTTGGAAAGGTGGATCTCTCTCACACGTACCAACACAGACTATCCCCCAATTTAACTGATCCCCAAAGGTTTTTGATTAAATAGCGGAATAGAAAATATGATCCAAAAAAAGTGTATGTATATCACACGTACACAACCACACTAGGCCCCAATTACTATTGTTTGTACCCCTAAAAGGCTAGATGAGGAGTAGGGGGGGTATGGAACAGGCAGCACCCTCAAACCTTCAGAAGTATGAGATGAACCCCAACAACTTGGAAAGGTGGATCTCTCTCACACGTACCAACACAGACTATCCCCCAATTTAACTGATCCCCAAAGGTTTTTGATTAAATAGCGGAATAGAAAATATGATCCAAAAAAAGTGTATGTATATCACACGTACACAACCACACTAGGCCCCAATTACTATTGTTTGTACCCCTAAAAGGCTAGGAGTAGGGGGAGTATGGAACAGGCAGCACCCTCAAACCTTCAGAAGTATGAGATGAACCCCAACAACTTGGAAAGGTGGATCTCTCTCACACGTACCAACACAGACTATCCCCCAATTTAACTGATCCCCAAAGGTTTTTGATTAAATAGCGGAATAGAAAATATGATCCAAAAAAAGTGTATGTATATCACACGTACACAACCACACTAGGCCCCAATTACTATTGTTTGTACCCCTAAAAGGCTAGATGAGGAGTAGGGGGGGTATGGAACAGGCAGCACCCTCAAATCTTCAGAAGTATGAGATGAACCCCAAAAACTTGGAAAGGTGGATCTCTCTCACACGTACCAACACAGACTATCCCCCAATTTAACTGATCCCCAAAGGTTTTTGATTAAATAGCGGAATAGAAAATATGATCCAAAAAAAGTGTATGTATATCACACGTACACAACCACACTAGGCCCCAATTACTATTGTTTGTACCCCTAAAAGGCTAGATGAGGAGTAGGGGGGGTATGGAACAGGCAGCACCCTCAAACCTTCAGAAGTATGAGATGAACCCCAACAACTTGGAAAGGTGGATCTCTCTCACACGTACCAACACAGACTATCCCCCAATTTAACTGATCCCCAAAGGTTTTTGATTAAATAGCGGAATAGAAAATATGATCCAAAAAAAGTGTATGTATATCACACGTACACAACCACACTAGGCCCCAATTACTATTGTTTGTACCCCTAAAAGGCTAGATGAGGAGTAGGGGGGGTATGGAACAGGCAGCACCCTCAAACCTTCAGAAGTATGAGATGAACCCCAACAACTTGGAAAGGTGGATCTCTCTCACACGTACCAACACAGACTATCCCCCAATTTAACTGATCCCCAAAGGTTTTTGATTAAATAGCGGAATAGAAAATATGATCCAAAAAAAGTGTATGTATATCACACGTACACAACCACACTAGGCCCCAATTACTATTGTTTGTACCCCTAAAAGGCTAGGAGTAGGGGGAGTATGGAACAGGCAGCACCCTCAAACCTTCAGAAGTATGAGATGAACCCCAACAACTTGGAAAGGTGGATCTCTCTCACACGTACCAACACAGACTATCCCCCAATTTAACTGATCCCCAAAGGTTTTTGATTAAATAGCGGAATAGAAAATATGATCCAAAAAAAGTGTATGTATATCACACGTACACAACCACACTAGGCCCCAATTACTATTGTTTGTACCCCTAAAAGGCTAGATGAGGAGTAGGGGGGGTATGGAACAGGCAGCACCCTCAAATCTTCAGAAGTATGAGATGAACCCCAAAAACTTGGAAAGGTGGATCTCTCTCACACGTACCAACACAGACTATCCCCCAATTTAACTGATCCCCAAAGGTTTTTGATTAAATAGCGGAATAGAAAATATGATCCAAAAAAAGTGTATGTATATCACACGTACACAACCACACTAGGCCCCAATTACTATTGTTTGTACCCCTAAAAGGCTAGATGAGGAGTAGGGGGGGTATGGAACAGGCAGCACCCTCAAACCTTCAGAAGTATGAGATGAACCCCAACAACTTGGAAAGGTGGATCTCTCTCACACGTACCAACACAGACTATCCCCCAATTTAACTGATCCCCAAAGGTTTTTGATTAAATAGCGGAATAGAAAATATGATCCAAAAAAAGTGTATGTATATCACACGTACACAACCACACTAGGCCCCAATTACTATTGTTTGTACCCCTAAAAGGCTAGATGAGGAGTAGGGGGGGTATGGAACAGGCAGCACCCTCAAACCTTCAGAAGTATGAGATGAACCCCAACAACTTGGAAAGGTGGATCTCTCTCACACGTACCAACACAGACTATCCCCCAATTTAACTGATCCCCAAAGGTTTTTGATTAAATAGCGGAATAGAAAATATGATCCAAAAAAAGTGTATGTATATCACACGTACACAACCACACTAGGCCCCAATTACTATTGTTTGTACCCCTAAAAGGCTAGGAGTAGGGGGAGTATGGAACAGGCAGCACCCTCAAACCTTCAGAAGTATGAGATGGACCCCAACAACTTGGAAAGGTGGATCTCTCTCACACGTACCAACACAGACTATCCCCCAATTTAACTGATCCCCAAAGGTTTTTGATTAAATAGCGGAATAGAAAATATGATCCAAAAAAAGTGTATGTATATCACACGTACACAACCACACTAGGCCCCAATTACTATTGTTTGTACCCCTAAAAGGCTAGGAGTAGGGGGAGTATGGAACAGGCAGCACCCTCAAACCTTCAGAAGTATGAGATGAACCCCAACAACTTGGAAAGGTGGATCTCTCTCACACGTACCAACACAGACTATCCCCCAATTTAACTGATCCCCAAAGGTTTTTGATTAAATAGCGGAATAGAAAATATGATCCAAAAAAAGTGTATGTATATCACACGTACACAACCACACTAGGCCCCAATTACTATTGTTTGTACCCCTAAAAGGCTAGATGAGGAGTAGGGGGGGTATGGAACAGGCAGCACCCTCAAATCTTCAGAAGTATGAGATGAACCCCAAAAACTTGGAAAGGTGGATCTCTCTCACACGTACCAACACAGACTATCCCCCAATTTAACTGATCCCCAAAGGTTTTTGATTAAATAGCGGAATAGAAAATATGATCCAAAAAAAGTGTATGTATATCACACGTACACAACCACACTAGGCCCCAATTACTATTGTTTGTACCCCTAAAAGGCTAGATGAGGAGTAGGGGGGGTATGGAACAGGCAGCACCCTCAAACCTTCAGAAGTATGAGATGAACCCCAACAACTTGGAAAGGTGGATCTCTCTCACACGTACCAACACAGACTATCCCCCAATTTAACTGATCCCCAAAGGTTTTTGATTAAATAGCGGAATAGAAAATATGATCCAAAAAAAGTGTATGTATATCACACGTACACAACCACACTAGGCCCCAATTACTATTGTTTGTACCCCTAAAAGGCTAGATGAGGAGTAGGGGGGGTATGGAACAGGCAGCACCCTCAAACCTTCAGAAGTATGAGATGAACCCCAACAACTTGGAAAGGTGGATCTCTCTCACACGTACCAACACAGACTATCCCCCAATTTAACTGATCCCCAAAGGTTTTTGATTAAATAGCGGAATAGAAAATATGATCCAAAAAAAGTGTATGTATATCACACGTACACAACCACACTAGGCCCCAATTACTATTGTTTGTACCCCTAAAAGGCTAGATGAGGAGTAGGGGGGGTATGGAACAGGCAGCACCCTCAAACCTTCAGAAGTATGAGATGAACCCCAACAACTTGGAAAGATGGATCTCTCTCACACGTACCAACACAGACTATCCCCCAATTTAACTGATCCCCAAAGGTTTTTGATTAAATAGCGGAATAGAAAATATGATCCAAAAAAAGTGTATGTATATCACACATACACAACCACACTAGGCCCCAATTACTATTGTTTGTACCCCTAAAAGGCTAGGAGTAGGGGGAGTATGGAACAGGCAGCACCCTCAAACCTTCAGAAGTATGAGATGAACCCCAACAACTTGGAAAGGTGGATCTCTCTCACACGTACCAACACAGACTATCCCCCAATTTAACTGATCCCCAAAGGTTTTTGATTAAATAGCGGAATAGAAAATATGATCCAAAAAAAGTGTATGTATATCACACGTACACAACCACACTAGGCCCCAATTACTATTGTTTGTACCCCTAAAAGGCTAGATGAGGAGTAGGGGGAGTATGGAACAGGCAGCACCCTCAAATCTTCAGAAGTATGAGATTGTGTTCACTGTACCCCACAAAGATTGAGTTCACTGCACCCCACAATGATTGTGTTCACTGCACCCCACAAAGATTGTGTTCACTGCACCTCACAAAGATTGTGTTCACTGTACCCCCCAAAGATTGTGTTCACTGCACCCCACAAAGATTCTGTTCACTGTACCCCACAAAGATTGTGTTCACTGCACCCTAAAAGGATGTTGTTCACTGCACCCCACAAAGATTGTGTTCACTGCACCCTAAAAGGATGTTGTTCACTGCACCCCAAAAAGATTGTGTTCACTGTACCCCCCCCAAAGATTGTGTTCACTGCACCCCACAAAGATTGTGTTCACTGCACCCCAAAAAGATTGTGTTCACTGTACCCCCCAAAGATTGTGTTCACTGCACCCCAAAAAGATTGTGTTCACTGTACCCCCCAAAGATTGTGTTCACTGCACCCCACAAAGATTCTGTTCACTGTACCCCACAAAGATTGTGTTCACTGCACCCCAAAAAGATTGTGTTCACTGTACCCCCCCAAAGATTGTGTTCACTGCACCCCACAAAGATTCTGTTCACTGCACCCCACAAAGGATTTTGTTCACTGCACCCCAAAAAGATTGTGTTCACTGCACCCCAAAAAGGATTTTGATCACTGCACCCCAAAAAGGATGTTGTTCACTGCACCCCAAAAATGATTTTGTTCACTCCACCCCAAAAAGATTGTGTTCACTGCACCCCACAAAGATTGTGTTCACTGCACCCCAAAAAGATTGTGTTCACTGTACCCCCCAAAGATTGTGTTCACTGCACCCCACAAAGATTCTGTTCACTGTACCCCACAAAGATTGTGTTCACTGCACCCCAAAAAGATTGTGTTCACTGCACCCCAAAAAGGATGTTGTTCACTGCACCCCAAAAAGGATGTTGTTCACTCCACCCCAAAAAGATTGTGTTCACTGCACCCCACAAAGATTGTGTTCACTGCACCCCAAAAAGATTGTGTTCACTGCACCCCAAAAATGATTTTGTTCACTGCACCCCAAAAAGGATTTTGTTCACTGCACCCCAAAAAGGATGTTGTTCACTCCACCCCAAAAAGATTGTGTTCACTGCACCCCAAAAAGATTGTGTTCACTGCACCCCACAAAGGATTTTGTTCACTGCACCCCAAAAAGATTGTGTTCACTGCACCCCAAAAAGGATGTTGTTCACTGCACCCCAAAAAGGATTTTGTTCACTGCACCCCAAAAAGATTGTGTTCACTGCACCCCACAAAGGATTTTGTTCACTGCACCCCACAAAGATTGTGTTCACTGCACACCAAAAAGGATTGTGTTCACTGCACCCCAAAAAGATTTTGTTCACTGCACCCCAAAAAGATTGTGTTCACTGCAGCCCAAAAAGATTGTGTTCACTGCAGCCCAAAAAGATTGTGTTCACTGCAGCCCAAAAAGATTGTGTTCACTGCAGCCCAAAAAGATTGTGTTCACTGCAGCTCACACACAGAAAAATGGATGTGGATCACTGACACCTGCCTATCTCCAATCCCACACCACACAGCAATATCGATTGTAGTTTGTAGAACACAGTTTCCCTAAAATTCAGCAGACTCTGTCCCTAACAGGATTGAGAAGAGATCGTAGATCAGGATTGAGTGCAGATTCACCCCACCCCCCACACAGCAATATCGATTGTAGTTTGTAGAAGACACTGACCCTATAATTCAGCAGACTCTATCCCTAAAATGCCTACAACTCGCCCTGCCTAAACACTCCGACCTGTCCCTCAATTCTATCCGGACACAAATGGTTTTTTCCTGCCTATCTTTCCCTAATCAGCAGCCAGCACATTGTTGTGTGCTCTGTCCCTTAGCTAAGCAGCAGAATGACGCTGCTGCGGCGGCTGCCTCGAACTTATAAAGACTTGGTCACATGCTTCAGACGGCCAATCACAGCTACTAAGACATTTGCAGGCATGGCTGGGATGGCTTAAGGCACACCAGTTAAACGATTGTTGATTGGCTGTTGAAAGCCCGCCATGAAAAGAGCGCCAAAGCATGCAAAACCCGGAAATAAAACGACCGAACACGGATTTTTACCCGAACATACAGTAAAGTGTCCGTGTCCGTGTTCGGGTAAAAAAAATCCAATTATTCGGTACGAACACGAATAATACAGTCCGTGTTCGCTCAACACTACTTATAATTAATAAACCTTTATATGCGGGCTTCACTATGTTGATTCATCCCTTTTTTTGAGTGACACTGAAGAAGGTGATCTACTGTGTTTCTGCATGGAGGTTTACGGTCCACCTTATCATAAGGCTCTTTTGACCTTTCTAAGGTCCATCGGCTCTGGTGAGTGGATTCCCTAAGGGAATTCGTGGCACATTTGCACCGTGTGGAGCACCTATTGCACTTTTTTTGCAGCAGCACTTTTTGAGCACTCTGCACTTAATATTGGACATATGATATCATAAATCATTTGGGCAACCTATTGGATTGTCACATCAGTGGACATTTATTTTTTGCTTCAATTTGCACTATTGCACCTCATATTGATTACACAGTTCTTATTGATGATTATTATTGCACTTTGGTCATCAAGTATTATGGTTTGGATGTAGCACGATTGCACTTTATGCATCCATACAATCAACTATTATAAGTTTACATCAAGCACTATTACACTTCATGGTTATTATTGCATATATTATACATTTATATAATATATATTTTTTATTTTTATTGGAATTCACATTTTTGCAAGCGCTGTCTTTCCGTACACCTATTTTCTGAGTTTTCACTTAGTGAACAGCAGCTGCAAACATATACTTAATTTTTTTCACATTTTAGTTCCAAACGCGGGTTTAAATTTTTTGTATCAAGGGTGCAACTATATATATATATATATACAGTATATACAGAATTTCTAACAGGTTATGGGCACAGTCATAGCCGGGCACCCACCAAGACACTCAGACTAAGGGTCCTTTCACACGGGCGGTCCGTATGTCTGTTTTTCTTCCCATCTGTTTGCAGATGAAAAAAGGACATAATGTATGTCAATGGGATTGCGGATGTCAGCGGATGACCATCCGATTTGCGCCCTTTTCGTTCAGTTCCGTTTTTTGGAACGGAAGAGAACCCTATTTTTCTTCCGTTTAAAAAACGGAACGGACGCAAAAACGGATGTCATCCGCTGACATCCGCAATCCCATTGACATACATTATCTCCGTTTATCATCCGCAAACGGATGGGATGATAAACAGACAAGTGCATCCGTGTCCATTTAAAAAAAAAAGTCACTGAGCGGAGGAAAAAACTGAATGGACCGTGTGAAAGGACCCTTAGCCTGCTACAGCAAAGGAAATGCAAGATACAGCAACAGAAAGAAGACTGCAAAAGAATAAAAGAAAATGGTCTTGGAAATTCAAGATGAAAATGCTGCTAATAAGAGAAAGTACGTGGAAATGTATAAATTAGGTCAAACTATAACACTCTACAGATGAGAGGATAGAGAAAGACCAAATAGCTCAGAGCACAATCTCTCCTAGCATAGAAGATGATCAAATCATACATATATGTAAGTGTGAAACTGCTAATGAATTGTGGGAAGAATTAAAAAAAGGTTCATGAAAGAGCTAATCTCAGCAATAAACTGTATTTGATTAGAAAGCTATACAAAACAAGGCCAGGATATCCACTGCAGCTCCAGGCCTTTTCTGGCACTTTTTGTTTCAGTAAAAATCTGTATTTTTTGCTAGACAATTACTTAGAACTTCTAAACATTATATATGTTTTTAGCAGCCTAGGAAATAAAATATAAAATGTTGCAATTTATGTCACATGGTATTTGCGCAGCAGTTATTCAAACTATTTTTTTGGGAAAAAATACACTTTATTGAAAAAAACACAAAAAACACAATATATAACCCACTTTTTTGGTAAAATGTAAAAGATGATGTTACTCTGAGTGAATAGATACCTAACATGTCACTCTTTAAAATTGCATACACTCGTTGAATAGCAACAAACCACGATACCTAAAAATCACCATAGGCGATGTTTTAAAAATGATTACAGGTTACCTGTTTGGAGTTACAGAGGAGGTCTAGCACTATAATTTTTGCTCTCACTCTAACGTTTGCATCAATACCTTTCATGTGTGGTGTGAAGACCGTTTATATATGTATGAATTCGCTTCTGCGCGCAAGCACGGAGGAATAAGGGCTCTTTACATTTTTTTTTTCTTATTTGATTTTTTTTTTTTACATTTTTCCTTTATTTTTTGTATCACTTTTATCCCTATTCCAAGCAATGTAAACATCCCTTGTAATAGAAATAAGGGATAACTGGTCCTTTTTATGGAAAGATATGGAGTCTATAACCTCTCCTCTACCTTTGAAAGCAAAAAATGAAAAAATGTATCTTTTGCTTTAAGAAAAAAAAGATTGTTTACTTCCTCCCTAAACTGGAAGTGACATCATGATGATCTGGTCTCTGTTCACCTCTGTGACCAGCCACATGAACTGTCGTATCATTTCCCAAGAAACACCAGCAAATGGCGGAAAGGGGGGTTGACCCCCCCAAAGGCAATCCAGCAGCTAATTAGGCACTAGGATCACTTTTATAACAGAATTACCGGCTGAAAAGAAAAATATTGGGGTTATGGCTGATAGCTTCAGCCATAACCCCGGTAAACCACTTGAAATCTGCAACATATATATACAGTACATATTGCGATCAGCAAGTGGATATGCAGGATTATATAAGACACACCTTGGAAATGGTTGAACGCCTGAGAGTTATCGTAGAAGAAATAAAAGGATTTTTAAGGTGCAGCGTTATAACTCAACGACTTACCAGAAAGTTAGGAAATGCTTGTCACAGCACTTGATGCATGTCCAGATGACGAACTGACATTGGAATATGGTAAGGGCAAGCTTGTTGATGAATATAAGCATAAAACAGGAAGCATAATTAACCACTTGCTGACCAGCCACCGTAGTTTTACTGCTCTATTACATGAAACAACATACCTATACGTCGCTTAGTGTAACAGATAGTTGGGGCGTGCACCACCGGAGGCACGCACACATGTCAATTTGCCAGAGGGGGAGCCAATCAGCAGGTCCAGCGGATGAGAAGTCCGCTGGCCACCCGCGATCACTCCTCATTGAGACAGAACAGTGGTCTGCCTATGTAAGCAAGGCAGACCACTGTTCTGTCATCAATGGACATAGGGGTCCTGTTTTCTCCTAATTAGAAACACAGGTCTCTGTGTTCATCCAGTGAGTACAACCACCATGCAGTTAGAAAGCATCCCCTAGGAGCACACTTAACCCTTTGATCGCCCCTGGTGATAACTCCCTCCTTGCCAGTGTCATTAGTACGGCATTTTTTTAGCACTGATTACAGTACTAGTGTCACTGGTCCCCTCAAAAGTGTCAGTTAGGTGTCCGATCTGTCTGCCCTGATGTCGCAGTCCCGCTAAAAATTGCTGATCATCTCCATTACTAGTAAAAAGAAAATAAATAAAAATGACATAAATCTATCCCCTAATTTGTAGACTCAATAACTTTTGCGCAAACCAATCAAGTTATTGGGATTTTGTTTTCCCAAAAATATGTGACAGAATACATATTGGCCTAAATTGATGAAAACATTTGATTTTTAATTTTTTTTTATTGAGAATGTTTTATAGCAGAAAGTAAAAAATATTGTTTGTTTTTTTTTTCAGAACTGTCACTCCTTTTTTGTTTTTAGAGGAAAAAAAAAACACGGGGTTGATCAAATACCCCCAAAAGAAAGTTCTATTTGTGGGGAAAAAAGGACATCATTTTTTTTGGGTACAGAGTCGCACGACCGCGCAATTGTCAGTTAAGGTAACGCAGTGTCGTATCGCAAAGAGTGGCCTGGTCATTAACAGGGTAAAACCTTTCAGTCCTTAAGTGGGTAATGACGGTGATTTTGTGACTGCATCTGCTTTAATGATGAAAAATAGGAATAAAAAAGTAACCTACAACAAGAGAAATGTGAATGTTTTGTGTGCAAGAAACAAGGTCATTTAAAAGCATATTGCAGAATCTGGAAAGCTAGAATGCAAAAATAAACTAAACTAAAAAAGGCCAAAGGCGTGAAGTTAGAAACTGAATTTGCTTCCGATAATAAATATTTTTTTCAATCCAAAAGTTGCACTCCATCTTTGCAGGCATAGTGTGTTGATTCTGGAGATACGAGTCATATGACACATGACAGAAATGTCTTTATTGACCTTGACCAGAGTAAAACAAAAGAAAAAATCACTACAGCTAATGGGGAAATAATGGATTCAGAAAGAACAGGAGATGGTTTTCTTTACTGTCCTCTTTCCCAGAGTGTCACCAAAAAGATAATATTCTAGTAAAGTAAGGCACTGTTATATACAAAAAACAATGTGATATCTTACTGTGTGCTCCCCCAACTAAAATTTCTTAGTGCATAATTATACAAAGCTTATATAGACTAAATAACAACAGCCTAATACAATGTACTTGATGTAAAAAATAACAAATACGTAATTTAGAAAAGGAAGTGATATAAAACATAAAATCCCAATAATTGTGAGCCCCAGTGAAGAGATCATTAACATATACAATAAGTGTCTAAATGAAGTGATACCAAACAGAGAGAAAAAAAGAAAAAACAGAAAACAAAAACCAAATAAATCACAAAAAACATTAAAAATAAAAATTACAAGTCCATTATAAATTGTGATAGTTCCCTGGTAGTGACATTCTCTGTAACCATAAACCACGCTGTGCAATATACATGCTTTTCTTCAAAAATATTCAGTGCTCCACCACATGCAGATAATAAATGCACTCACCAGAGCCCCAAGGTCCCAGGAACCATACAAGCCTTTTTGTAAATGCAAATTTGTATAGGATTTTAGAACTCTTCTATAGTTAAAGGCAACCCTCCTTAAGAAGCGTTCTCCCATAGATGATAATTGGCATAAACAAAATAAATAACAAGGTGCAACACAGTTTAAAACATGTTAAAAAGTTAAAAACAACTCTGCAGTAGTTGTGCTTACATTTAAAAGTGCCCCAATCGGCACCAGCTCGATCAGCCCACACAATGCCCCTAGGTTGTCAAGACTTGGTAGGATAAGGGTTCACTCTTCTTCGTCGCGAGCTACAGTTCCCTGGCCCACTACCTGCAAATTGTGTCAATGGTTATCCATGAAGTTTAGAAAGCAACCAGATCTCTATGCATTTCGTATATAGAAGTATGATCAGAAAGATACCTGTGAAAAAGGTCCTCTATGTCCCTGCTCTTGAAACGAATTTTATGTCAGTGAAGAAGCTCACAAAACAAGGCAATGTAGTGACCTTCCAAGATGACAGTTGTGCCAAAAAGGTATATCTTACATTCAAAGGCTAAAATTACTGTAGTAATAAACTGTATCAGCTGAGGTGGTTAATTACTGAGGAGTAAAAAAATATTCAAACTGTATTCACACATGGCAAAGACTACTTGGGCATAGAAGTCCTGACATAATAAAGAAATTAACTAAGAATGACTATGCAAGTGGAATAAAAATGAGCCCATTTGAGCAAACAATAACATGCGCCAGCTGTATGAAAGGAAGAATGAAAAGGAAAAACTTTTTCAAAGCAGAGTAACAGCAGAGCTAAGAAACCTTTGGATTTAATTAATTGAGATCTTTGCAGTCCAATGGAAAAATTGACTCCAGGTAGGAAGAGGTATTTTCTCACTTTTTTTAGATGATTACTCCAGATATACAGTACTACACTATACCTGTTACACAACAAAAGTGAAATATCAGAGAAACTTTAACAGTATTTGGCTCAAATAAGCAAAACATTTGGCAAAATGCCAAATGTATTGCGCACAGACAATGGAACTAAATATACAGGTGGTAACATGTATAGGCATGGCAACACATTTAAGCATGGCATAATATTTCAAACTGTACCATACATATACAGTAGCTCACAAAAGTGAGTACACCCCTAACATTTTTGTAAATATTTTATTATATCTTTTCATGTGACAACACTGAAGAAATTATACTTTGCTACAATGTAAAATAGTGAGTGTACAGCTTGTATAACAGTGTAAATTTGCTGTCCCCTCAAAATAACTCAACACACAGCCATTAAAGTCTAAACCGCTGGCAACAAAAGTGAGTACACCCCTAAGTTAAATAGGGCCCAATTAGCCATTTTCCCTCCCCGGTGTCATGTGACTTGTTAGTGTTACAAGGTCTCAGGTGTGAATGGGGAGCAGGTGTATTAAATTTGGTGTTATCGTTCCCTCACTCTCTCATACTAGTCACTGGAAGTTAAATATGTCACCTCATGGCAAATAACTCTCTGAGGATCTGAAAAAAAGAATTGTTGCTCTACATAAAGATTGCCTAGGCTATAAGAAGATCGCCAAGACCCTGAAACTGAGCTGCAGCACAGTGGCCAAGACCATAATGCAGTTTAACAGGACAGGTTCCACTCAGAACAGGCCTCACTATGGTCGACCAAAGGAGTTGAGTGTACGTGCTCAGCATAATATCCAGAGGTTGTCCTCGGGAAATAGACATATGAGTGCTACCAGCATTGCTGAAGAGGTTGAAGGGGTCGGGGGTCAGCATGTCAGTGCTTAGACTATATGCTGCACACTGCATCAAATTGGTCTGCATGGCTTTCATCCCAGAAGGAAGCCTCTTCTAAATATGATGCACAAAAAAGCCCACATACAGTCTGCTGAAGACAAGCAGACTACGGGCATTGATTACTGGAACCATGTCCTGTAGTCTAATGAGACCAAGATAAATTGGTTCAGATGGTGTCAAGTGTGTGTGGCGGCAAACAGGTGAGGAGTACAAAGACAAGTGTGGTGGTGGGAGTGTCATGGTCTGGGGCTGCATGAGTGCTGCTGGCATTGAGGGAAACATAAATGCCAACATTTACTGTGACATACTGAAGCAGAGAATGATCCCCTCCCTTCAGAGACTGGGCCGCTGGGCAGCATTCCAACATTATAACAACCCCAAAAACACCTCCAAGATGACCACTGCCTTGCTAAAGAAACTGAGAGTAATGGTGATGGACAGGCCAAACATGTCTCTTGACCTAAACCCTATTGAGCATCTGTGGGGCATCCTCAAATGGAGGGTGGAGGATCGCAAGGTCTCTAACACCCACCAGCTCCATGATGTCGTCATGAAGGAGTGGAAGAGGACTCCAGTGGCAACCTGTGAAGCTCTGGTGAACTCCATGCTCAAGAGAGTTAAGGAAGTGCTCGAAAAAAAATGGTGGCCAAGCAAAATATTGACACTTTGGGCCCAATTTGGACTTTTTGACTTAAGGGTGTACTCACTTTTGCTGTCAGCAGTTTAGACATTAATGGCTGCGTGTTGAGTTATTTTGATGGAACAGCAAATTTACCCTGTTATACAAGCTGTACACTCACCACTTTACATTGTAGCAAAGTGGCATGTCTTCAGTGTTGTCACATGAAAAGATATAATAAAATATTTACAAAAATGTGAGGGGTGTACTCACTTTTGTGAGATACTGTATAGAGAGAATGGTGCTTTGATAAAAAGCATATCACATTAAGGGATACCAACATCCAATATCTGTATAAAGAAAAAAAAAAAACAACAAAAAAAATGCCCTCATGGACTTTAACGGTTAACGGATGGGGCTTTTTTGTTGTTTTTTTATTTATACTGTACCATACAACACAGAAGAAAATGGGGTTGCTGAAAGAATGAACCTTATTTTATCTGAGACTGGAAGAATCATGCTGTCTGATCCAGATGTGCCAACCACATACCGGAGGGAGGCAGTTATGGCCACATGCTATCTCCATCGACTACCAGGAGAAAACTCTTTATGAACTGTGGAATGGAAAAGCCCTGAATTTGAACTATGTTAAATATTTTGCAAGCAAAGCTTATGTGACATCCCAAAATAAAAATGTACAAAATAGGGTGTTTGCGCAAAGTAAGGTGTTCTTGTGGGGTACAGTTAATCTCAAAAGGGATACAGTATTCTACACCAATAAACAAATAACCATCAGTGTGTTCAAAGTTTCATGAACTAACAAAAACACTTCAAACTGAGGGAAATTCCACATCATTGTTTCATGAAGATAAGCAACAAAGTGACACAGAAATATAAATTAATGCAGACAATCCAAATAGTGTAGAAGAAGAAACCAGGCCACAAGAGGCTTCAATCAGGAAATCCACTAGAAGCAATAAAGGCATCCTAGCCAAGCATCTGTCCTATGTTGCTCGAGTAGTATTAAAACCAGAGCCAGATTCATGGGATGAGATATAAAGACTTCTAACTCACAAGAAACAAAAGTGGATCTCAGCATTTGACAAGAAACAGATTTAGATGCCAGTAGATGGCAGTGTTTAGTAGTTTGCAGCTACATCTATGATAATATTCTTTGTCTTTTCTCTGATAATAAAGTTTATTTTTCCTGTCTGCAGTTAAGCAGCAAAGCCCCTGTGGACTGTGCACTGTCTGTTCTGTAGGTCTATATATACAGAATTTCTAACCATCATCAATCATCTTGCTCCCATTACTGGAAATGCGTTCCCTCTCAGAAGCAGTTGATCCCCAAGATGGCTGAATTTTACTTTTGTGAGTCTTTGGGAGGGTATAAGAGATGGGTGTTACACAAAATCAAATCTTCTGAAAATCTTAAGTGTTCTTAGATATCGTCCTATTTTCTAAAGCCTGATCCACCAGGTTAAAAAATCCTGTTTGTACTCCATCAACTCAATAGATGTAATAATCTGTACCACTCTTTGTCAGTCAAAATTTTATTGCACATATCAGTATAGTGCTCCTTATCAAAAACAACCAGATTTCCTCACTTAGCCAATGGTTTTGTATCAGCTTTATCAGTTTGACTTAAAATTCTTAGGGCCTCTTTTTTCCCTGCATTCAATTTATTTCTGGAACCATTCACTGTGAGTGTCTCAGTATAATTTTGCACTTCCCTGAGAAAGTGATCCACACTAGTGTTAAATTTTAGGAAGGATATTTTCTTAGATTTATTAGAATATTATATTAGTTTTACCTTTGCATTTTTTTTCATCTGTCAGTGGGGAAGCCCGCTGACAGATAAACACACACAGATTTAGAATTAGATTTTTTTCAACCGATCTGAATCCCAATTGCTCTGAAAAGTTGGAATTTGTTAGAACATTAATAAACAAAATTAATTTTAATGGAAAAGAAACAAAACTTAACTTAACAAAAACAAAACAAATTCCAAAACCAAACTAAAGGAATTCCAAACAAAATTAGTAACGTAACAAATCTCTCCGAAATTAAACAAAACAATTTTTTACATGCTGCACATGTCGATTGCTTATAGCTATGAACATGGATCAGCATGAGCACTGTGACTAGTCTGAGGCTACACAGCAACATACGCAATAACCTGTGCACTGGGTGTTCTGACAACTTTCTATTGGAACCAGCAATAACTTTTTCAGCAAATTTAAGCTATAGTAGCTCTTCTCTTGGATCAAACTAAATGGGCCAGCCTTCGCTCCTCACATACATTAATGAGTCTTGCCTGCCCATGACCCTGTTGCCAGTGCACAGATTTTCCATTCTTGAACCACTTTTGGTAGGTCCTGACACTGCAGAATAAGAATATCCCACAAGAGTTGCAGTTTTGGAGTTGCTCTGATCCAGTCATCTAGACATTACAAATTTGCCCTTGTCAAAGTCACTAAAAACCTTACACTTGTCCATTTTTACTGCTTTGAAAACATCAAAATCAGAGACAACATGTGTATTTGCTGCCTAATATATCCTACCAACTTTCAGATGCCATTGCAGCGAGATAATCAAAATTAGTCCCTTAACCTGTTAGTGGTCATAATGTTATGGCTGACTTTAGGAACCTGAAATGTGTGTGATAAATGAAGTTAGTATAATATGGGTTTAAATCAAGAATGGCATTATTCCCTGTTATTGATTTGCATATTAACTGAAGATTAAAGCCCAACAATTGTTTAATCAAGTCGCCAAGTCATTTATATATGCACTTTTTTTTAGGGCCCGCTACACTTAGGAATCCCAATTCAATATTCAAGCACAGGTGAACATTTTGAAGGAAAAAAAAAAATACCATTTTATTTCTGCTGGCACTTCACAGCACTGCTACAGATGTGCATTGGCAAAATCCTTCAGTGATTCCTGGCAACACATATACAGTACTAACCATCTGGCCTTTTTAGCAGTCATCAAATGGGAACTAATGTAATGTTTTATTATTGCTATTAGTGTGATGCAAAAATGTCATTTCTATGAGAGGAAGCAATTTTATTCTGAGAGCAACTGAAATTGTTTATGTCTTTTGTTTTTACTTTTGTTTCATGATAAAGTAGACCTGCCAATAAAATGAACTTCTTATAACAAAAAAAAGCTAAGAGAAGGCACCGAAGGTGCATGTACATAGCGTTTTCTCCATAGAACTTACTGAAGGTATGCTCAAAGCTTTCAGCTAAAGGTTAGTAGCATTCTTTCAATACATTTGGATATATTGAGAGGATGGGTGCCAATCTTCTTGCTATAAATTGCATTCTTTTTTTACTGGGCATTTCAGATTCATGCACAGGTAATGACTTAGGGTCCATTTACATTTTTGCAGTGTGTTAGTGCACATGCATTATTGCATGTTATGACTTGTGTTAACATGCATTGCATTAGAGTAGCCCATTGAAAAAAATGCAGTGTGTATGCATAGCTCCCAACTGTCCCTGATTTCGAGGGACTGTCCCTGTTTTGGAACAAAGTCCCTCTGTCTCCTTTTCCTCCTCATTCGTCCCTCATTTCCATCTGATCTCTATACACTGTAGTTGTATATAAAATGCACAACTTATCAATCCCAGTGCTAAACCTTTCATCCAATTTCTAAATCGCTGTGTGTGTGTGTGTGTGTGTGTGTGTGTGTGTGTGTGCGTGCCTTCTAGTGTCAACCTTTGCATTGATACGTTACATTAAAGTGGAACTTTAGTCAGAAAATGTGATCCTGCTAGATCTCTTCATTCTGCCACCTTTGCCTCAATTTCCTTTGCACGTGATCAGTTGTTCTATTTTTTTTTTAACTGTGCCAAAAATCAGAGCCACTAGAGGCTGACAGCCTAAAGATTTACTGCTGGGGTTCTGGGCTTTCGCAAATTGGCAGCCTCCAACAAGAAGAAACAGGAGCAATTTGCAGTACACACTCATTTTGGCATAATTAATTAATTAAGTGGAGTGTATGTTCCTTGCTAAAGAACATTATTTTTAATTGTTATTAAAATAATAAGTTGTTATGGTAAAGTTCCTTTTTAATAAAAACGCCTTAAAGAAGAAATAAACTTTCCTCTGTAACTTTTACCTATAGGTAAGCCTATGATAAGGCTTACCCATAGGTAATGTAAATATCTCCTAAATGTGCACCGTTTAGGAGATATTTACTTTACATGCAGCCAGTGACATCACTGGTGCATGTGCTCTGAAGGAACGGCCACCAGTTCTGTTCCTTCAGAGCCCTGTGCCATTAATGGCGGCTCCTGAGTGCATGCGCGAGAGTGATGTCATCGTGGCTCCGTCCAATCAGACAGCCTGAGAACGCAAACCCGCTTCATTCTAAGGTGAGTTCCGTATATACTCGAGTATAAGCCGACCCGAATATAATCTGAGGCACCTCATTGTAACACAAAAAAGTGGGAAAACCTATTGACTCGAGTATAAGCCTAGGGTGGGAAATGCAGCAGCTACTGGACCCAACTGGACCACCACGAGACCCAAAACAGGGGCTGCGGTTATGGTACAGGAGATGCAGGGCTGTGGGCATGGTACAGGAGATGGTTCAGGCATGGTACAGGAGATGGCACAGGAGATGGTACAGGAGATGGCACAGGAGATGGTACAGGCATGGCACAGGAGATGGTTCGGGCATGGCACAGGTGATGGTACAGGCATGGCACAGGTGATGGTACAGGCAAGGTACAGGAGATGGTACAGACATGGCACAGGAGATGGTACAGGCATTGCACAGGTGATGGTACAGGCATGGTACAGGTGATGGTACAGGCATGGCACAAGAGTTGGTACAGGCATGGCAAAGGTGGGCTCATTTACAATACTATTTTACCCTATAGATTTCTGATGTACACCTACTCCTGAGGAAGCAAATTATATTTTGCGAAACGCGCAGAGTTTAAAGGGTGCTATATTTTATCATGTCTTTTGTACATGCTTGTATGTGCTCAGAATGTATGTTGATGCTTGTATTTAAAGTCCCCCGGGCAAATGCATTTACTGTTTGTCTGAAATTTGGGATGGAGGCTACCACTCTGATGGGAGATCCAGATCACACCTTCCTTGTATAATGAATTTTAGGTGGAAGACGCCTGTGCCCCGTTACATTTTGTACCCATACATGTTGGTGATACATGCATTTTTTCCATCCTCTTTGTGAACAGCACTTGGTTTCAGGTAGGTTTGGCTGGTTTTATGATTCCGGGGGCCGCAAGGCGCCTCAAGCCCCATCTCCCCCCGCCATGCTCGGCTGCGCTGAGTCGGAGGGGGACGGGGTCTTGATGCGCATTGGCACCATGTCTCCCGCACTGGATGTGTGGCATCCGCACCTAGGTGGGCGCTGCACGCCATCGTGGTGATCTTTCTACACGCTGCCATTTGCGAGGAGACCGCCGGCTGCAATATACACCCAGCAGCCTTGCCGAGTGTGTTCTCATGCTCTGGCTTCCCCCGCACCCCTTTGGCAGCACACATGGCTTTGGGGGATGTCTAGTGTGGTTGCCCTGGGATCTCCTTGAGAGAGCAGGACCTCACCGCTTCACACCACTCCCTGGTGTCATGTGACTCGTTAGTGTTACAAGGTCTCAGGTGTGAACGGGGAGTAGGTGTGTTAAATTTGGTGTTATCACTCTCACTCTCTCATACTGGTCACTGGAAGTTCAACATGGCATCTCATGGCAAAGAACTCTCTGAGGATCTGAAAAAAATAATTGTTGCTCTACATAAAGATGGCCCAGGCCAGTGATGGCAAACCTTAGCACTTCAGATGTTTTAGAACTACATTTCCCATGATGTTCAACTACACTACAGAGTGCATGAGCATCATGGGAAATGTAGTTCCAAAACATCTGGGGTGCCAAGGTTTGCCATCACTGGCCTAGGCTATAAGAATATTGCCAAGACCCTGAAACTAAGCTGCAGCATGCATGGTGGCCAAGACCATACAGCGGTTTAACGGGACAGGTTCCACTCAGAACAGGCCTTGTCATGGTCAACCAAAATACCTGTAAGTACCATTGCCTTTATTTTAACAATAAACCGAGGATAATGCACTATGGGTGGTCCACTTGCTTTTATTACATGTAATCCGTGGAGCTAACAAGAGGATACCATATCCCGGGGGTCTGAGTGAAAAAGCCTAACCAGAGTCACTTTAGGTGTCAACATTTTGTTTTGTTGAATATTTGCAGTCACTTTTCTTTGTTTAGCGCACCAACTTATCACCAAAGGTGATGGACTGGCCAAGCATGTCTCCAGATCTAAAACCCATTGAGCATATGTGGGGCATGCTCAAATGGAAGGTGTAGGAGCGCAGGGTCTGTAACATCCACCAGCTCCGTGATGTCGTCATGGAGGAGTGGATTTTCGGCCCACCGTACACAGTTTATTTGTGTTTATATTGCTTAAAATAACATGTTGGGTTTTCTTGATTTACACCAAGCTAGTTATATGCAGAGTGCATGCCCCACCTACTGTTCCCTGGTTGGTATAGCTTTAGCTGTTTTGCAGTAGTTACATATTGTAATCTCTCAGAATGTGTTAATAAAGTTTTTAGGAATCAGTGCATTCTGGGAGAATTCTCTAGAGGAAGTAAATCAGCCACCATTTTAAGAATTTACAGCAGGGGCAGCAAGGCATGTTTCTTCAATCTCTCACCATCTGCAAGCCTAAAGGGAAAAGACTATGCGACATCGCAAGGCATTTCTCAAAGAGAAAAACATCTGTTACAAGTGCTGATCTTCATCGACACACTTTGCCAAGAACTGTAAGGTCAATTTTAAGTGTACAGAGTGTGGCAGCACAAATCACAACACAGCTCTGCACCCAGGGCCCAAGAACCTTCCCACCTGCCCATAGTGGCAGGGAGCATGGCAGGGAGGCCAAAGACTCTATTACAGACACAATAGCAATCACTTTACAGTGCACTGAAGTCTGCAAAGGAATTACAGGTGGCAGATCCTATTCCAAAATCTGTTTAGTAAGAGTTTACCCAAAAGGATGCAGAGAAAAATCAGTCAAGCGCTACGCCATCTTGGATGATCAGAGTTGTAAGTCACTAGCTAGATCTGTGTTTTTTGACATTCTAAACATTAAGGTCCCCAGCAGTCCTTACTCCTTTAGGACCTGTGCAGGTATAATGAAGATGGCGGGGAGAAGAGTTGACGGCCTACAAATCGAAACTTTGGATGGTAAGACATACCTACCCTTACCGACTATAATAGAGTGCAATCAGATCCCAGACAACAGATCGGAAATCCCCACACCAGATGCAGCAGTTCACCAGACTCCCCTGAATCACAAAGCACATCTCATACCAGAACTAGATGATCAGGCTCAGACAGTCTTACTCCTATTGAGAGATATCTTCTAAGCCCACAAAGCAAGAAAGCAGATCAATGGCCCTTACAACGCCCCATATGCCAAAAAACTTGATCTTGGGTGGGTCATTATAGGTGATGTTTGACTGGGGAGCACACAGAAAGCTGACCTCTGTCATTAACTTGCTCACTAGTACACTAGAGAATGGTCTCCCTTCCCTTTTCCAGCCCTGTCAAAATCACATCCTCATAAAGGAGCTAGCACACAGCAACCCTGTACCTCTTCCTTTCCTAAGTTCCCTCTGTGACAGTGATACCTATGATGGTGACCGAGAAGACTTAGGAGGCACAGTGTTCAGGAGAGCAAAGAAGGACAATCCGGTAGCAATGTCCATTGAGGATAGACTATTCCTGGAAATTATGGAAAAGAGCATAGAGAAAGACGAGTCTAATACCATGGTTGCACCTCTTCCCTTTAGGCCACAAAAAGTATGTTTGCCTAACAACAGGGAGCAAGTATATAAATGCTTCACTTCCCTAAGACACAATCTTCAAAGAAAACCAGAGATGAGAGAACACTTCTTTTCCTTCATGGAGAAAATATTCCAGAATGGTCATGCAGAGATAGTGCCAAACCTCAAAGACTTAGAGGAAGGCTGGTACTTACCTATATTTGGAGTCTATCACCCTAAGAAGCCAGGACAGATCAGAGTAGTGTTCGACTTCAGCGTCAGGCATGAGGGTGTCTCCCTAAATGATGTCCTTCTCTCTGGCCCTGACCTTAACAACAGAATGTTAGGAGTACTCCCCTGCTTCCGCAAAGATTCAGTTGCGTTCATGGCAGACATTCAACAAATGTTCCATTGCTTTCTTGTTAAAGAAGAACACCAAAACTTTCTGAGGTTCCTTTGGTTCAGGGACAATAACTCCTCTGGAGACATCACAAAATACCGCATGAGGGTGTACGTATTAACAGCCGTTCCCCTGCAGTTGCACTCTGCTAGAGTTGGAAAGTCAGAATATGGGTCAGATGTCAGACAATTTGTGGACAATGATTTTTATGTAGATGACTGCTTGAAATCACTACCCACAAATGAAGCTGCAATCGGTCTCCTCAAAATAGCTCAGGCAATGCTTGCTTTCTCCAACTTAAGACTCCCTAAGATTTCTTCCAACAGTAGGAAAGTTATGAAAGCCTTTCCTGCACAAGATCATTCTAGCGAATTAAAGGACTTCAATTTAGGCACAGACTCACTTCCCATGCAACACACCCTTGGTTTGCTTTGAGATTTAAAATCTGAAACTTTTACCTTCCAAGCAAACACAGAGGAAAATCCATTTACCCATAGAGGTGTGCTGTCTACCATAAACAGCCTCTATGATCCTTTAGGCTTTTACAGCACCTGTTACAATCCGGGGTAAAGCACTACTTAGAGACTTAACCTGTGAGACATTAGACTGGGGCGACCCTCTCCCCACTGACAGGAAGAACCTATGGGTAGAGTGGAAGGACTCACTAACGGCTCTATCTAGCCTCAAAGTTCCACACCCATATGCCCTACAGAAGTTCAGATGCAAAGACTTTGTGTGTTTTCTGATGCTTCTGTTAAAGCAGTTGCTGCCGTAGCCTACATCAAATCCATAGACACTAAAGGGCAATGCCACATGGGGTTTGTAATGGGTAAAGCAAAACTTGCACCACTCCCTGAACACACCATACCTAGTTTGGAACGTTGTGCTGCAATATTGGCTGTAGAGCTAGCTGACCTAATTGCAACAGAGAAAAACATAGAGATTCAAGAAGCTGAGTTTTACACAGACAGTAAAGTAGTTCTGGGTTACATCTACAATGTAACTAGGCATTTCTATGTCAATAACAGATTGTTGAGGATAAGGAGGTCTTCCCGCCCAGAACATTGGCATTTTGTGCCTACAGACTGCAATCCTGCAGACCTAGCAAACAGATCTGTTGCAGCCAGCCGCCTTGAAAGTTCATCATGGTTCACAGGTCCCACCTTTCTGCGCAGTCCAGACTGCAACACTAATGACCTTGCCACATTTGATTTATTAGATGTTTCTACCCCAGTTAAAACAACTTTTCTCAACCAGTTTAAAACCCACCATTTTAGCAGTTTCTCCACCTGGAAGTCACTCGTTCAAGCTATCACTTGCCTAATCCACATAGCTCAGTCCTACAAAAATGGGTCACTAACTCGTGACAACTGCAGAGGTTGGCACCACTGTAAAAAAGTCTACACAGTAGCTGACCTAGAAAAATCGAAATACTGGTTAATATCTGCTGTACAGAGAGAAGTCTTTGCCAAAGAAATCAACTGCATTGCCAACCAGAAACCTGTACCTAAAGACAGCTATTTAAAGAAGCTTTATCCAGTCCTTGATGTAGAGGGCCTGTTGAGAGTAGGAGGACATTTAAAAGAAGGCAAGGTGGAGTTTTCAGAGAAACATCCTTTAGTGATTCCAGGTCACCATCATATAACCTATGTACTCAATAAACACTGCCATGACCAAACAAAACACCAGGGCTGACTGTTTACTGAAGGAGCTTTACAAGCTGCTGGACTGTGGATAGTTGGAGCTAAGATATGTGTAAGCAGGTTTCTTTCCAAGTGTGGTATCTGCCGTAAATTTCGTTGAATGTTACAGACACAAAAACTTGCAAATTTACCATCTGACAGACTTAGCATGGATCCGCCTTTCACTAATGTTGGACTTGATGTTTTTGGTCCCTGGTCTGTCACCACCCGGTACACTAAAGGGGGACATTCAAACAGTAAACGCTGGGCAGTCATATTTACCTGCATGTCCATCTGAGCTGTCCATATTGAAGTGATTGAATCAATGGACATTTCAAGTTTTGTTAACGCTCTTAGACATTTCATTGCAATCAGAGGTCCAGTGAAACTAATTCACTCTGACAGAGGTTCTAACTTTGTAGGAGCAGTAAAGGAACTACAAATTCCTTCCAACTTGGACACTCTCAGTGTAGAAAGATACTTAAGTAAGCAAGGCTGCACATGGACTTTCAACCCACCTCACTTTTTCCACATGGGAGGTGTTTGGGAAAGGATGATAGGCATAACCCACAGAATTCTGGACTCCATCTTCTTGCAAGTAGGAACTGCAAGGCTTACCCATGAATGCCTAGTGACTTTTATGGCAGAGGTCACAGCCATCATTATTGCCAGACCTTTGACATCGATTTCAAGTGACTCTGAGTATCTAATGATTCTCACATCTGCCATGTTACTCACTCAAAAGACTGGCCTTGTTGGTGCTCCAGCTGGAGAGTTTTGTGAAAAGGACCTTTACAAACATCAGTAGAAACAAGTACAAACCCTTGCCAATACCTTCTGAAGTCAGTGGAGGAAACAATATATCTCTACTCTTCAACCAAGGAGAAAGTGGCACATTGAAAATTCTATTCTTAAATCTGGTAATGTTGTGCTGAGTACTGCCGAGCGAGGATAAGCGTGTTCATAAAGTTGAAGTCAAGATCTTCCAGCAGAATGAGGCCACAGTATTCTTAAGACCAGTGGCCAAACTTTTTCTGTTGCTTTATGCAGAAGACTCTGTTAGTGACGTCACATGACATCAGACAGGGAGTGTTCTGCCCACCTGACTTCTATTCAGTTTACTTGTGTTTATGTTGCTTAAAATAACATGTTGGGTTTTCTTGATTTACACCATGCTAGTTATATATATAGAGTGCAGGCGCCACCTACTGTTCCCTTTCTGGTATAGCTTTAGCTGTTCTGTAGTAGTTATATATTGTAATCTCTCAGAATGGGTTAAATACATTTGTTAGGAACCAGTGCATTCTGCATGCCCCCCCCCCTCCTGAACCATACCAGGCTGCTTGCCCTCAACATGGGGAGAGTGCTTTGGGTGCCCCCCAAAGCACCTTGTCCCCATGTTAATGGGGACAAGGGCCTCTTCCTGACAACCCTGGACTTTGGTGGTGGAGGTCTGCAGGTGGGGGTGCTTATCGGAATTTGGAAGCCCCCATTAACGAGGAGGCCCCCAGATCCCACCCCCTCCTCCATGTGAATGGGTATGGGATACATCATACCCCTGCCCATTCACCCAAAAAGTGTAAAAAAAATAAATAAACACAAAAGATGGTTTTTGACAGGTCCTTTATTCAAAAATAAAAATAAAAAATAGTGTCCCCCGATGTAAATCCATCATCAATCACGATGCTCGCCGCAACCGAAAGATAGAAACAAATTCAAAGATGCTTCCTCCTCTTCTGAGGCGTCCCGCTGAATGACGATCTTGAGCTTTGACAGCTGTTTTATAGGCAAGGCAAGAGGCCACCCGGTTACATCACATGGTGGCACCGTCCCTTCTGATGTCATGTGACGTACAGATGCTCCATACATCGAACAGATGCGCCATTTTACAGGCACATTAAGGGGACCCCCCCAGGCACTATATTTAGATTAATTTTTCATGTTTATTGTTTCACTTTAAGCATTATTAAAACCACTGCTCCAGTAAAAACAATCATTTTAAAAAAAAAAATTTTGCATTGGAGCATGTCCCCCAGTGCAGTACCCAGGTCCCCATACACTTTTTATGGCAATAACTTGCTTTTAAGCCTTTAAAATTAGGACTTTTTTCATGTTTGTGTCCCATAGACTTTAACAGAGTTCACATGTTTGCTAGAACTTTTTCCCTGTTCGAGATGTTCTGGTGCGAACTGAACAGGGGGGTGTTCGACTCATCTCTACTTCTTAATTTGGAGAAAGGCCTTAAACCACTACAACAGCATAGTTTTTATTTACAATGGTTGAGCACAATTATGTTATCATGACATGTTGATGGCCTAAAACATTTTTCTTGCTGCTAATATGATTACTGCTGCCACAACCATAGAATTTCATTGTGGAATTCCGTAGCTCTAAATTTTCATATTTCAGTATCACCACATTCAATTTTCTTACACTTTTTAAATTATCAGATGCTTCCCAAAACACACATAGACCAATACTGTAGGTTAATGCATATAGAACTGAGTTCTGTTTTAGTGTAACAACATTTTTGCAAATGAAGCAGTTATTTCTTGACTAACTAGAACAGTAATTTTGTTTTTAGGCTTTTAGATAAGTAAACTATTGTAGCTTTTAAGATTATTCTTGTGGAGTAATGTATGGTGGAAGAGAAGGTGAAATAAAAGGCTTAAATGAGAATTATGTTACATTTAAAAAAAATCAGTAATTAACAAAAGCAGATTCATTATTTCTTGCCCTGCAACAAAAGAATAATAGTGCAACCATTCTTTCTCTTTTTAACTGCTAGTGGAAAACTGTGCTTTGCATTTAAATATGTTTCCAGGAAAACTATTATCTGCGCAGTGGTTAAAATGCCACTTATTCAAATTCAAGGTTTTAATTGGTGCATGGCAAGGAATAAGAAACACAAGCCGGTGTGCAGGGCTCTTATTCATGCAGAAAATATTTTTTTTTACCAAACAAGGGTAATTTTAAAAAAACAAAAAACAAAGATAATACATGTTATAATTGTTCTTCATTTATTTAACTTTTAACTGTTTAGAATTGTGTTTTATTTTCTCTAAAATGCTACAAGAAAGATGTATTTTATTCTGTGTGCTGATTGGCAAGCAAATAAAATGCTTTCATTTGTGCTGAACACTTTTTGCTATAAAACAGGTATGAACAAAAAAGCAGGATATTCGAGTATGGTTGTTTTTTTATTTTATTTTATTTAGCTTGAGAAGTGTACTTCCTTACTTTATTGTTTCTGTAAACCAGTGGAAGAAGTGTAGATTGCCTTGTAGCCTTAATCTTTTTTAATGCCAATTTAAGATGATATACAAAATACATTTGATTTTTCTTTTAACAATAGAATCATAGTACAGTTTTTGCCTCTTAAAGAGACCAGCTAAAACAATTTGCAGGTAAAAGAACAAAAAAAAAAGTATTGTAAATGCCTACTTGAAGTGTGTTTTTTTTTTTCTTTTATTTATTTTTTTTTTTTTTACAAATAATTACAATAATTTTGTATTCACTTAAAGTGGTTCTAAAGTCTTAAAGTTTTTTTTACCTTAATGCATTATTTGCATTCTATGCGTTAAGGAGAAAAACCTTCTGTGCTGCAGCTCGATCCCGAAACCTTCTGTGCTGCAGGCCCCCCCATTTTTCTTACCTGAGCTCGATCTGATCTATCGACGTGCACAAGTGTTTCTCTCCACATTGGACAGATTGATAGCAGCAGGAGCCATTGACTCCCACTGCTGTCAATCAAATTCTGTGACAAGGGAGCGTGGGTGGGGCCGAGTCTTGCTGTCTGTGTCAATGAACACAGCAGTGGGACTCAGGAGCGAGCCCGCACAGGGGCCCCCAGGGAAAGCGGCTTTCCCTGGGCACCTGATAAGGAGGATGTGCTTGTTGTGCTGGCAGGGGACCCCAGAAGAAGAGGATTGTGGCTGCTCTGTGCAAAACTATTGCACAAAGCAGGTAAGTATGACATATTTATTATTTTTATTTAAAAAAAAAAACAATAAAAATTAAAAATAAAAAAAGGTTTACAACTACTTTAACGACTTGCTTACTGGGCACTTATAAACCCTTCCTGCCCAGGCCAATTTTCAGCTTTCAGTGCTGTCGCACTTTGAATGACAATAGCGGGTCATGCAACACTGTACTCAAACAAAATTTTAAGCATTGTTTTCACACAAATAGAGCTTTCTTCTGGTGACATTTAATCACCACTGCGTTTTTTATTTTTTGCTAAAGAAAAAAAAAGACCTAAAATTTTTTTCATAGTTTGTTATAAAATTTTGCAAACAGGTGTTTTTTCTCCTTCTCTAATGTGCGCTCATGAGGCTGCACTGATGGGCACTGATAGGCACTGATGGCCACTGATGAAGCAGCACTGATGGGCACTGATGAGGTAGCACTGGTGGAAACTGATGAGGCACTGATGAGCCTGCATCGATAGGTGGCACTGCTGGGCACTGACAGGTGGCAGTGATGGGCTCTGATAGGTGGCACTGGAGGGCACTGAGATGTGGCACTGATGAGCACTGATAGGTGGCACTGATGGGCACTGGTAGACAGCACTAATAGACAGCACTAATGAATAACAACTCATTGTGTTATCTTTGTAGTTTATTCTTCGAAATAACTTCTTTATGTTCCTTGATTCCCAATACCTCCAGGTACATGCCATGGGAATGTGTTGCGCCCTTTCCTATGCCAACTTGTACCTGAGGGAGTGGGAACACTTGTTATTTTCTGAGAAGATGGCTTTAATGTGTACTGCTACATCAACGACATCTTCATGTTATGGGTTGGACCTGAAACATTACTCAATGATTTCCTTGATTACATTAATCATAATAATACCTTCAATCTGAGTTTCACAATGTCCCATAGCAGATCTACCATCACATTTTTAGATGTATCCATACATAAACATTCAAACTGTCAACTTTACAGCGATTTATTTACAAAACATACTGCTGGCAGCTGCAGCTATTGCAAATATATGGATACAAGAGCATATATCACCTTGCCCAATGATAACACCTTGCCCAATGGCACCCAAGGGGTGCTATTACGTCGGGAAAACCAAACTTTCATTTTGGAGAAGAATGTATCGACATTTGGTAAGCATTAACAAAAAGGATCCTGAGCTTCCTCTTGGGAGACATAGTGCCCTAGTTCATAGGGACTCTACATCAAGGGTGAAATTCTTGGCACTGGATCATATTTATTTGAATCCAGGAAGTGGTGACCTAAATAAAATCTTACTACAAAGTGAGTTGAGATAGATATTCCATCCTAAAGCAACACAGCCCCCTGGCTTGAATGAAGCTTTCAATTTTAAACCTTATCTGCCTGGCTTCCAATCAGGATCTTGTGATTCGGATCTATAAGATTTGTATACTCACAATTTTCTTTTTTTCTTTTTTGTTCCTTTTTTTTTCCTGTTATGTGACAATGTTGCATATACAACCTTACTTCCATTCATATGTAATGTTTCTGCTTTATCTGTCTAATTTTGTATCTAACCCAATATGGCTAACTGTGAGCATAGCCCCTATATTTTTATGGCAATATGTATATAATCATGTCTGGTACTAGTTTGTGTGCATTAAAAAAATATATTGTACTTCTTTTGTACTTTTTGCAGAATGGACAAGCATGATGGAGACCTCAGGTGGACTGAAGGAGTCTAATGTGGAATTGGAGATGCGTCACCTGGCTCACAAAGGCCCCCTCTGCTCCTTTTGGACATATTATCAGGCCTGTTTGGTTTGTGGACTTCCGCATGAGGTCCGCGATCCTCTTCCTGTTTGCACTCCAGCGTGGAGCGCAGGCAGATGGCCTAGTGTGCATTGGTGGCGTGATGATGCGTGACGTCACTCTGACCATCTGGACGGACTGGCACCACGTGCCATTTCACCGGAGGATCCTCTATAGACGCTGCTCATCGCCACAATGACGGACGTGTCTACCACACCACCAGCCAGCTGATGTTAATCACTAATTTAGTTAGTTGATGACCAGCACTCCCTGGTAAGGTATATAGCCATCACTCCAGTAGGTCAGTTTATGCTGCATTGAGCAGATGATTGATAGTTCTGCTGGAACAAGCGTTGTCTCTATAGAGAGACAGGTATGTCTCTGTGAAATTGTTTTTATATATTTTTTTCTTTTTGCATTTTACTGCACTTTATGGATACTATGTGTGGCTTTTTACCTCCATAGTTGTGGACATTCCCCCCACAGTTATTAGGACTGTCTCCTTTTAGCAGAAGGATTCAGCAAATATTTTTCATACTACTTACCTCTGAAATATTCAGTTTATTTGTATTTTGTCTTCATGAGTCTATTTATTACTCTTTTGTCCTCAGATAACTTACCTGGCTTGTGGATACATGGGCGGTTGCTTGTCTCTGGGTCCTTGTGACTGCGACTCTGTCTCTATCTGAGGACCAATTGGTTTACAATATAGGGGGTGTCTGGCCGTGCGGGTGCATTTGGGCAGTGGTCATTTTCAATCTAGCGTGCAATGTATTTGTTGAACTTTGTAAGTATAATTCAGCTTATTTAATGTTTTGACTGTGATATTATTGTATCTTTATGATATACTCTCTACTTTATACAATGTGACAGGAAGTCAGGTAAATCTATGGGTGTTGTCACAGACGGGAGATACATTTCTGCTTGGTTTAGACAATTCACCAATTACTATCAGGTGTCGGCTGCAGAGGTAGGCAGGAAGGTGTACGGAAGTTGAAAAACTTTCAGCTGTTCAGAATGAGGCAATTAAGGCCTCTATAATTTGTCCAAAGGAAGTCTATTGATTGCTGCCTCCTGAGGCTGTGTGAGCTGGGGAGAGCAGTCAGATGAGAGACTTCTAAAGGTGAGGTGTTGAACTTTTTCTGTGTAAAGGAAACACAAATGGACATTTGAGTGTCTGCTGTAGGATCAGCAGTGTCTGCCCAACAGTAGGTTGGGAAGACTCCTTAGGTAGGTTCCTGTGTGTGAGAAGGTAGACGCCCACAGCGGCTAGGATTTATTTTGTGTTTTATTTCGATTTTTTGATGTTTTTGCTGCATGCACTTGTTTGAAGAAATAGGAAGAATAAACCATAAACTGTTGTTTTCAACCACTCCTCGGCTATCTCCCTGTGTAACGAACCCCCCCAAAGGGGTCATCCACACCCGCTACCGAGCTAATCCCTCACAACATGTACACATTACTAACATAATACATTTATCTTTTAGAAAATAATAGTACCCATCATTTCAACTCTGAAGAAGGAATCTACTATATTAGTCTGAAATATGTTAGGTGTCCATGCATAAGTTCATGGCAGCTAGCCCGATGTTTCATTACGGTTAGCCATATGTTTGCCATGCTTCTGTGATGTAATGGGTACTCAGTATTTTTATCTGTATCTAGTTTGTATACTGTTGTAATGTTTGTACTGTGTCTGACAAAAGTGAGTACACCCCTCACGTTTTTGTAAATATTTTATTATATCTTTTCATGTGACAACACTGAAGAAATGACACTTTGCTACAATGTAAAGTAGTGAGTGTACAACTTGTATAACAGTGAAAATTTGCTGTCCCCTCAAAATACCTCAACACACAGCCATTAATGCCTAAACCACTGGCAACAAAAGTGAGTACACCCCTAAGTGAAAATGTCCAAATTGGGCCCAAACTGTCAATATTTTGTGTGGCCACCATTATTTGCCAGCACTGCCTTAACCCTCTTGGGTGTGGAGTTTATCAGAGCTTCACAGGTTGCCACTGGAGTGCTCTTCCACACCTCCATAACGACATCACAGAGCTGGTGGATGTTAGAGACCTTGCGCTCCTCCGCCTTCCATTTGAGGATGCCCAACAGAGGCTCAATAGGGTTTAGGTCTGGAGACATGCTTGGCCAGTCCATCACTTATAACCTCAGCTACTTTAGCAAGGCAGTGATCATCGTGGAGGTGTGTTTGGGGTTGTTATCATGTTGAAATACTGCCCTGCGGCCCAGTCTCCGAAGGGAGGGGATCATGCTCTATTTTAGTATGTCACAGTACATGTTGGCATTCATGGTTCCCTATATGAAACTGTAGATCCCCAGTGCCGGCAGTACTCATGCAGCCCCAGACCATGACACTCACCTCACCATGCTTGACTGTAGGCAAGACACACTTGTCTTTTGTTCTACTCACCTGGTTGCCGCCACACGCTTGACACCATCTGAACCAAATAGGTTTATCTTGGTCTCATCAGACCACAGTACATGGTTCCAGTAATCCATGTCCTTAGTCTTCTTGTCTATATCAAACTGTTTGCAGGATTTCTTGTGCATTTATGTTTGGGATGACAGTCATTCAGACAAATTTGATGCAGTGTGCAGCATATGGTCTGAGTACTGACAGGCTGACCCCCCCTCCCCCCCCCTCATCCAAAGACAACCTCTGGATATGACGCTGAGCATGTGTAGTCAACTTCTTTGTTTGACCGTGACGAGGCCTGTTCTGAATGGAACCTGTCCTATTAAACTGCTGTATGGTCTTGGCCACCATGCTGCAGATTCGTTTTAGGGTCTTGGTAATTTTCTTATAGCCTAGGCCATCTTTATGTAGAGCAAAAATTCTTTTTTCAGATCCTCAGAGAATTCTTTGCCATGAGGGGCCATGTTGAACTTCCAGTGACCAGTATGAGAGAGTGAGAGCGATAACACCAAATTAAACACACCTGCTCCCCATTCACACCTGAGACCTTGTAACACTAGTGAGTCACATGACACCAGGGAGGGAAAATGGCTAAATGGGCCCAATTTGGACATTTTGACTCACTTTTGTTGCCTGTGGTTTAGGCATTAATGGCTGTGTGTTGAGATATTTTGAGGGGACAGAAATGTTACACTGTTATACAAGCTGTACACTCACTACTTTACATTGTAGCAAAATATAATTTATTCAGTGCTGTCACATGAAAAAATAAAGTAAAATGTTTACAAAAATGTGAGGGGTGTACTCACTTTTGTGAGATACTGTGTATGGGGGGATTTTTGTTAAAATGAATGGTCTGCAGATAGGGTCTCTTCAATGTCATTGCTGCATGATAAATGTCCTTAGCTTTAAATGCTTCTAAATGACTGCAGAAAATTGACTTGTTTTTGTGGCCCATCGATTGACTGGTAAATATTATGCTTTAACTTGTGCAGGTAATAATTTCACCATAAATAGCTAAATTAATTTTAAATTACAGACACTGCAAAAAATATATTGTTATACTGTGAACTGATTTGTCTTTGTGAAATGGCAACTTAAGATACAACATGGTAGATGTTATACGATTAACAACAGTAAGTTAACACTAAAAATATATGGGTTGCAGCCAGTGAGTCGTTGCTATATAAAAAAAAAAAAAAATTGCAAGAGCTATAGCTAACACATCTGACACCTGGGGCAACTTTCCACTCCTAAAGAAATTATATAAAGAAATAAAGCAGTCTGCACTTTGTTCTGGATGTGGCCAAATCAGTGGGAGGGGCTATCAGTAGGAGGAGCTAAAAGTGCATACTAAAAATCTGAGCCTACCCCCCCCCCCCCTATATACATCCCACATATGCCACAGTATTTTTACCCAGAGAGCATGCTTTAAAGTGGTTGTAAAGTCAGAAGGTTTTTATCTGAATACATTCTATGCATTAGGATAAAAAGCCTTCTGTGTGCAGCAGCTGCCCTCAGCTCCCCTAATGCTTACCTGAGTCCCCTGTCTATCCAACGATGTCCACTACTGCCTCAGCCATCCAGGACTCTCTTTCCTAAATGGCAAATGAGAAACAGCAGCGGCGCCATTGCCTCCCGCTGCTGTCAATCAAACTCAGTTAGCCAATCAGCAGAGAGAGGGAGTGGGCCCAGTGGCAGCTCTGTGTCTGAATGGATACACAGAGCTGCAGCTCGCCTCAGGTGCCCCCATAGCAAGCTGCTTGCTGTGAGAGCACTCAACAGGAGGGAGGAGCCAGGAGAGCCAAAGAGGAATCCAAGAAGAGGAAGATCTGGGCTGCCCTGGGCAAAACCAACTGCACAGAGCAGGTAAGTATAACATGTTTGTTATTTTAATGGGGAAAAAAATGAGACTTTACCATTACTTTATTGACTGTGCCACAAATGAGAGATTAATAGACATATGCTTTTCTGCACACAGCCTACTTTAAGAAGGACTTCAGGAGTATGTACTATTAGTAGTTAGTAGTAAGAAATGTAAGATACAGTGAGAAGAATTTTTAAAAACATGAGCAGACAGAATCTGGAGCAGCTGTGCATGGCAAGCAATCAGCTTCTATCTTCAGTTTGTTCAGTTAAGCTTTGAAAATTAAATCTAGAATCTGCTCTAGATTCTGCCAGCTTCATTTTTAAAAAAATGTCCCTAAGTGTCTATAATGTAGGGGTCAAGAGTGTAACACACAGGCCACTTTGCAGAGTACCACCAAAATCACCCCCCAAACTCATTTTCCCCATAATACAGATCTCTCCTAGCATCCCTAAATCCCCCCTCCTGGGCCTATCCCCTCAGAAGAAACATCCCCCGCACAAACCCCTCAGTACAGTCTACACTCCCAACACAGACTTACACCCTCAATACAGACCCATCAGTACAGATGGAACCCACAGCACAAACCCCTCAGTATAAGCTCCCCCCAGCACCGACCGACCCACCTAACACAGACCCCTCAGCACAGACTGCATGCAACCCCCAGTACAGACCTTTTAGTACAGATGGAGCCCCCTAAGCACAGATTAACCCATGTCTCCCTCAAAGTCACGTTAAAGGGAGACCCTTTACTCATTAGATCGTATTTTTTAAATGTTTTTGTATCAGTATATGTCCCCCCTGACAGTGCCCAGCCCCCCATGCTCTTTTCTTTTTACAATCCCTTGCATATTGAATTGTAAGCTTTAACAAACAGCGCCCTCTGATCCCTCTTGTAATGAATTGAATTGCAACTGTATTGTCTGCCTTAATTGTGTAAAGAGTTGCACGAACTGTTGACACTAAATAAATCCTGTATAATAATAATGATAATAAAAGCTTTGAAAATGGCCAGAATTATTAATTTTCTAAATTCACATCGATAGATTTCCAAGGGGTTTGCAATTTTCTCCCTTTGTGATAGGTTTGATTATTGGGCAGACCAAAATACAAGCTCAGACACATTCAAATATCTCTAATAAAAAGTTATGGGAAAGCATCAAGAGAGGACAGCGGAGGATTTTTAGTGCTACAAAAAATCATGTCAGAGCGACAAGTATTAAGCAGTGGCCCTGTGAGATTGCAAGCCCCTAGCACTCCTTGTTAAATTCACACTCCCCTTAAAAACTCTTCTCCCTGCGATGTTGGTCAGCAATTACACCTTCAATCAAGACAAGCTGTCCCACCCTCCCTTCCCTTTGTCGTGGATATTAAAGACATTAATGGACTGTTATATTCAGCTGGAGCCTTGGTGACCGAGCTTTGGTGTTTGATATTTATGTTAAAAAAAATATTAGTTTGTTTATGGTTATAAAGTTCAAAGAAAGAATAATGGTTTTACTTTCATGCTTTTAACCCCAATAAAGGGGTTAATATTTTCCAAAATGGTTGTTTTTGTTGTTTCATTTAATCAACTTTTCTATTTCAGGTGGTTAAATGAGTGCTTGTGGGGTCTGCAATCCCATGTGAAAACCAATTAAGTGACTATTAAGTCATTTTGCCACTCCTTTGCTTTATACCATTTATGCTTCCAATCCTCGAATGGCCCATAGAAATTAATTTCAACGTAGAATCCCACAAACCTTTAAAATTAAAATACATTTCCCTGAAGATAATCTGAAACATGAACATAGTTATAATATTCAATGAAGGTTTTTTGTCCCAAATCTATTTATACCATTTGGTCCAGTGCTGAACCACAATTTGCTGTGATGTTGAGTTTCCCCTAAATACATAAACAAAACTCAAAATAAGTAGTATACTATATACTAATACTAATATATTATGCAATACTATATATAGAATCTCCCACTTTTGTCATAAGGCTGGGAGCATACCTTTTAATTAGGCGTGAAATGCATTAACAGAACATGATCTTTTTCATTCCTCTGCAGAGACTATTATCAGAAAAATAGCTTAAGGAATTTGGTCTTTCAAATACATTGTGTTAAATATTTTTTTTGTTCTGCAAGCAATGTGTATTTCCGATCTATCTGACAAAGTATTCTTAAAGGGTATGGCATTTGCAAGGAATTACACAAGGAAGATGATTTGGCAGAAATGCTGCATAAAGTAATTCTCGTTTACAATCAGATTTTAGTGATTATGTCCAGGACCTTCTTTATTCTGCTCAAGTGATCAGGTTTTATTTTAAATTCACTGATTCATGTGAAACTGAAAATTAACCATCTGCCAGTGAAATTGTTATAAACCCTATTTTAAAGCAAAGTGATTCAAATGGGCACTAAAAGCAGGTGCAGTTCAGAACTTTTAAAGAATACATCCATTGATTATTACAATATAGTTTGACTTCTTTACAGATTTCCAGTGAAAATCTTTTGCAGATATTTTTCTCATCATCTATTCAGAAAGTTCATTCAAAGAGACTTACAGACCTTTGCATGCTTCATCTTTACTCTGTGAAATATCGCTCCTTCTGTGAATCTAATATCACTCACAGACTTAAAGTGATACTAAACAGAGAAGTGTTAATTGCTATAATTAATTTACATAAATCATATATATCATGCCACTGTATTTTTTTTTTATCCTCTAAGTACCTTGATCCCGTAGTACTGTTGTGTGGTCACATGATCTTTCCCTGTTTTTCGGCATCTGCAGGGAAAGATCTTTGGGAGGGGCTTCCATTACTCTGCTGATGAATGCTCTCTGCAGTATGAGTCTGTGTCTGGCAAGCCCTGATTGGTGCTTTGCCAGTCACATGACTAAAGAAAAAAAATAGTTTCAAAAGAGCGATTCAAGTTAATTATAAATATCAACCAACTGTTTTACAACTCCCAATCTTAAATCTATATTGAACACCAAATGAATGTTTTTGTGCATTATTATGGCGTAGGCAGAGTTAGAGATGACTGACACTAACTTTAATTTTGTTCAGATGGCATCTCTTCCAAGGCTTTTTTTTTTTTACTTTACAGGTATTAGCAGTTACATTTGATATATTTAATACTGATTTACATTAAAACTAAGCATTTTTGTAAGTTCTCAATTAATGTAATCAATAAATATACTATATCCTACACCATATTGTTTAGCAAAAGGAGGACATGGAGGAGGGAGGGAGGGAAGTGTCATTTACCACTATGTATACACCAACATGTGTAACTCTATAGTCATTATTGAACATGGCATGCTGTATATTACAACAGGATGATCACACTGGTGGAGAGATAGGCTTTCTCCTACAGCTTCTGTTCAGTACCCCTGGCAAAGTAACAGGAGGCACTAGAGCCTGGAGTGGCATAAGTGTCTCACAGTTCTTTTTTGTTAGATGTGGATACGTTTTGTGTACCCAGATGCAGGCTGAACAGCAGGAATGATAGTCTGGCAGGTCCCTGGCAGTCAGACAACAGGGACTTGGCAGGGTGCAATTGGCTGATTACAGATATTAGCCACAAGTTCAGGGTGTATAGCAGGGTCAGGCAAGCCAGGTCAGGAATTATCAGGCAGATCAGGAGCAAAGCAGCAAGCAGAAGAATAGTCAAAATCCAGCCCAGAGTCAGGAAAGATGTGGTCCTGAGGCAAGCCAGGGGTTGGTACAGGCAAAGTTCAAGCGTGCTCAAGGTAGATCAGGTCAGAAAAAAAAGATCAGTTACAGAACAAGTAGCAGATGTGCAGGAATATTGTAGACCATAGTGGAGGTCCCAGTGCCTCAGTACTGTTTAAATAGCCTACTTGGGCCCAGTCTTAGTGGTGGGTGTGCACGCACATGCGCACGTGAATGTGCATGAGCGCAGCTAATGAGAATTCTGCACTTGCGCATAACTAGGTCACTGTGTGTATCAAAATTATTACATAAGTATCTGTTTTGACCTTGTGATGGCATGCCTCAAGCAAGGCTGTAAAGGTGGTGCAGGTTGAATAACATGGCAAACAGGATGATCATGCTGCTGAAATTTCAAGGAACACGTTTTGATTACTGCACCACCTACAATTGCCCTCACTCTACCACAGTGAATAACACAGGTCAATATGTGCATTCAATTATTGCACTGTTCTATATATATATTTTTTTTTGTCTATGACATTAAATGTATCTGTTGACCTTGTTTTTTGTTTTCATTAATAATCAAACCATTAGTTTTTAATACAAATCATATTCACAGGTGAGTTTAGACAATTTGTGCAGTAACATCACGAAGAAGACACTTATGAAGCAGAAACATTAGAAAGTGTCAAAAGTGGATAAGTCCTCCTGTCAGTGTCTAATCAAACAGTATTGTCAGTCTTTTCTGAAGTATCATTTTAAACCATGAGTGCTTCGGCTTTCATGTTTCTCTGCATTCTTTTGGCAGCCCTACTAAACTTCATAAAAGTGTTTTTTTTTTATTATTCTTCATAGATTTCCTTTGAAATCTCTGAATGTCATGGTCACATTTCAAGATATCAGTGCAGATGCAGGCACTTGAAATACATCTATATAACTTAAAATAATGATAAAATGTGCAATTCCCCAAACCTAAAGTGTACTGCTGTTTTGTATCAGTTGTGTTCAATGTCAACCTCCTGTGGTAGATTATGGTTACCTTTGCTTCTACGTGTAAATAAAACAGTATGTAAATAAAACACCAGTAAAATCTATGTCTATGATTGGCATATTCTTTTTACTTTTAAGATGGGATTTTATAGCATTCCTTACAATGAACGATGAGGGTTGGCAACAGGTTGATTGCAATCTACTGGGTGATCTCAGCTATGTAACAGATAGATTATAACACAACTGTGCCAGCTATCAGCTCTTGACCACACGTACAACTTCTCAAACCTCAGATCAGAGTGGCAAAGAGCATTGCATAGGTGTCATAGGAGACTGCAGAGGGGGAGACCTAGGAGGACTTCCCTCATTTTGGCAGGCACCACTGCATCTGAGGTATATTGAGTGAATTTTACAGGGTGAGGGGATTTGGGCTGTGGTTGAATATTTAACTTAAAGGTGCTAGATGTTTGTACTGCAAGTTTGTAAAGACTTTGTGATTGTGGGAGAAGATGTATGTTAGTTATTCATGACCTCTGCACTGTGTACTCATATTATTGCACTGTACATTACCTACTACTGACCTCTGAAGTCTATGATATTCACTCTGGTCCCCTGCCCTCTGTGTTACATACTACTGACCTCTGAATGCTACATTAATTACTTCCTACCCCTGCACTCTGATATTTACTACTGACCTCTGAACTTTATGTTACTTACTCCTAACTAGTGTCAGACTGAATACTCCCAGTTCGGTTCGCACCAGAAACTCTTGAACATGAAAAAAGTTCTGAACCAAACTAAAATCTATGGGACCAGAACTTGAAAAATCAACATTTTGTAGACTTAAATGCAAGGTATTGGACGTAAAAAGGGTAAGGGGGCCCAGGTACTGCCCTGGGGGACATGTGCTAATGCAAAAAAAAAATTAAAAAGATAATTTTTAAAGGAACAGTGATTTTAATGATGCTTAAAGTGAAACAATAAAAATGAAAAATTATTTTAAATATAGTGCCACAGTGTCCTCTTAGTCTGCCTGTAAAGTGGCACATATGTAAGGTGTATAGAACCTGGTGCAGCAAAACTGACATAAATAATGAGAAAAAATTACATTTAAACTGATTTTTCCTGCAAGCTTTCTTTATTTTGTAAACAACACCTTTGGGAGCCATGTCTGTATGATCGGGCCACACATTAGTGCACTTAGAACAAGTTTAGATATTTTTTGGATAAATTCTGTTGTCTCTTTGGCTGACTTTGGATGGAAATAACAAAGTTAGCAAGCCTTATGTGAAGAAGCCAAATTATAGTACACTCCGGCCAAGGGAAAACCAAGTTTTCCCTTTTGCAGACTTTGGATAAAAGTAAGAGGTGCGGTAAAATTGGGCTTTGAGTGTTGGTGGTGCCTTCATACCATAACACTATAGAGGTACACTTGATAAATGCAAGAATTGGTCTTTCCTTTAAAAATTGCAAATTACATGCACCTGTCAAATAGGTGTGGAAAAATTGGTCCATGGGCGTTAATTGAAAAATGACTTCACTGATAAAATCAATACCTGCAAAGCTAGGCAGCCTAGACAGTCTTGCAGAAAATCCAGATCCCAAACACATTTATTCAACAACATCAGTATCAGGGGCTTGATAGCTCCTGCTAAACCAGGACTGATTCATTTTGAGAAATTTCAGTCGGTCAACGGAGTCTGTGGACAGACACACTCTTTTATCTGTCACAAATCCTCTGGCAGCACTGAATGCCATTCCGAAAGCACACTAGATGCAGAGCAGCCCAGCAGCTCAATTGGATACTGGGCAAGTGCTGGCCAGTGGTCTATTCTCATGACCCAGTAACCCAGTGGATTGTCTACTGTAAAGCTTTCCATGTCTGTTTTCGCCCATAGATAATTTTCCACCATATGAGGCAGATGCTGCTGATAGGATGTTGAAGCTGACAACCCTGAGTGCCATGGATTAAAACATTTTTTAAATGCATCACTTAGGTGGCCCCCCTTTCCACCGCTACTCCTTTGACCAACAAAAGCCTCAAAAATACCTGTTCCATGAGACTGTAACCTACCGGAGTCTGGAAGAGGTGTTACATAAACTCCTCTTTAAGGTGTCCTCAAGATATTTCATCCTGTACTCCCTCTGCAAGGGCAGGATGAGTTCCAAGACTTTTCCCTTGTTGTAACAGTAGTCAAGGAGGGTTGCCAACCAATAGTGATCCTTCTCTTCGATGCCAGGAATTATCAAGTCCTTTTGCATGCTTTGAAAAATAAGGGAGCCCATGCACCGCAAGTTTGCAGAGGCACTGAGGATTACAGTATCTGGAACTGCCTCCCCCGACCCATGTACCCAAGACTTAAAACTATCTTTTAACGACGTCTTCCACTGCTTCAATGCCTCCAAAACTGCCAGAATCATCCTCCTCCCTCTCCTCTTGTGTGTTCTGTGGCATCACAAGAATGGTGTCTGCATAAAGTGGGCCTTGATAGGAATGGAAGTTCTCCTCTTCCTCCTGATGCTCTGCCTTGAGTGCCCTGTCCATAATGCCATGCAGCGTATGCTCTAGCAGGAACACAATAGGGATAGTGTCACTGATGCATTTATTGTAACAGCTCACCATCCTTGAGGCCTCCTAAAATAGTGACAGTGCAGTGCATGTGTGACGGAAGTGTAGGTAAGACAGAACGCACACGGAGAGCAGGAGGGCCAACAAAGCCTTTTATTGAACGGTAGCGGGTATGTTCACAAAGAAAGGGGCCAAACAATGGTGCCCAGGGTCAGACCCAACGTGGGTAGGACAGAGTTCCAGATAACAGGGTTAGTCCGTAACAGGGGGCTCCCAATAGAATGGGCAAAGTCCTGGCCAGCGAGGGATTGTGCCACACACAGAGCAGGGCAAACAATGAGGTGACAAAGTCCAGGCAGAGTTCTGGTAGGCCCAGTGTTAATCCACTCACCAGCAGGCAGGTACAGGATAAATCCAAAATCCAGGTTGTAGGAAGGGACAGGGTAAATCCAAAATCCAGGTTGTAGGAAGGTTTGAAGAGGCCCGCAGGAACCAATAGGGGATTCTGTGTTCCCTGGCCGCAGCTCAGAGACACACAGTCTTCCAAACAGCAGAGATGAACAACACACAGGTGAGACTCTCACTCAGCTAAATATATTAGGAATTGTGTCCCAGCAGGTGGGCCAGGCAACTCCCAGCCAGGCGTCCAGTTTCCCCAGCAACCAGCCCCGCCCCCCTCTACTCGAGCCCACACAAGGAATGTGTTCATTGTCCACAGTGAGCATGAAGGCGGAGAAGCAGACTTCCAGGCACCTGGCTGGGGAGGGGAGAAGGACAGCACAAGGGGGGGGGGGCAGGCAATGGAGTGAGTGGTCAGGGGGGAGGAAAATCCCATGCTGGTTAAATGGCAAAGTCCTGGGGGTGCAGGGAAGACAAAAGAAAGAGTAGGGTCCGTGACAACCCCTCCCCCTTTTATTTTACAAGTGCAGACAAGGGGACCTCATCAGGTCTCCTTGGAGGCACTTGTGGCAAGGAATTCACCTATTGAGGGTCCTGCTGCCGGGACAGCCCGTCAGCGTTCTGGTGTTGGCTCCCACGCCGATATTGGATGGTAAAGTTGTATGGTTGGAGCGCCAGGCTCCACCTCAGGAGGCGCCCGTTGTCTCCAGATACTCTATTTAGCCATGTGAGCGGGTTGTGATCTGTGAGGATGGTGAATTCTCGGCCATACAGATAAGGTTGAAGCTTTTTCAAGGCCCAGACAATGGCCAGACACTCTTTTTCAATGGTGGAGTAGGCTACCTCCCTGTCCAGAAGTTTTCGGCTGATGAAGGCAATGGGGTGTTCCTCTCCTGCCTCATTCACTTGACTCAGGACAGCCCCCACGCCATAGGTAGAAGCATCGGTTTGCACTATAAAACGTCTGTTGTAGTCTGGAGCAGTCAGAACAGGGTTGTTTGCAAGGACAGATTTGAGCTGATGGAAGGCAGAGTCGCAGGCCGGGGTCCAGTGTACCATCCTAGGGCTGTTCTTCCGGGTGAGGTCAGTCAGAGGTTTTGCCACAGTGCTGAAATTGGGGACAAATTTGCGATAGTAACTTGCAGTTCCAAGAAAAGACATTGTTTGTTTTTTTGTCTGAGGGGTAGGCCAGTCATGGATAGCTTGAACTTTTGCAGGTTCCGGTTTCACTTTCCCTCCCCCTACTCGGTGACCCAGGTATTGCACCTCAGCCATTCCCAGTTGACATTTGTCTGGTCTTATGGTCAGTCCTGCCTTGCAGATGCGGTCCAAAATGGTCTCCACATGCAGCAGGTGCTCCTCCCATGTGTTGCTAAAGATTGCTATGTCATCTAAGTAGGCACATGCAAATTCTTGGCATCCCTCCAACAACTGGTCTACAACTCGCTGGAAGGTGGCGGGTGCATTTTTCATCCCAAAGGGCATGACCAGGAATTCAAACAGCCCGAAAGGTGTGATGAAAGCAGAGCGTTCTATGCCATCCTTGGTAAGGGCAATTTGCCAGTAGCCCTTACTGAGGTCCAGGGTTGTAACGTATTGGGCCCCAGCCAGCCCGTCTAACAGCTCATCTATGCGTGGCATGGGGTACGCATCGCTAACTGTGTAGTCATTAAGTCGTCTGTAGTCTACACAAAACCGTGTGCTCCCATCCTTCTTTGGCACTAATACCACCGGGGAAGCCCAGGGACTGTGAGAGGGACGGATAATGCCCATCTGGAGCATCTCAGTGAGTTCTGTTCGTATAGCTGCTTTTACTGACTCGGGGACTCGGTAGGGGGCCTGTTGGATGGGTTTTTGTCCCTGTGTTACTACATGGTGAAAGGCCAAATCTGTACGTCCCGGGACAGCTGAAAAGGCGATGGCCCTGCTCCCTATCATGTCCCGCATTTGACCCTTTTGCTGGGAACTTAGCTGGGCCCCAGTAGGGATTTGATCCAGGGAGTGGGTGGCCTTGGTGGCTTGTAGGAGGTCAGGTAGGGACCCTTCGTCAGCTTCACCTGTGGGGGTAAGGCATATGGCCAGGATGGGCAAGGTCCGGTCATGGTACTCTTTGAGCATGTTTATGTGGACTGTGCGCTGTCGTCGGTCATGATCGTCTAGGCTGAGTACATAACTAGTCTCGTCAAGTTTGCGGAGGATTTTATAGGGCCCTTCCCAGACGTGCTGGAGCTTGTTCTGGGGGTGTGGGACAATTAGGAGGACTTGCTGGCCCTCAGTGAACTCCCGCCCACGGGCCCTTCGGTCATACCATGTCTTCTGCCGTGTTTGAGACGCTTGGAGGTGGCTGTGGGCCATGCCAGCCAGCTGGGATAACCGCTCCCGCAGTTCCAGCACATACGGTACAACCGGAATTCCTGTATCTTCCACCTCCCCTTCCCAATTTTCCCGTAATAAAGTTAAAGGGCCTCGGACCTTCCGTCCGTATAGAAGCTCAAAGGGTGAAAACCCAGTGGATTCTTGCGGCACTTCTCGGTATGCAAACAGAAGATGGGGAAGGAGCTTTTCCCAGTCTGCCTCACTGTCCACAAAGGCTTTCAGCATGCCTTTAAGAGTCCCGTTAAAGCGTTCACAGAGGCCGTTGGTCTGGGGGTGGTAGGGGGTGGTCCGGATGGCCCGTACCCCGCATGCGCGCCACAGAGATTGAATTACATCTGACATGAACTGGGTGCCCTGATCAGTCAGAATCTCACTGGGGAACCCCACACGGGAAAAGACGGTGACAAGCGCTTCCGCTACCTTGAGGGCTGAAATGCTGGACAGGGTTACCGCCTCCGGGTAGCGGGTGGCATAGTCCACTATGGTCAGGATATATCTTTTTCCTGACTTACTGGGCCGGGCCAGAGGGCCAATGATGTCCACCGCCACCCTCTGAAAGGGTTCCTCGATGATGGGCATAGGGCGGAGTGGGGCCCTGGGATGGTCCCCAGGCCGCCTCTGCCTTTGACAGATGTCACAGGTCCGACAGAAGTTAGCAACAGACTGAGAGATGCCAGGCCAATAGAATGCTTGGGTTAGTCTTCGTTCTGTTTTTCTCTTCCCCAGGTGTCCAGCTAAGGGAATGTCATGGGCGATTTGGAGCAGCAGGAACCTAAATGGCTGGGGGACAATCAGCTGTTTGGTTGCAGTCCAGGGCTGGTCTGGGCGGTTAGCATCTGTAACACGGTATAGTAGTCCTCGTTCCCAGAGGGTTCGTTCCCCACTCTCCCCGAATGGTCCGGCATCCGCTTGGGCCCGGAATTGGCTCAATGTGGGGTCAGAGTCTAGTTCCTGTTTAAATTTCTCACGGTCCCAGGTCAGGGTGGTATCCTGGTCAGGGTTGGTAACACTCACCGGATCCAGGGCAGAAGGGGAGTCCTGTTGGGCTTTCTCGGCAGACAGGCCATGGCTGGCTTGGCTTCTGGTCACAGCTCCGACGTATTGACACTGTAGCTCTCCTAAATCATTTCCAAGCAGAATGTCCGCAGGTAGTCCAGCCATGATTCCAATTTGGCAGTGCTTTTCCCCAAACCCATAGTCAAGGCGAACCGACGCCTGGGGGATGTGTTTCGTAGTACCACCTGCCAGTTCAATAAAGAACCCGGGGCCTGGCTTGATGGCTTCGGGTTTTACCACGCGGGGATCAGCAATGGTGAGGAAGGCCCCAGTGTCCCGAAATCCCGTAGTTTTCTCTCCATCAATAAGGACCTCCTGCAGGTGGCGCTGCCTCTGCTCTGGGTAGGATGGGACAAGGGGATGAACACCGTAGACTCCCCTAGGAGGATTGGCAACAGTGGGGGTCAGCCAGTCACTGGGAGGTGGGGGTAGTGGTTCTTCCTCTGGGGTCAACTCTAGGTAGTTGACTGGGCGACTGTGGCTGGCAGACGTGGTGCGACGGTACTGAGGGCAGCTGGCCTGAAGATGCCCGGGCTGGTTGCACCCATAGCACCGGCGGTCCAGAAACGGCCCAGAAGTACGAGGTCGGTAGGAAGGGGCTGTGGATGGTGTTGGGGCGACAGGGCGCCGGAGGAGTGGCAGGGGGTTGCTGGGAAGTGGTCTGCCTGTGTTCTGGGCTTTGGGCGGCTCGACTACCAGTCTCTTCCAATGGGGTTTAATGGCAAGGGCCTCGTCTGCCAGTGCAGCAGCCCGCTCAAGGGTGCCAGGGTCCCTCTCCTTCACCCACTCCCGCACCTCTGCTGGGCATTTGGCAAAGAATTGTTCCTTCAGAAAGGCCTGGACAACTTGTTCAATAGTAAAGGCCTGCTCCCCCTCCAGCCAGCGTCTGCAGGCCCGCGAGATTTTGTGCGCATACATCTTGAAGGAAGGCTCAGATTGACAGGAGAGGTCCCGGAATTGGATCCGGTGGGTTTCTGGAGTTACCGCGTAGTGTTCTAGTACAGTCTGTTTAATCCTACTGTAATCTCGATTCCACTGTGCATCCATTGTCCGGTAAGCAGCAGCCGCACCTCCTTCCAGCAGGCCCACTAGGTGGCGTACCCAGTCTCCACGGGGCACCTCCAGCAGCTGACATAAGTGTTCGAAGTCCTGGAAGAACCCTTCCACATCCCCTGTAGCTTCACAAAATGGCTTGAAATCTTTGCGAGTCACTCTTGGTAGATCAGGCCCACTTACTCGTGGGCTAGGAAGAGGGTCCCGTCCTCTGAGGCCTCCCATTGTTTCTCGCTCATGGGCCCTTCGGATAGCCTCCCTCTTGTCATCCATGGTGGCTCCGGGCCCCAGGATAGCCATCTCCTCTTCGTACCATGTGATCCAAGGGCTCCTGGGACTTGATACAGCAGATGCAAGCTGTACATTCTCTGGTGGCGGAGCATTCAAGCTTTCAGTTCTCTGAAGGCCGGCTTCCTCAATAGCAGTGACCAGCTCTTCTTTGGACAGTCCCTTGTAGGTAAGGCTTAACTCCCGAGCCTTTTCTTGCAAACTTGCCACAGTCCAATTCCTGTACTCCCCACCCCGGGTTAGGTCCAGTGTGAGGGGGCTGCTCTCCATCCTCTTCAGCGTTCTGATCCCGCCGCTGCCAACCAGTTTGTGACGGAAGTGTAGGTAAGACAGAACGCACACGGAGAGCAGGAGGGCCAACAAAGCCTTTTATTGAACGGTAGCGGGTATGTTCACAAAGAAAGGGGCCAAACAATGGTGCCCAGGGTCAGACCCAACGTGGGTAGGACAGAGTTCCAGATAACAGGGTTAGTCCGTAACAGGGGGCTCCCAATAGAATGGGCAAAGTCCTGGCCAGCGAGGGATTGGGCCACACACAGAGCAGGGCAAACAATGAGGTGACAAAGTCCAGGCAGAGTTCTGGTAGGCCCAGTGTTAATCCACTCACCAGCAGGCAGGTACAGGATAAATCCAAAATCCAGGTTGTAGGAAGGGACAGGGTAAATCCAAAATCCAGGTTGTAGGAAGGTTTGAAGAGGCCCGCAGGAACCAATAGGGGATTCTGTGTTCCCTGGCCGCAGCTCAGAGACACACAGTCTTCCAAACAGCAGAGATGAACAACACACAGGTGAGACTCTCACTCAGCTAAATATATTAGGAATTGTGTCCCAGCAGGTGGGCCAGGCAACTCCCAGCCAGGCGTCCAATTTCCCCAGCAACCAGCCCCGCCCCCCTCTACTCGAGCCCACACAAGGAATGTGTTCATTGTCCACAGTGAGCATGAAGGCGGAGAAGCAGACTTCCAGGCACCTGGCTGGGGAGGGGAGAAGGACAGCACAAGGGGGGGGGGGCAGGCAATGGAGTGAGTGGTCAGGGGGGAGGAAAATCCCATGCTGGTTAAATGGCAAAGTCCTGGGGGTGCAGGGAAGACAAAAGAAAGAGTAGGGTCCGTGACAGCATGAATCCTTTATCAGCAGCTATTGGCGTGGAGAAAAAAAGCCAAGCCCCCCTGACCCTGTCCTTGTGCCATACTCACACAGGTACTCTTTGCTGGCTCTCCGCTGCATGTGCAGCCGCTGAAGCATTGCCAAAGTTGAGTTCCACCTGGTGGGTATGTCACAAATGAGGCAGGCAAATGTTTATGGGCAGGTGGAATTCCTGCTAAAATTTAGCAAACCGAACACTGGCTGTGTATGACCGACTCTTTTGGCCTGCTTTAAAAGATCTTCCAACCCTGGGTACCTGTTTTAAAAATGCTGCACCACCAAATTAATGACATGTGCCAGGCATGGTACATGTGTCAACTTTCCCTGTCGAAGGAAAGGTTAGTGCTATTATCGCACACCACCATTCCTGGCTCAAGCTGCCATAACTTTACCTACCTCTGAGCCTACCCCTGCAGAGCTGAAAGAATCTTTGCTCCGCTGTGACTCCTGTCCCCTAGACAGACCAGCTAAAGCATTGCATGGCATCTTTTAGCCTGTCTCATTGAATAGCCCCTTAAACGCTTAGTGGGTACTGGTGGTTTCTAGGACAATTCAGCAGAGGAGGGCATGGAAGAGGAGGAGGTAGAGCTGACAGATCTTGCATCATCACCTCCAGCTGTATAGAGACGTGGCGGCAAAACAAGCTACAGCACTGAGCCCTGTCCTGCATGTTTTCTATTTGGAAGAAGAATTACCCAGTGTGCTGTGAACTAAATATATCATTCCCGGACCATGCTTGCTGGACCATGTGTCAGCAGTAAAGAGAACCCTGCTGCTAAGTTCCTTCATGGAAAAGTGCAGAATACACCAGATGGAAAGGCAGGAGTTGTAAAGCCAGAAATTTGAACAAGCAGGAATTTAGACGCTGGGCATGTGGGTGGAAGGGAGTGTATTTTTTTTTTTGCTGCAGCAGCTGGGGCAGAGAAATTTGCCTGCTATACTCTACAGCTGGTGGCGTGCTGCTGGCACATTTGTTGCAAGGACCTGTGACACCCTTTGCTACACCATCATCCCTGTCAGAGGAGGCTACTGAGAGGTCATGAGATATAGCGGGGGTAAAGATGAAAAGTAAGGAATGGGGAGGAGAAGAATTGCTGCGAGTTCATCCCCACCATCAGGGGCTCTGGTGAAGAAACAGGCTGGGGCTTGGACTCTGTGCCCTGGGGAACCCTGAGTTTGGAATCTACAAGGGCTCACTACTACAGACGCTTGACACTTTGCCTGTGGAGAAAGACACTGGTGGCCCCCCTCTTAGTGGCATAGGAATGTCTTTCCTTGTTGGCCTCCCAGACATGATGGGGGGGTGTATTACCCAAATTTAATAGATACTGGGAAATGGATGATTGGATGCATTTTATCAAATGAAAAGTGGTGTTTGGTGCCATTTAAATTGAGAACTGTCTCTGAGAGAAATGAAAAAACTATAAAAAATAATAATAATAATAATAAAAAAGGCAAACACCAGCGTCGCAGTAAGAAAAACTGGGGCTGACATATTAAAAAAAGGGGGCAAGCAGGGGACAAAAAAAAAGACGCAGCAAACAAAAAAAGGGGGGGTATACAGCACTGTATACAACACTAAATGTAATGCAAAGCTGTTAAACACTGCACTACGCTAACAGTACACTATACTCACACTAAACTGACATTACACAATGCTCACACTACACTGACACCCTACCGTATACTCACACTTCACTAACACTACACTGACACACTACACCAGAGTTTCCAATGACACCATTGTTCCTTTTAGCTATCTGTAAGGGGGTAATTCTTCCCAATGATGACAAGAGTAAGGAGCATTCTTCCCACTGACTGTCATACTAATGTGTCATGAATTGTAGATTTCTCATTTTTAGCAGGGGTTCCCCGAGACCAGAAATTTATTTCAAGTGTTCCTCTGTGTTGAAAAGGTTGAGAAAGGCTGCACTACACTGACGCACTATACTCACACTATACTCACACTACACTAACACTACACTATGCTCACACTATACTGACAAACTACACTCACACACTACACAGACACTACATTCTACTCACACTATACTCACACTACACTGACACAATATATTTACATAACACTGACACTACACTATACTCACACTATTCTCACACTACACTAACATTACACTGACACTCTACACTCAGAGTGACAATAACACTAACTAGCTATCACTGATCCCTGCTCTATCTATCTCCACTCCAACAACACACTGCAAAAGATTCCTGTGGGAAGAAACCTTTTATAATGTGGGGTAGGACTATGAGCACTGATCCATTATTGGGCAAAGTCTTCATGACTTTGTCCAATCAGGGCTCTGACAGTGCTCTGTGCCATATTTGGGCAAAGCTTGCACCTGACCAGCAGTCAGGTGCTTTACTTCATCCAATTTGGGCCCCAGAATGTTCCCTGCAAATGTAGGTGTTTGCCTAACAGGCGAACGGGTGATGTTTGGGCCAAACTTATGTTCAGTCCGAACTGTTTGCCCAACACTACTCCTAACCCCTGAACTTGGCATTACTCAGTACTAAACCCTGAACTCTTCAAACTTTCCTTATTCTTTTTTAATAGGACCTTACTATGTTATCTCATTTTAAAGAAAAAGCAAACCACAGTCTGGTGTTCTTTGATCTCTTCAAAGTTGTTCGGGAAGCTCTTCACCTCTCCATGGTTGCCCATACCTGATCTAAGATAAATTGTAAAAGTAGCAACAAATAATATATTTTTGAACTCAGATCTGCCTGATCTGCTGGGAATCCCACTAGGCAAGCATACTTAATTATTTATATCATTCTCTGAACATTTGACAAATATGCTTCTATGTAGTCAGGTAAAACAAAACATATCAGTTTGCCTAATTTTTTTTTTTTTTTTTTATTGATTCACTCATCACTAATTACACATCCTGAAAGAACAATTCCAGTTTAATAAACCTTTACCTGAAAGTGAATGGCTAATTTAATCGAAGCTGCTTTGAATCAGTGTAGATATAACTGAGCTATTCTTGGATTTTGCCTGCATAAATATGATGCATTGCAGAAATTGCTTTATTTTCAGAAATGACTAGCCTACAGTGATAATTGGATGCTATACAGATTGACTATACTCCACTAAAACTTTACTGCTCACTTTCTGCTGAGGTGATTTAACAAACCATTGCAAAATGGTTCCCATATCTGATTTCTATTATCAAGTGAAAGTCCTAAACATTGGCTTCTCAGTAAGTACAAACAAAGGTAATCAGTGGCAGACTTGTCTCAAGGTCATTTGCCTCATGGAAAAAATTACTTAGGGAAATCAGATGAAGATTACAAGCAAAGTACAAGCGAAAAGAGCAATTAACATTTTTAAATAAATCCATTACAAGCTCATTTGTGTAACTGTTTAATAGTGCAAATCCTAATTATTCAGTATTTTTTCAGTACTAATTTTCTTGTAGTAGTGCTAAAATTGAATAAATATATTATATTATGTTATCAAGGCTAATTAATTCAGCGTTTAGACTGACATGTTATACACTTTTAAAGGCATAGTCATTATTCAAATATTTTTAATATCAGTTAAATACTCTAGCTCTAGCAATTGTCCCTTGTGGGACAGGTCATTTGTATGTTAAAAGTATCCTATTTGCTATTTTTGCCAACAGATCTCCACATTTACCATACCACCTGGGAGATATGTTTCTACTTTACAAATCTATATATCTTTCCGCTTGTATGCTGTTTTTTTCCTCCAGTTTTCTTTCTGGGGGGCCTGCCACCTTTACTGTATGTATTCCACTTGTGGTTTATCCATAGTGAATTATCACACAATGTGGACTGATGTGAATTAGGTACGTTTTTTGATATTGCCCATGGATGTCTCTGGGCTCGGCCAAAGCATATTGGTAGTCCCCCATGGATCATTCTTCCCTGGTGTTCCCTTTTTTATCGTCCTCCCAGAACGTGCCTCCCACGTGGCCGTGGGGCTGTGCTGTGGCATAATCTGTCACTGGCAATCTGTCAAATTAATAAATATGAATTGATAATAAACATAGATGAAAAAAGAAAGTCCAAAGTGTTGTGAAAAAAGTTTATCCTCAATATGTAATCCACGTAAATTTTTCAGACACTGTGTGTAGAATTACCACCACCAAAATTAGGGGGGGCTTACCAGAAATTATGGACACAGTTTGGCATAAGCCTAGTGGGTCAGTATCAGCAGTAGTATGTATTTAACCATCCGGAAAGGAGAAAGATACCTGGATCAGCTCTCATCACTCAAATGGTAATATATTCCACTTTGGTGTAAAATACTCCAACCGGTGGACCACTCAGTCACAATTATTCTGGATGGAATCTTCTCCAAATAGGCTCAATAAAAGAATAAACTCCACATAGTGTAAAATCATACAGAACAGACATTTATTAAAGATCAGAAAACCTTACAATTAGATGGATAAAAAGCGCTTTTCAATAAAACATCCTAGGGATCATGTGGATGTTTGATGAATGACATCAAATGGCGACAGAACCAACGCATTTCGTCTGATTAGTCTAATTGTGTTAAAAATCTTTCTTCATCTTTCAGTGGGTGGGGTGAGTGGACATACCCTGTGTAAGAGCTGATTAGAGGAAAGAGGCACCCCCCCCCAACATAGGCAGAGGAACGAAAGAACATGCAGAGCTGTATTCTAAATAGACAAGCTCCCTGATTATCTGCCCCTGAGCTCCCTCTTCGATACAAACGTTGAGCTCATGTTATCTCATGTGTTGGAGAACTTGTCAGAAGTTACTCATGCTGATAACAGAAGAATGAAGCACCAGAGAGAAACAACACTTTGGAGAGGGATAAGTAAACACTACAAATATATTTGCTTAGCTCAAATTTCAAGAATGGGGTTTACAACTACTCTAATCTATCTTATTGTACTCAAAACAATATAATATAGCGTGCCCAGCTCTTACTAATGAAGTTAATGAAGCATAGGTGAAGCTGTATATTTAAACTGAAACAGCACATATTTATATCCACAGGTGATATAGCAGCCAGGGCCTATGTTTAAAGTGCAACACTTAATGCGGTTGAAAAGTCACTGTGCATAACTACTAGATCACTAGATTACTCTTGTAATAGAAAGTTATGTTGCACAGTGTCTTTGGTTTTTTTTTTTTTTTAATTATGCAGCTCAATATCTTATTTTAGAGAGCTGCTGTGTGGTCACGTGACCTCCCACTGCTCTCCTTTACTGATCTGAGGACTACAGAGGGAGAGGTTGCGATTCTTCTCTGACATCAGCTGGGCATCATGGATCAGAAACCATGATTACTGTGGTCAGCACACAGAGGTGGGCACAGGAACAGGCAGGATCGACCAGGTATTTTACAGCATAGAATGGGACAAATGTCAATATACAGTAAACAGAAGCAATGATCTTCTTCTTACATGCTTCCACACTTAATGAATGAAAACCTCAGGGACATTTTTCCCAATCAGTGAAGCTGTGAGAGAGAGGAAAGCTCTCCTTCAGAGGGGAGCCAAAGAGCATAGTCTCTCTCCGTAATGTAGATAGGGCATATGTAGTTTAATACACAGAATATTATTATAGCAATACTATTAAATGGGCTTGAGTGAGCGAGGGCATTATAAATATATACTTCCAATAATATAGATACTTGTGGATTGTAGACCTATGATGAACATTGAGGTTTAAAATCCCATCAACAGCTCACACACTGGAAGTTTTTTCTTTGGTTATACTCAGAATCAGGGGCGGACTGACCATTCTGGCTCGCGGGCATTGGTCGAAGTAGGAAGCCCATCATAGTGTTGTAAACTGTCACTAAAGTATGATTTTTATACCTGTCCCTGAATGTGTTTTACGACACTTTGTAAAAATTCTGGCCCTACAGTTGCTCCGCCTCTCCAATGCCTCCTCAGCCAATGAGAGTGGCACTGTAACCTGTCCCCTTCCTCAGCCCAGCACATTTGACTTTTAGAGGAGGAGGTGCCTGCAATGAAGGGCATGAGGGAGAGGATAGGACACAGAACCTGCCGTGCTGGGACAGACCTTATGCCACTAAAAATGTAAGCTGGTTGCATGTATTCAGTAGCAGGGGTTATTAGGAGCCTGAGACATGCTTCCCTCCCTGCAATCACTGCCTACAGATGAATGCTCAGAGACAACCCTGATGCTCAGGCCTGGAAGAGAGAGTGGCTGAGCGGTGGCTGCGGACAGAAGGAGTGGCTGAGAGGAGAGAAAGAAAGGGTGTGTGTCTAATGCTCTGAACATGAATAGGGAGATGCCATCCCCTGACACATTACTTGTCATTGTACAGCTGTGCTGCTCCTGTATTCTCTTAGCTGTGCCTGGCAATGGGAATTGCATTTTCTTGACTTTGTGCTTTGAGGAATGCAGAGTGAGAGGCAATATGACCCTCAAAATTCTCTATGTTGGCATGTGGATTGGGGTGGCTAGTCATACTACCTGGGCTCAGTGTAGGGAGGGGAGGGGGCGGGGGGCTCTGCTTTTAGGGTCCATCAGCCAGCAGCAAAGCACAGCATTCCACTGAGCAGCTGCATTACAGCATAATAAGTCTATCTGCTCACTAAACTGTGACTTGTGGATGTGCAGAAATATATTTTTCATCTTCACTGTAACACTGATATACTGGTGGGGTGACTGGTGCACCCTATTCAGTGTGATTACATATGGTTTTATCACAGTGCATCACCATAAAAAGTGAGCTGTTATTAGCTAGAGAGATTGCCCTATGGTCTGCTCTTTGTACATCTGTCATTTAACACAACTGGATGGAAACACCTTATTCATGCACTATACTAGTGATGGCGAACCCTGGTACCCCAGATTTTTTGGAATTACATTTCCCATGATACTCATCTACTTTCCAAAGTGCATGAGCATCATGGGAAATGTAGTTCCAAAACATCTGGGGTGCCAAGGTTCACCATCACTGTACTATACACATATGAACAACAGCCGAGCAAAGAACTCCTAGCACAGAACACAATGCATCATTCAAAACAATATTGGAAGGTCTGCTGACATTATACCCCTCATTCTGTCTCTCTTCCTCTTCTATCTCTCCCATCTCTTTCTCTCTCCCTCTCTATTCCTCTTTCTCTCTCTCCCTTTCAATCTCCCTCTCCCCCTACCCCTTCTATTTCTCTACCTCTGCAAATTCCTTGCCCACAGCTGGAGGATGAAAGATCGAGTGAGAGAGACATTGTGGACACCACTGGGGGAGGAGGGGATGATCTGGAAGGGTGAGAGAAACTGGGAAAGGGGAGACCATGGATACCTGGGGGGGGGGGCTGGGGGCAGTGCAATATGTAGATGGAGCTTTTTGTGGGTGTGGGTGCGGGTTGAATGTGTGCAAGGACGCATGGGGCACCATGATCAACTATTGCCTGGGGGCCCCATGAGTTGTTAGTCCACCCCTGCTCAAAATTTGTATTCATTATTTGTGGTGTCTTAGCAGAGGCTGTGCATATCATTCATCATATGCAGATATTATAGCTGAGATTTTAGATTGTACTATGGTGTTTTATAATTTTTGTACAAATAAACAATTTGTAGGGGGACAATCTGTTTTAATCATTTTTGAATAATTTACTAAAACGATTTTAAAGGCATCATTTTTTTTTTTTTTGCATTGTAACGTTTATAAAAGGCTGTTTGATCCTGGTTTCTCTGATCATCCCCTTCTTCCACTGACCCCTGATAATTTCCTGATAACACAGAGTCTATGGAGTCAGGCTGCACATGCTCAGTTTGGTGTGTATTGCTAAAAAATGTTTTTCTTGGAGAGTGCATTTGATCAGCACAGAGCCAATCAGCACTGTCCAGACATAGGGTCAGGGATCTTGCAGTCTCATAGCACAGTCGGAAAACTCCTCCTACAAGCTTTAAATGGTACTTGGCTGGACACTGATAGAAGTCACAAGACTGCTTTAACTGCTGATGAGAAAAGGTATTTAGCAGGTAATATATACTGAAATAATTGCATTTCCAAGTTCTGTGTTCTGTGAGAGACCAGATATAGTGAATGCAGAGTCCTGGGTTTAGTACCACTTTAATTGCTCTATGCAATGGAATTGAACAGCGCAGCTCCTTACTTTGTCTTCTGGGGTCCCCTGCTGGCACTCTCCGCTCCTTCTCTTCACACATCTGCTCTTTGTACATCTGTCATTTAACACAACTGGATGGAAACACCTTATTCATGCACTATACTAGTGATGGCGAACCCTGGTACCCCAGATTTTTTGGAATTACATTTCCCATGATACTCATCTACTTTCCAAAGTGCATGAGCATCATGGGAAATGTAGTTCCAAAACATCTGGGGTGCCAAGGTTCACCATCACTGTACTATACACATATGAACAACAGCCGAGCCAAGAACTCCTAGCACAGAACACAATGCATCATTCAAAACAATATTGGAAGGTCTGCTGACATTATACCCCTCATTCTGTCTCTCTTCCTCTTCTATCTCTCCCATCTCTTTTTCTCTCCCTCTCTATTCCTCTTTCTCTCTCTCCCTTTCAATTTCCCTCTCCCCCTACCCCTTCTATTTCTCTACCTCTGCAAATTCCTTGCCCACAGCTGGAGGATGAAAGATCGAGTGAGAGAGACATTGTGGACACCACTGGGGGAGGAGGGGATGATCTGGAAGGGTGAGAGAAACTGGGAAAGGGGAGACCATGGATACCTGGGGGGGGGGGGGGCTGGGGGCAGTGCAATATGTAGATGGAGCTTTTTGTGGGTGTGGGTGTGGGTGTGGGTTGAATGTGTGCAAGGACGCATGGGGCACCACGATCAACTATTGCCTGGGGGCCCCATGAGTTGTTAGTCCACCCCTGCTCAAAATTTGTATTCATTATTTGTGGTGTCTTAGCAGAGGCTGTGCATATCATTCATCATATGCAGATATTATAGCTGAGATTTTAGATTGTACTATGGTGTTTAATAATTTTTGTACAAATAAACAATTTGTAGGGGGACAATCTGTTTTAATCATTTTTGAATAATTTACTAAAACAATTTTAAAGGCATCATTTTTTTTGCATTGTAACGTTTAAAAAGGCTGTTTGATCCTGGTTTCTCTGATCATCCCCTTCTTCCACTGACCCCTGATAATTTCCTGATAACACAGAGTCTATGGAGTCAGGCTGCACATGCTCAGTTTGGTGTGTATTGCTAAAAAATGTTTTTCTTGGAGAGTGCATTTGATCAGCACAGAGCCAATCAGCACTGTCCAGACATAGGGTCAGGGATCTTGCAGTCTCATAGCACAGTCGGAAAACTCCTCCTACAAGCTATAAATGGTACTTGGCTGGACACTGATAGAAGTCACAAGACTGCTTTAACTGCTGATGAGAAAAGGTATTTAGCAGGTAATATATACTGAAATAATTGCATTTCCAAGTTCTGTGTTCTGTGAGAGACCAGATATAGTGAATGCTGAGTCCTGGGTTTAGTAACACTTTAATTGCTCTATGCAATGGAATTGAACAGCGCAGCTCCTTACTTTGTCTTCTGGGGTCCCCTGCTGGCACTCTCCGCTCCTTCTCTTCACACATTTTGTGCTATGGGGGCACTCAAGCAGGCATGCTTCCAAGGCAGGCTGTGTGCATTCATAGTCCCACACAGTGTGACTCAGCCACGCCTCCCACTCCCACCTCACATTATTTGATTAACAGCAGCAGAAGCCAATGGCTCTCACTGCTGCCTCTGTGTCCTGTGAGGAGAGGGAGTGAGAGGAGCATTGCTGCAGAAGAGCACAAGAGAAAAAGAGAAAGAAGAGCCAAGTAAGTTTTTAAGGGGGCTTGGGTGGGATGATATTTTAAGGTTTTAACCTTAATACCAGGGCCGGCCCTACCATGGGTCCCACTGGGTCTATTGGACCCAGGCAGAACTTTGAGAGGGGCTGAAAATTGATGCCCAAGATTTTTTTTAAGCAGTTTGTCTGTCCTCCAGGGGCGGTGGCTCTGCTGCCCTATAAAAAGGCCGCCCTACTGTCCTAAACACACATATTCATAGTTGCTGGGCAGGAGGGTGCTCACACACAGTCGGCTGTTAAACACCCAAGCACAAATTAAGAGCTCAGGTGTGTATGCTGCTGGGAGCAGGGTACCCACAGTAGACAGAGAGCAATGAAAGATCCCTTCTCTACTGGCTCTGCCAGCAGCCAATGTTTGGGTGCAGCTTTCGAGGCTTGCATTTCTTTTGGGTGAAACAGGAGAAGGGGGTACGGCCAGCCTTGTGAGCGGCTTGCCTTCTTCTGCTCTGATGAATGCATGAGGCTAGGTACTGAAAACTGTGGAAGCACTGGGAGAGAGCAACATAGAAGTAAAATAAGTTAGTTCTGTGTGACAGGACACAAAGTGTGTCCATCATTTTTTCTAGTAGTGGCTTCTGATCTGCTGGATGCCCAAATGTTGCATAACCTGTCATGCTCAAAAATCACTATACAGCCCTAATTTGCCATTATACTACCCTAGCCTGCCCCATACTGCCCTAGCTTGTCTATATACTACTCTAGCCTGTCTGTATACTACCCTAGCCTGTCTATAAACTACCCTAACCTGTCCATATACTACCTTAGCCTGTCTATATACCACCTTAGCCTGTCTACATACTACCCTAGCCTGTCTATATACTTCCCTAGCCTTTTTTATATATTACCCTAGCCTTCCCCTATATTGCCCTAGCCTGTTCATTCACTACCCTAGCCTGCCCCTATACTACCCTAGCCTGCCCATATACTACCCTAGGCTGTCTTTATACTATCCTAGCCTGTCTATATACTACCCTACCCTGCCCCTATACTACCCTTGCCTGCCCCTATACTGCCCTAGCCTGCCCCTATACTGCCCTAGCCTGTCCCTATACAGCCCTATCCCAGTGTCATATCATCCATGGGTGCCACATGTTCACAGCACATGGGCCCTGAGGGGTGGGGGGGCCCACTGTGCTGACACACACTGCACCCATAGAGTGACAAGATAGGGCAGTGCTAACATGGTAGTATGTTATAAAATATTGCATATAGACAAGGTGCATATAAATCTGACTTCATAATGAATTCAATTTTAGTTTTAATTATTAAGATATAAAAAAAATGGATGTGGGGGCATTTCATTCTTGGACCCAAGCAGCACAATATCTTGGGCCCGCCTTGTTTATTGCAGAGAATGTATTAAGGTAGAAAACCATATGGCTTTAGAACTACTTTATGTGCCGGTCCACACTAGCGCGACTTGTCAGGTGACTTGTCAGCCTGACAAGTCGCGCTCCCTCACGGTCCATTGACTGCTACAGGACCCGTTCTAATAGGAGCGACACAAGTCGCTCCGACTTAGAAAAAGGGTCCTGCACTACTTCGGGGCGACCTCGGAGCGACTTGCATAGACTTCCATTATGTGGATTCCCTGCAAGTTGCTCCGAAGTCGTGGTGCATGGCAATGCACAAGTCGCCCCCGAAGTAGTACAGAGTCGTGTCGCCTTAGTGTGTTATTATATTTATAAACAGAAGGCTAGTAGTAAACAAACAAATATTTTTTGTGGTATAAATGTTGACCAATTCTATACAGAGACCACACACATAGCACTGGCAATGGTCTCACTACAAGCATGCCACTGCTCCTAAAACCAATAGATAGACAACTGATGTCTATTATGACTTGCCACACAGAGCATGCTCTCCCGATAGTAAGTTTAGAGGTAACTTCACTTAGGGATTGGGAGCCAGCAGCAGTGATCTTATTATTATATAAGTGGTTTGGCACACTTTTCAAAAACTATACAGTGCTTCAATTCATGCATAAAAAGCATTATGTTTAAAAACAATAAGCATTTAATACTACCTAAACTGGCATTTTGAGCAATAATACTAATTATCCCTTAGATTCTGATTGGTTGACTTGAGCATCTGCTCCAGATTCAGGCTGCTTCAATCCTAGTAAATTCCCCACACTGATTTTTTAATGACAATATACTGTATATAATAATAACATTTTACAAAATATTATGAAATAAAAGATAAATCTGAGCTTTGTGCATTCTGCTTTTAGTTATTTTCTCCTTGAACGCCTAGTCCATTATCCTAAAAGGGCATTGTGAAAAAAGGAAGTACTGAAATTTAAAATCAAATTTAAATTAACACTCACAAATTACATGAAGTGGTGGTTCAACATTAGAAAGCAATCTGACACGTTTTTGACATTGAGATCATATCTGCATTGTTGACTAAACATAAATGTGTAATTACCCAGAAATGTGCAAACTGACTAATCAAGAATTTTCTATATTTTTTTCTAAACATATACAGTATGTACCATATGAACTGTTTAGTTATGGTTCAAAACTGGTGAAATCACATGTAAGAGATATAAGAGTTCTTAAACAGTATATATTTGGATTTTTTAGCTGCAGCTGTAAGTTTTTAAACAATCGCACCCCTTAGGTTTATAAAATTTTATCCAATGAGCCTTGAAGGAATGAGACTCAGACCTATGGGTATTTACATACGTTTAAACTCCAAACGCTGCCAAATCTTACATTCCCCCTATTTGGAATAGTCCAAAGTCGCCAACCATTAGTCTCTGGCTTAAAAAAGTGGAAGACATTAATAAAATGGAGAATCTAATCCTCACAACACAGCATAAATGTATTTGCTACTCTAAAATGTGGACGTTGTGGAATATGTTTGTCTTCTCTGAGGAAGGGATGGCTCTTTTTGATGCATAGAATGCTGACTGTAAGTGACTCATGGGATCCCGTGCTGAGATATAATACCAGTCATTCAGTATGATTAATTTCACATTTCTTTCCTCCCTCTCCCTCCCCCCCCCCTTCTTCTAGACCAGTTGGTCTCTCTAGTCTATCCTTCTACACCTCTTTTTCTTTTACTTAACGTTTATTAAAATACGTTTGGTGGTCACTGTTTCTTAAGATGGATACACACTATCCAACTTTTGTGGTTAGATTTCCTTCAGATTTACCTTTTCTATGTAGTGCAAGGGCCTGCCAGATTGCATACAAATTGAAAGTGTTTAGGTTTGACCTCATATTATATGGTTTTGGTAAGTCTAAAGGAAAAAGTCTTCAGAAAATCTTAACAATTCAAATCTGTACTTGTTGCATATCAGCATGTGCAGGATCTGTCCTTTTTGATTGTTCAGAAAATCTTATAGTGTGTATGGCCCATTAGGCTATCCAGTCCTACAATTATTCCCAGTCCTATACGGACATGGGGGATTGTTTATACCTCATAAGTGAAGTCTAAATGCTTATTGTTCCATTTTGGTGTCTTGATTCTACCTATTGCCTGGATGTATTTAAGGTATGTTTTCCGGTATACCGCTATTTCTTTATTATTGTGTTCTTGACATGGAACTGCCATTCTGATGAAAATGAAATATTTAAAAAAAAAAAGAAAAAAAAAGTTTAAACTGCAGCTAAAGTTCCACATTTACACTGTAGTATACACCTTACCACACAGCTTGTCCCCTTCCATGTTGGCCAAAGAAATATGACGGGCAAAATCGCAGTCCAATAGGGAGGCAAAAGGAGTGGGATGGTTCACATTGGTATGTGACCACAGAAGTTCTAGTAAGTGTTTACAGAAAAGCATGACCTAAAACTAGGTTATCGGGATCACAAACTAAGCATGCATGTTACCCAGTAACTGTTTGTTACTAATGAAAATGTTTGCGGCATTTAAATATCATTTATTGGTGTTCTGAAAAATAAGTGACTTATTATTTGAATACTGCTGTCTATATTTTTTGCATTCCCTAAATTACTGTGCAGCCTAAACAATTTTACAGAACGATTTGCATGCCACAAATATTATTTTAATACCAATAAATGCCATGTTCCAAGAAAAGTACTTTTATAAAAGAACATAATGTTGACCCATTTAAGATGCATTCACAATATGTTTTTAGCAATATTCCTCTGAGCTATATAAATGTGAAAATGCATACCAACATATGAAAAATAGAACATGGTACATTCTAAAACTTTAAAGCAGCAATAACAGTTCAGAAAGCTATACTGTAAATTACAGTATTGAAAGACATTTGTTCTATTTTTAATGCAAATTACACTAAAAGCTATCATGTGTGAATAAGCCTTAGCTAGAAAATGACTGGAGTGTCAACCAAATTGAGGATACAGTTGAATAGAGATTTCAAAACGTGGATCATATCTTCAGAAAATAACAAAAATACAAAATAAGAGCTACAACAATTAAATATATTTATAAATAAGTGTGTGACAAGTTTAATTTGCTGACAAAATAAACACAAAGTCAGTCTGCCTGCATCACTGGTTTCAAATAATAAAAAAACATACATGTAAATGTTACTAATTATCTTATAAACATATTTAAATATGTCTTGTAAAACATTTTTCTTGGTAAATAAATATTGAGAGCATTTCTCCAGACAAAACTACACAAGACACGGAGAAATCATACCGATTTTTATCTGCAAGGAAGACTATCGATACCCACCCAAAATAAATATAATAATTTTGTATGGTAATCTTTTAGTTGTGGAAATAAATGTGAATATAACCATGTTTCTGATTATATTGCATGTTAACCACTTGCCAACCGCCGCCCGACTATATACGGCGGCGGTCAGCCCCTCCCAGGCAAAGTGACGTACCGGTACGTCACTAGCCTGGGAGCCAATAGGGTCACTCGCGATCGCCGGGTGGAGAGGGAGAAAGGTAGGCGGCAAATGTAAACACAGCCGCCTGTCATTCTCCCCTGTGTAAAAGCACAGATCATACGGTCCTGCTATGTAGGACCCTTGATCTCTGCTGTTACACACACAGCCACATCCAATCACAGTTAGAAGCATGCCCCTAGGGACACACTTAACCCCTCCCTCTCCAATAAAGTTAACCCCTTCCCTCCCAGTGTCATTTTTACAGTAACAGTGCATATGTATAGCACTGATTACTGTAGTAATGTCACTGGTAACCCCAAAAGTGTCAAAAATGTCAGTCAAGGGTCCAATCTGTCTGCCGCAATGTCGCAGTCCCACCAAAAAAATTGCAGATCACCGCCATTACTCATTAAAAAAAACAATAAAAATGTCAAAAATCTTTGCCTTAGTTAGTAAACGCAATAACTTTTGCGCAAACCAATCAAAATACGCTTTTTGCTATTTTTTTTACCAAACATATGTAGCAGAAAACAAATTGGCCTAAAATGTTAAAACATTTTGATTTTTAAATTTTTTTGGGGGGGGATTTCATATAAAAAAATGTGAAAAATATTGTTATTTTTGAAAAATTGTCGCTCTTTTTTTGTTTATAGCGCATGATCAAAAAATCGCACAGGTGATCAAATACCACCAAAAGAAATCTCTGTGTGTGGGGGAAAAAAAGGACGTCAATTTCATTTGGGTACAGAATCGCACGACCGCGCAATTGTCCGGTAAAGTCACGCAGTGCCGAATCGCAAAATAGGCCCTGGTCAGGAAGGGGGTAAAATCTTCCAGGGCTTAAGTGGTTAAACAAAGTATTACTAAACAAACACATACTGTAACTTGGTAAAATGGGTGAAAAATTTACCAAAAATAACATCAACACTATGAAAAAGCTATTTACCAATAAACCTAGCTGCTGCTCTTAAAAGTGCAAAAGTCCCTTTCTGCACTTAATACAATATACAGTAAATACATAGAACTGCACTTTAAAACCTCCAAAAGGTGCTTGAATATAAATCTTATAGAAATCTTATAAACCTACACAAATATATAAAAATCATCCAAGTTACTCGTTTCACATTAATAAACAATGCTTTTAAAATATTTATAAAGTGCACACATAAGTGTTACACTTTAACACAGTCCGTACTCCAGTGCTTTAATCCAGTTGTCAATGCAATCCACAATTCTCAGAACATTGGTCCAAATAAAACGTGCCCCTCTTTGGACCACTACCTGTGTCGGACTCTCTCCTCTTCAGAGAGACCTTCACAATTGGAGTCAGTGGGTCCTTCTTCGGTGTCAGTGTAATGTTGTAAGGACATTGATTTATTTACAATTGTCACTTTGATCATTTACAAGTGACACTATACTTGCAGCAGTGCAGATTTTATTCTAGTGGTGGGAGTCTTTGCCTCTACCACCCCTCGTGGATACCTGAGTGTCATCACATGCATGGCACCTATGAAGACAGTACTAGATGCAGCCCTACTCGGTTGTTTTTTTGCCTATTGTTTTTAAACAATTGCGGTTCTATCGATCAATGCGATCTTGCATTATAAGATAATGCTCTATAATGTGTTCATAGACCCCTGATGAAGAAATAGACGTGTTATTTTGAAACGCGTTGGGTCTTGGCTGTCCTCTTGCGAACAGTCTCTTATGAATGATGATTATTCAAACAAATCGAACCATGTATATTTTAAATCATATGACGATATTGATGTTTTTCTCTGTATTTTTATATTTCTGTAATAAACCATTTTTTTACTTTACTTCTACTATCTCTCTTATGCTTCAACAACCTTTGCCCCTTTAAAATCCCAATGAGAGGGAATTTCTTGTGCATTGATAACAAAACCAGAAGTCACATAAACATCCAAAAGTCCACCTCAATTCTTTTTGCCCCTTCATGTGCGTCTTTGATGGGCGATAAAAGCTGGACATACCAGGCACCTTTAATGTAAGTTACATAATTTTTTGTGGTTTATTATGTACCGGTTTTAAATAAACATACATGTTTTCCAATGATGGTTGTGTTTCAAATAATTCCCTGGTCTGTGCTTCTAAAATCTTCATGCTGAAAAGTACAGTAAACATTTGCCTTGAGGAACGTATACATCATATATGATTTAAGGGTCTGAAGCTCTGGTGAGTTTTCATTTTATATTGACGACATTTTGTCTGGAACACAGCACTGAGCACATTGAGAATTGTGGATTGCATTGGCACCTGGATTGAAGCACACACTTATGTGTGGACTGTGTGCAATTTATAAATAATTTTATTGCATGGTTTATCAATGTGACCAAAGTCACTTGGATGATGTTTATTTTTTGTGTAGATTTATAACATTTATATTCAGGCCCTTTTTTTGGTTTTTAAGCTCAGCTTTATTTATTCACAGTAAAATGAAAGATGAAGTTAGGAGTGTTGCATAACTGTTCTGGGCCTGGCTTCAAAATTTGAACTTAGGAAAATTAAAATAAATAAAAAAAGGGTACATTTTTGAGCTAATACACCTAAAATATTTTCAAAACACGACACTAAAACGATAGCAGTAGGTTAGCCCTTGGCACAGTTATTTTTAACACTAAGTCCACACACAACCAGTGGCCAAAACGGGAATCATCTAATTGTTTCAGCTGACCCAACCTCTAAAGTTAACTGTTAGCACATAACCTACATGAAACCATTAACCTGTTCTTTTTTAGCACTATTTGTCTGATCCTAACTGTAACTCTAAGCCTTAAAGTGGTTGTAAACCCACTTTAAATACTTTTACCTATAGGTAAACCCGGCCACCCAATGCTGTTCCTTCAGAGCCCAGTGCCATGAACGGCGGCTCCCGCGGGCATGCGTGGGAGTGATGTAATGGAGGACGTGATCCAGGAAGCAGGACGGCTGAATATGCGATGCAGACTATCTCATTATGCCTTTGTCTTTACAGGTTTTTTTTCAGATGGTTTACTTCCTCTTTAATATTAACCTACAAACACTTACCCCCCCCCCTTCCCCTCAGTCAAGCTCTTAGCCTAATCCCAAACACTCACCTATAAGAACCATACCTACTGCACATTGGACCTAAAAAAAATGGCACAAAATCTGTAAGTCCTGTGTGAAGATCTTGCAGAAAGCTATGATCTTGTCCCAAAAAAAAAAATTAAATAAGCTGATGTTTTCATGATAACTGAACACTGGTCAATAGTTTTAAAAGTCTTGCTCAGCTGTAATTAGTGGAGCAGTTAGTCAAAACTTAAAGCAACGAAGGAGCCAGTCCTCCCAAAATTCACTTAACCACTTGCCGACTGCCATCAGTATATTTACTGCGGCAGTCAGCCCCTCACAGGCAAAGCGACGTAGGGCAACGTCGCTCGCCTGTGAGCCTCTAGGGGGCGAGCGCGCGCCGCCGGAGGCGCGATCCCGCCCCCACTCGTTCACGGACACCCCCGCGCGTGTGCCCGGCGGACCCGATGTCCGCCGGCCACTCGCGATCCTCCATTGCAGAGGGAGAAAGGCAGGCGGCTAATGTAAACAAAGCCACCTGTCATTCTCCCCTGTGTAAGAACAGAGATCACACGGTTCTGCTATGTAGGATCGTATGTCTCTGTTGTCACACCACTAGCCACATCCCTTTACAGTTAGAATCACGCTCCTAGAGACACACTTAACCCCTCCTTCTCCAATGAAGTTAACCCCTTCCCTGCCAGTGTCATTTTTACAGTAACAGTGCATATGTATAGCACTGATTACTGTAGTAATGTCACTGGTAACCCCAAAAGTGTCAAAAATGTCAGTCAAGGGTCCGATCTGTCCGCCGCAATGTCACAGTCCCGCAAAAAAAAAAAAACGCAGATCACCTGCATCATTTTTTAAAAAAAAAAACAACAAAAATTACAAAAATCTTTCCCTTAGTTAGTAAACGCAATAACTTTTGCGCAAACCAATCAAAATACGCTTTTTGCGATTTTTTTTACCAAACATATGTAGCAGAAAACAAATTGGCCTTAAATGTTAAAAAATTTTGATTTTTACATTTATTTTTTTGGGGAATTTCATATAAAAAAATGTGAAAAATATTGTTATTTTTGCAAAATTGTCGCTATTTTTTTGTTTATAGTGCATGATCAAAAAATTGCACAGGTGATCAAATACCACCAAAAGAAAGCCCTGTTTGTGGAAAAAAAAAGGAAGTCAAATTTGTTTAGGTACAGCATCGCACGTCCATTAAAGTCACGCAGTGCTGAATCGTAAAATAGGCCCTGGTCAGGAAGGGGGTAAAATCTTCCGAGGCTTAAGTGGTTAAAGTGTTTGTTACCCCAACATTTTATATTCCTGACATCTGCCTGCTATACCATGTACTTGTACAAAAAAATATCCTGTTCTCTTTGTATTGCTTCCCTTGTGTGAAAATATCTTGTGTTCCTACCAGTCGCTGTGCTTTATTATTAAAAACTGACCACACTATGCAGGAGAACACACCACGGTCAGTTCTTTAGCTGTGCTGGGAACTCAGCCTGCTCTCCTCCAATGACTTGTCCTGACAAACTTCCCCTGCACAGCCATTCACTGGGATGCTCAGTGTGCTGGTGCTTCTCCTCCTCCCAGTTCTTATGCAACTGAGAACAGAGGAAACAGAGTGTATGTGGTCACTTATAAAAAAGTGAAAAAAAAGTTATTTATAATGTTTCTATACACAAATGTTTTGTCTTTCTTTTTTTTTTTTTTAACTGAATGGAATATTTTACAAGGTGATTGTTTACAATCACTTTAAAGCTACTATGTGCTGGAGGGCCACATCACCCAAGGTTTTCTTATGTCTTTAGGAGCTGCAGCTGTGCAATCTACCTGTGAAGTTCTTGGCTTAGTTCCTTCCTCCCTCCCTGTTCTGGCTTCTACTCCTTCTTTTGAATTTTCCACAAAATAATTGATAAATGCAACAAGGAGGTTGAAAATACCCATAGGCGTGCGCACAGAGTGTGCCAGGTGTGCTGAGGCACACCCTAATCACCCTGTGTGGCATAGATTCCCCCTGTTTAAGCCCCTGATATTTTACCAAAGCCCCCTAATGGGGCTCCTAAAAAATTTGTAAAAACAAAATAAAATTGTAAAAAAATAATAAAAAATAAAAGAATACAAATAAAAACTACTGACACCAATCTCTGCCCTACTGACACCTCCACTGCTCTACTGGCACTATCAGTATATATACACATTCACACACACATATGTGTTTGAGCTTTAATGCGACAGGCTGTGCACACCTATGAAAATACCCCCCAATAACTGATTTGGCTGGTGTTCAGACCTAGAAAATGAAACACAAAAATCTCTGCAAAGGAGTCCTTGACATATATGATATCAGACATTATTAAGTGGTTTAGCCCTCCAGCATCTGCCAAAAAAAAAAAAAGATTTTGTACCTGAATGCAAATGTTCTATATCACACCAGTTCCATCAGATAATTAATTGTAAACTACCAATAACCAGAAAATGTTTTAGCATTTGTTATAAAAAATATCTTGTTATGTATTTGAAGACATACATTTTAAATCTGTTTAATATTCTTGAGCTAAAAATGTGACGGCTAGTCCTTTTATTTAAAAAAAATAATAATAATAACTAGCAAAAAATGAAATTGTTTTTAATTCCTTTTTTCTATATTTGCAAATATTAGCCCCCTATTTTCCAAAAGTAAGCTTAATCTTTGATATTTTCCTCTGACAACAACTACAAGGGAGGCCTAATTCTATTACCCTTTCCCAACCACAAGTTCACCTTTAGTAAGTCATACCTAGAGTATATACATTTTAAATCATTCCACAAACACATTTAAAAGATGTCAGAAATAGAAATATAAAATCAGAACACGATGCTAACTATTATGCTGATGCATGTACACTTTTATAACAAAATATTTTATTTTAATGCATCAGTAACTCCATCAAATCAACCCTATGTAACATTTTTTTGTAAGATAGCTAAAAAGCTACTAATTAAAAATACATTATTATACATTTCTAAGTGATTTCGATTTTAAATTACACTGTACATATTAGTGCGTGCTACTTTTATTGTATATTTTGCAGAGCCCCTTAGTGCAACTTTTCAGCTGCAGTTCTGGCAATGATATCTGCAATGTTTAGCTATCTTATACTGCCACCTATTTGTTCAGAAAAGCATTTCATCCTACAAAACATGGTTTTAACAAGCTGTACTAAATCCAACAAAACAAACAGAATTGAAAATAGTTAATGTGCAGATTAGTTGCTTTTCATTTATGCAATGAACATTGCCTCTAATGGTAACGAGTCTTTTTCCCAACACTCATAATCATCAATGTGTGTGTTTAAATTTTTGGCTTTATAAACTACATAGATGTTTCCTTAACTGTAAAATTCTAAGCACTTAAATGGAGATGGTAAAGCAGAAAAAGAAATGCTGGCAATTTCAGTTGAAATAAATAGAAATACAAAAAGAAGAATATAAAATGAACCTGTCACCCGAGCAATTTACCATTTATTCGAGGTGCATGTGCATACCATTCCTTTTAATTAAAGCTGTTCCTGTGTATTTCTAGACCTATACTGCAAATCCTGATCCAGAGCCTAAATAAAGAACAGTGACACCCTCAAGAGTATAAAGCAAAGTGGGAGTTAAGAAAAAAAAATAATGACCTATAATGCAGTAAGTCTCAGATTTATTGCTTAGGTTAAGTGTAAGTATAATAAAGAACTAAAAGCAGAATTAGAAGAAGTATTTATTAAGTGTTGCAGAGATCACAGCATTCCTCCTAACAGTGCTTTCATCTTGTTTTTCTTTCCAGAATGATTGTTTCAGACCAATCTATGCTGAGACATCATTCAGGGCTAGCATCTACTTCCAGGACTGAGATGCTGGCTCAGAGATGACAAAGTCCTATGCCATGCTATATTATTGAAGGTGTTCACAAATGCTTAACACAGATTAACCGCCTTCTGCAGCTTCCCACCTTGTGACTCTGGTATCTGGGGGGGGTAAAGACTGAGGAAGTGCTTCCATTTGCTTGCAGCATACTGAGGACATTACATAATCCCAGCCTATGCAGCGTCATTTGATTGCAGCTCAGGGGCTGCTTTTTAATAAAAATAAGGTACAGCATCAAAAAAATAAATTATAGTGTTGCTGCATATTGTGACATGTCAGTAATTTATTCATTCATAACTGTTAAGATATTCATGCACACTTGTAAAATAGACCATTAAAACTTTAAGTTGTAACAAGTGTGTTCATTTTTATTTCTGCACACAGATCAAGCTAAAGAGACAATCAAAGAGCTCTTTACCATGTGACCAGCTGTGTCCAATCACAGCTGATCATAGTGTAAACAGGAAAAACCGGCAATTCTACACACGGGACATCTACACTGATAATCAGGGCACTGATCATCAATGTCCTGATTATCAGTGCAGCCCCAACAGTGCCCACAAGTGCTGCCAATCAATGCCCACAAGTGCTGCCAATCACTGCCCATCAGTGCTGTCTATCAGTACCCATCTGTGCCTCCTATCAGTGCCGCTTATCAGTGCAACCTACCAGTGCCCATCAGTGCCGCCTATCAGTGTCCATTAGTGCCACCTATCCCCTAAGATGTTTCACGGTGCCTCTCCTGCTACACTTTTATGGTAATCACTTCATCCCTTACGCCCTCATCCACATTTCTCCCTTACTTTCTTACCCAAGGCCTGAACTACCTTTAATTATGATGAGGTGCAGCATATCTATGAAACACTGAAACTTGCATTTGTTGTATGCCTTTATTGGTTTACAGTATTTCTGGATGTGTTGTAAATTACTAAATTTAAAAAAAAGTTAGATTTGCAGGATGCAGTTTGTGTCTGTGTAACAACTCTACCCATAAAAAAATATAACACCATCTCACCTTTCTCAATTGGTTTGGATTATTTTGTTCTATTGGCTTTAAGTTCACTATGATAATTTAAACCTATATGGCTGAAAGTATATCAATGCCTCTTCAGAATTTTGCCAATGAATGTACTGCTAATGCTAACTTCTAACCTTGTGTCAACAAAACTATGCTGTATTTGCTTTAAAACTGTGCTGCAATCCTAATAAAATAATTCTCATTGAATACTAAAAAGCTTTCAGGCTGGGTTTTTGAGACACAATATAAAGCTTTATTACATGATTGTAACAATTAAAATGTATCAACTGAGTCATGAAGAGAGAACAAGTTTCTTCATTCTTCAGGTCTGGCATGTATTTTGGTGGGAACCTCATTGCAAATTTTTAAAAACTTGGCGTAATTTTTCTCCCACCAAAATACATACCAGACCATTATCTGAGCATGCCTCCTGGCATGCCAGGAAAAAGGTTGGATGAGCGAGCACCCCCCGGAAACCATACCACCTGCCCTCAACACAAGGGGGGTGCTTTGGGGGGACTTTCCCCCAAATCACCTTGTCCCAATGTTGACGAGGACAAGCACCTCTTCCCCAAAACCCCAGGCCTGTAGTTGTGGGGATGCTGGGGGTGATTTATGAGAATCTTGAAGGCCCTTCTAAAAGGGGGCCCCCAGATCCCAGCCCCCATGTTTATGAGTATGGGGTACCCCTCCTCGTTTGCCCAAACATATGGCCAAGGTAAAAAAAAATTCCAGAGTCAGTTTATGACAAGTCCTTTATTAAAAAAAAAAGGAATAAACTAAATAAATGTCCATTACAATTACATTGTCAATTAAAATAAACTCTGCCCACCGACCAGCACGAGGAAAAAAAACATCCACACCTGATGCTTGGTTCCCGTTGACTGACAACTCCGATTCCCTGCCACCGCTAAATAAATTAAGGGGTGGGATCACCCAGTGATGTCAGTGGATGACCCCGACCCCTTGTAAAATCATCGACCCAGCACACCCTGGTCCTTAAGATGAATCAGAAGGGCCTGGTGTGGTTTCAGGGGGAACCCCACACTTTTTTTTTTTTTGGCGGCTTTTCTTTCTTTTACATTGTGTTGTCAGCAGGGAATTCTGCTGACAGTAGATGAGTCATTAGATGAGTCATGGTTGTTAAGGATTTGGCAAGTACCGGCTCCTTAACTACCACCTATTCACTGGCTGTTGAGGATACCTGCAGGTTTTGTCTCCTTAACAAAAAGCTATTCACTAGTTGTTAAGGATGGCAGTGGGTGGCGGTGTTAAATTCCACAAGTTTTCATTACTAAAATACTGCATTACTTCAAGAAATAGTGTATGCAATATTTTAGCAGTATTTTTAGTGAACTGCAAAACATTTTAGAAAAACGCTATGAGCAATTTTACCGCTGATCTTAAAGTGTTAGATATTGTTTCATGAATTGAACCCACTCTATCAATGTTCAATTTTTGTGTTGAAACACACACTTTACCATAAATGGCTTTTATAAGTCTCTGTTTTTCATAAGAGATAAATTGACCTGTAGAACTAGGGACTGTTTACCATTTCAGCATTTTTGGAATCTTTGTTGTATTATCAATGCTTCCAAAATGTAGTCTGTTCAACAATTTCCTAATGAGCTCTCAAGAAGAAAATTTTATTAATCGCTTTCGCTAACTATGCATAGGCTTGTATTTTACTATGCAATTTTTACTGAGATAAATATATTGACATACCAAAATAACTATGTCTTTAAAATCAACATTATTTATGTATTTTAATTTCAAAGGGGAACAGTAGCAAGTTAATTTACAGTCCATGTGCAGCATTAATCTTTTTACTTCATTTAAATAAGCATTGCATAAAAATCCACTTCCCTAATGAATGAAATTTATTTTGGCAGAGTATTTAGCATACTCACTGGTATTTATCTGAGCAGGCAGTTTTTTAAGAATATCTAAAAAACATTAGATTTGTTTATTAATGAAATCTCTGATAGGACTGTAAATGTGAAAACATGTTTTATTTTATCATGAAATAATAGAAAAGTATACAGCAGCTTGATATAGATTCAATAACAAATGTGGGAAGGCGCCTGGCCCTTTAAAAAAGATAATATAACCTGCTGCCCCTTTTAATTGTTACAAACAATATATGGGTATAAATCGTGGAAAAAATGCGCTGGTAATCTTTTTATGTTGCTGGATACAATTATTCAAGGTGTCACGTATTTATAAAATTAATCAATAAAGGTATTGTAAAAGAATGTGTATATTATGCTGAATTTAAACAAGTACAAATCGTGATAAATAAATATCAAAAGTGCTTAGTAGTGCATCAATCTAAAATTGCAAGTGTTAAATATGTCTAATATATATGTTACATAAATAAATAAATTAATTAGTGCAACAGGCAAATAAAGTGCTTAATAGTGCATGCATAAATTAAACCACATCAGCTTGAATTGGAAATGTTCGTGCTCTCCAATAAAGTGCTCAAAAATATATATATATAACCAGTGTCTCTGAAAATATTGAGCAATTCGTGCAATTGGATTGTGCTTCTATATTCTTGTATATAAAAGTGCTCCAGGTGATGGGGTGTGTCACACGTGGCCTCTTACCAGCTTCCAATGAGTCGTAATGACCCCCAACGTCTGTGATCCCTTTAACTGGGTGGATCAAACCTCTCCTCGATATCTTTAACTTGAATATCTGCTCCTACATTAGGCGTGTATGGACCATGTAGTCCGCATATAAAGATAAAACAAATGCCTCCAATAGTGAAATATTGTATGGTTTATTGTATAAACACTAAAGGATAACAGTTGGTCTCTTACTATTTGCTGTGCCCTCCTGGCACTGGGCAATTCGGCAGTACACAATCGATCGAGTATTGGGAAGATAGTGTCCGAGGATCTGCAGCTTCCTCCTATCCTTCCTTTCACTGTATTGTGTGCGGCGGTCGGCGTGCGTCCCTGCCCCTGCTCCGAATGCCTAAGTTTCAGTTTCCGGGTTTAGCAGTGACCACAATGCATTTCACCACTGTGCGTCATCAGGCGGTCATGCCTGATGACGCACAGTAGCGAAATGCATTGTGGTCACTGCTAAACCCGGAAACTGAAACTTAGGCATTCGGAGCAGGGGCAGGGACGCACGCCGACCGCCGCACACAATACAGTGAAAGGAAGGATAGGAGGAAGCTGCAGATCCTCGGACACTATCTTCCCAATACTCGATCGATTGTGTACTGCCGAATTGCCCAGTGCCAGGAGGGCACAGCAAATAGTAAGAGACCAACTGTTATCCTTTAGTGTTTATACAATAAACCATACAATATTTCACTATTGGAGGCATTTGTTTTATCTTTATATGCGGACTACATGGTCCATACACGCCTAATGTAGGAGCAGATATTCAAGTTAAAGATATCGAGGAGAGGTTTGATCCACCCAGTTAAAGGGATCACAGGCGTTGGGGGTCATTACGACTCATTGGAAGCTGGTAAGAGGCCACGCGTGACACACCCCATCACCTGGAGCACTTTTATATACAAGAATATAGAAGCACAATCCAATTGCACGAATTGCTCAATATTTTCAGAGACACTGGTTATATATATATATATATTTTTGAGCACTTTATTGGAGAGCACGGACATTTCCAATTCAAGCTGATGTGGTTTAATTTATGCATGCACTATTAAGCACTTTATTTGCCTGTTGCACTAATTAATTTATTTATTTATGTAACATATATATTAGTGATATTTAACACTTGCAATTTTAGATTGATGCACTACTAAGCACTTTTGATATTTATTTATCACGATTTGTACTTGTTTAAATTCAGCATAATATACACATTCTTTTACAATATCTTTATTGATTAATTTTATAAATACGTGACACCTTGAATAATTGTATCCAGCAACATAAAAAGATTACCAGCGCCTTTTTTCCAGGATTTATAGCTTGATATAGATAAAATGTAAGGCTGGCCTTAAAGTGAAATTCAACGAAACATTTCCTTTGTTTTAAAATGGTGAAGACTCGGAGCACTAGGTTTTTTTAGTAATTTATGGGGTTTTGATGAGGAGTGCAGAAAGGTCCTTGTTGTTGTCTAAGTGAAAGTGGTCACCAAGACAAGAAGATTTTTTCAGGTACAAACTTGAAAGAGGTTCTAAATATTTTTAACTCTATTTGCTCCAGTTCCAAAGTTCCTATTTTGAAGAAAAATTGGTGATTTATTATAAATGAGCAACAAATTATTTATATTGTAATTAGCAGCATTTAACAAAGCAGACATGCTGTTTATGCTAGCTGCAGCTTCACCAACAACATTTTCTACATCCAGAAAAGTCAAATGGATTAATATCTGACGTCTTCAGATTGCTGCCAAAACGCGTTGGTCAGGACTTCCAGGACACATCATTTCCACTGTTTGGGGTGCAGGTGGAATGAAAATTGACATTTTCACTTTCATTTTTAATGCCTGAGCTATTTTACTTAATGTACGTACATTTGTAACATACTATACTATTAGAGGCTCCTCTTTCAGAGTTACATTGTTAACTACACTATGAGAGGCTCCTCTTTCTTCCTCAACATGTGATTGAGCTATATACAGAGTATTTTAAAGGAGCAGGAGCACCATTAAAGTGCATTTTGGTGTCCACTTATCCATGTGTGTGAGATCTTATTTTTGATATTGGATGAAATAGAGAGCTTGATTCCAGAGATTGATGCGAGAACCTGCCAGTTGGGAACAAATAGGGCGCTGTAGGACTTCCTGTAACAAAGGACAGGAATTTTTGGTGAGTGAGCTACACACCTACATTTTTGTGGAGAGGAAGAGCACGATTCCTTATTGTCACTTATTTCCATTTTACATCTTTGGATTTATCCGCACCGAGCACTTCGTTTAAAATTATTTTCATGGACATTATTTATATGTATGTTTTGTTGTTATGGGGTTGTGAGAGTGTGGTTAAGAATTTATCTTGACTGTTTCAATGTCCAGGTTGTGAATAATTCCCCTCAGTACATTATAAGCATTCAATCTAGGATTCATGACAGCTGGTTTACATTGAACTTTAGCTGCTAAAACTGCTGTAACAGTATACCCTACTAAACATTACCCAGACACAGTTCCTTAACTGGTCAAAATGAAAAAAGGACTACAGTGGGCGCTATGATGGGTCAATGAGATTGTGGAGGAAAATATGCTTTTTAGCAATCTATTCTTTGTGAAACATCTTTCCAGGCTTCAGTATTCAGTGTGTACTTTGCATTTCAAATGGAAGAAAAAAAATAACGCGTGTGTGTTTTTGTAGTGCCCATTTGATTGTTTGATTAATTCATGCTGCCCTGCACTAATATTTAATGACCAACCCTTACCTGGCCCCAAATGACACCACGATATATGTGTATGTTTTGAATGGGCTTTATGGAACAGCAAAGCCTTATATAAATGAAAAGGTGGCTAAGACAAACAGCAAACTCAATCAGTGTAAGGTACAACTGTAAGCACAATTTAGAACACTTGTAGCCTGTCTAACAGTCCCAATCCCTAACAGTTAGTAAAAGATGTGTACTCATAGGAATGTGTACTCAATAGGGATGTCCCAAAGTGGGAAGCAAATAACAAAAGTGATTCAAGTGAAGCAATTGATTAGGAGTCTCTCACAATCAGAAGTTTGACCTAGATCCCTGGCAGTCCTGATGTGGTCATCAAAAGGTTCCTCTTTCTTGTTGTCTACGAGTAGCTGTGGCAGGTGGTCCTCAGACTCCTCAAACTAAGGATTTTAAAAAAGCTACAATCTCTGGAGCACAGCAGTAGAAACAGGATCAAATCAGTAACAGTGGTACAGAAAAGGCCACCTGGCCCAGGAGGGCGATTTTAAGACACTGACCCGAGAATGGGCACAGTGTCACATGGTCCCAGCAGAATAGTCCTTCCTGGTGAGCAACACATGGCTTTAGACTCTCTCTACAGCAGCCCAAGCAGCCATGTACTCTTCAGCTCATGCATCCTGTGGGCTCCAGGCAGTTATCTTACACCATTAGGTTCCACGCTTTCTTGTCTCTGCACACATTCACCTTTTCCGCCCTGTCTTCGAACTTGCAGGGATAAGTCTCTTACCAAAACAAAGTACTGAACAACTGGAACACTTGGAACAAATTTTGGAGAGCTCAGGACTCTCTGGAACAACTAAAGCACTCTGAAACACACATTGACAGCAGCTCCCTGCAGCATTTTGACCAGAAGCTCTCAAGCACAGGCATCTCCTTCACTCTTCACTTAGTATTCCTCTCAGGGTATACTCACTCCCTCACCGATAGTCCTTGGAAGAACAAGGGGAGGTGGACCCCGGGGTCGGGACAAGGGGTGGGCAGGAGGGACGGCTACCCTGGGCACTGTGGTATCATGTGAGGTGGGGGGCACCACTAGGAGGCTGGGGGGAGAGGAATTGTGTTGAAAGCGGCAGTTTATTTAGGGGGCGGCAGGGGGTAAGAATTGTTCTAGGAGGGGAAATTTGGGGAGGTGTGCAAGGAGTGGTGATTTGGGGGGATTTGTGTTGGAAGGGGGGAATGGGGGAAGATGATTTGTGCTAGGAGGGGGGAATTTGGGGGGTTTGTGCTAATAAAGGTAATATGGTGGGGGGAAGAGGATTTTTTTTGAGGGGGGATTTGTGCTAGCAGGGATGTTTTGGGGCATTTGTGCTAGGATGGGGGATTGGGGGGGATTTCTGCTGGGTTCAAAGTATTTGCGCTCAGAGAGGAAATTTGAGAGGGAGGGAATTTGTACTAGGATGGGGGAAATTTTTTGGGGGGTTGGGGGGTGGATTTGTGCTGGAGGCATATGGGGAATGAGTGGATTTGAGGAAGTTGGGGGGGGCAAAGATTCTTGCTGGGAGGGGGGATTTCAGTAGGAGGCAAATTTGTATTTGGAGAATGGAGGATTTATGCTGAGGGGGTAAACATGCAAATTAGTGCTTGATTTTTTTATGGGGGGGATTTTTAGTGACACATAATGCTTATACATATTTGGGGGGCGCAATTCGGTATGTTCGCCCTGGGCTCCAGGTGACCTTGTCCCAGCACTGAGTGGCACTGTTATTGTTTCCTTCATTCAGGCCTTACTTTTTTTTGTTTTTATCATTTGGAATATTTCTTGTCTTTAGTTTAAGTTTGTGGTTAATTTGAGGGCACTAGGCACGTTTAACTGCTGACCCATCCATAGCAAAGTGCTTTTTTCTCTAAGACTCCCCTCCCTTTTATTTCAAGAAAGTGGTATTTTGTATTGTAGAGTCTTCATTCCTTAAAATTGTTTTTTTATTTTATGCTTATATGATCCTTTTTAAGTCTGAGGTGCTTAAGCACAGCTTTCATCTAGAGTGGCCTTTTGTTCACAGCATGTTACTGTAACATTTGACAATGAAAATGCAGAAACATTTTTAGCTAAACAACCTTTACATTTTATCACTCCAATTCAAAGTCTATCACCCTATCACCATAGAAAAAAGAAAAAAAAAAAAAAAAGCGTATATGACTAGAGTTGAGCGGACACCTGGATGTCCGTGTTCGGCGGGTTCGGCCGAACTTGAAAAAAAAGTCCGGGTCCGTGTCCCGGACTTTTTCCGAACTTTACCCGGACACCAAACCCCATTGAAGTCAATGGGGACCCGAACTTTCAGGCACTAAAATGGCTCTAAAACACCAATGGAAAGGGCTAGAGTGCTGCAAATGGCAGCAAAACATAGTTAAGAGCATGGCAAGTGCTCTGCAAACAAATGTGGATAGGGAAATAACTTAAAACAATAAAAAAAACAGAAAAATAAAACAATGTTCTTCATCTGTGAAGGACGAGGCCCATATGGAGTAGGAGGGAGGTTGAGGTGGTGGTGGATGTGGCGGTGTCATAGGCGTGCGCACAGGGTGTGCCGGGTGTGCCTGGGCACACCCTAATCACCTAGGGCACATTAGCATTATCGCTCTGTTTGCCAGTGAGGAGATAGGAAAGATTTCCTTTGGACCTGCTCTGCCATAAGAGAAGTGCCACACACTTCTATTTCACTTTGCCAGCAGGGAGAGTAATGTACCGGGGCCATATACATGTAGGCAAACACATGCATGTGTATTTAAACTTTGGGGTGCACACCCTAATGCAATAGGCTGTGCACACCTATGGGCGGTGTAGGTGGGAGCGGCGGAGGAGGAGGACGAGGTAGCCAACACTGCTTTTTTTCAGTCATTTTAAATGAGGGTACACCCCAAAAGAGTGAGAACGATCAAAAATAGAACAATGGCTGGGTAAGGTCGGTATCCATCTCTATTCTGCACAAGGTACGGAAAAGTCCTGTGGGATCCATGCCTGGTTCATTTTAATGAACGTGAGCTTGTCCACATTGTCTCTGGACAGGCGGCTGCGCTTGTCTGTGATAACGCCCCCAGCCGTGCTAAATACATGTTCAGATAATACACTGGCTGCAGGGCACGCCAGCACCTCCAAGGCGTAAAGGGCAAGCTCAGGCCATGTGCCCAACTTGGAGACCCAGAAGTTGAGAGGGGCAGACCCGTCATTCACTACATGTAGGCGTGTGCACACATACTGCTCCACCCTGTTGGTGAAATGCTGCCTCCTGCTAAGATGTTCCATATGAGCTGCTGGTGCTGCTGTTTGTTGTGGCGTGCTGACAAAGCTTTTCCACATTTCGGCCATGCTAACCCTGCCTTCTGAGGTGCTGGCGGTGCCCTGGTTGCGTTGGCGACCTCTTCCTCCTCCTCCTCTGCCTTGGCCTTGTGCTTCCACTGTGGCCCCGCTGTCAGGTGGGAATGCCAGCAGCATCGCGTCTACCAGTGTGCGCTTGTACTCGCGCATCTTGCGATCGCGCTCCAGTGAGTGAATTAAGGACGGTACGTTGTCCTTGTAACAGAGATCCAGCAGCGTGGCCACCCAGTAATCAGCACAAGTTAGAATGTGGGCAACTCGGCGGTCTTTGTGGAGACACTGCAGCATGTAATCGCTCATGTGTGCCAGGCTGCCCAGAGGCAACGAAAGGCTGTCCTCTGTGGGAGGTGTATCGTCTGTGTCCTCTGTATCCCCCCAGCCACGCACCAGTGATGGCCATGAGCTGGCCTGGGTGCCACCCTGCTGTGAACATGGTTCCATCTCCTCCTCCATCTCCTCCTCCTCATCCTCCTCATCCTCCAGAACTGTGCCCCTGCTGGACAATTGTGTCCCTGGCGTTTGTGGGTGCAGGAACCCACCCTCGGAGCCACTTGCGAATGACTGCCCTGAAAGCCTTGGAAATGTTACCTCTTCATCCTCCTCCTCCTCCTCCTCCTCATCCTGTGCCACATCCTCTTCCATCATTGCCCGAATCGTTTTTTGTAGGAGGCATAGAAGTGGGATAGTTAAGCTGACAACGGCGTCATCAGCACTGGCCATGTTGGTGGAGTACTCAAAACAAAGCAACAAGTCACACAGGTCTCGCATGGAGGCCCAGTTATTGGTGGTGAAGTGGTGCTGTTCCGCAGAGCGACTCACGCGTGCGTACTGCAGCTGAAACTCCACTATGGCCTGCTGCTGCTCGCACAGTCTTTCCAGCATGTGCAAGGTGGAGTTCCACCTTGTGGGCACGTCGCATATGAGGCGGTGAGCGGGAAGGCCGAAGTTACGCTGCAGCGCTGACAGGCAAGCAGCAGCAGGGTGAGAACGCCGAAAGTGCGCAAAGACGGCCCGCACTTTCTGCAGCAGCTCTGACATATCGGGGTAATTTTCAAGGAACCTCTGCACCACCAAATTCAGCACATGCGCCAGGCAAGGGATGTGCATCAAACCGGCTAGGCCCAGAGCTGCTATGAGATTTCGCCCGTTATCACACACCACCAGGCCGGGCTTGAGGCTCGCTGGCAGCAACCACTCATTTGTCTGTTGTTCCATGCTCCTCTACAACTCCTGCGCGGTGTGTGGTTTTTCCCCCAAACAGGCAAGTTTTAAAACTGCCTGCTGTCGTTTACCCCTGGCCGTGCTGAAGTTGGTGGTGAAGGCGTTACGCTGACCGGATGAGGAGGCGGTAGAGGATGAGGAAGCGGAGTAGGAGGAGTTAGGAACAGGAGGCAAACTGAAGCGCCCTGCAATCCTCGGTGGTGGAAGGACATGCGCCAAATTGCTATCCGCCTCAGGCCCATCCGCCACTGCATTTACTCAGTGTGCCGTTAGGGAGATATAACGCCCCTGACCATGCTTACTGGTCCACGTATCGGTAGTTAGGTGGACCTTGGCACAGATGGCGTTGCGCAGTGCACACCTGATTTTTTCCCCCACTTGGTTGTGCAGAGAAGGGATGGCTTGCCTGGAAAAGTAGTGGCGGCTGGGCACGACGTACTGTGGGACAGCCACCGACATAAGGCTTTTAAAACTGTGCGTCTCCACCAGACGGAATGACAGCATTTCAAAGGCCAATAATTTTGAAATGCTGGCATTCAGGGCCAGGGATCGCGGGTGGGTAGGGGGGTACTTCCTCTTCCTCTGAAGTTTTTGGGAGATGGAAAGCTGAACGCTTCCACGAGACATTGTGGAGATGGTTGGTGACCCAGGTGGTGGTGTTGCTGACAGATCATCTGTTTGCGGGGTGGCAGGTGCCGGTATCACTACAGATGTGGATGGAGAGGCCGAGACTGCAGCAGAAGAGGAAACAGGAGGAGCCAGAGACCTTTCTTGGTTTTGAAGGTGTCTACTCCACTGCAGCTTGTGCTTTGCACTTAGATGCCTGATCATGCAGGTTGTGCTCAGGTTGAGAAGGTTTATGCCTCGCTTCAGGCTCTGATGTCCTGTCATCAGCACATTTTCTGAAGAACTTCCACGCTAGAGAACTCCTTTGAGCTGGCTTTGGTGCGCTCGTTCCCTTGCTGCGTTGGGCAGTAGCAGGCGTAGTGTCTAGGGCACGGCTGCTCCGCTTCTGCACCCTGCTCCCTCTTCTGCTGTGCTGGTGGCTCTGTGCGACCACCGCCTCTTCCTCCAAACTACTCAGGTCACCTGCATGACCTTCATTCCATGTGGGGTCGAGGACCTCATCATCCTCCACATCATCTTCCACCCAGTCTTCACCCCTGCCCTCCTTGTCGGTCTCCACAATTCTGAATGCCGCAGCAGTTGGCACCTGCGTTTCGTCATTATCAGAGACGTGCTGCGATGGTCCTTCCATGTACTCATCTTGAGAAATAAGTGGTTGGGAATCTCTTCCACTTCTGGGGCAGGGCTAGGTGGATGGCCCTGGGAAACCCTGCTGACATAGTCATCAAAAAGAAGAAGAGACTGCTGCATGACTTGGGGCTCAGACTGCTTGCCTGATTTGCAAGGGGGTGAGGTGAAAGATGGTTGGACATTGGCTGCAGGTGCCAACTCTGACCTTTCTGCAGTAGACTGTGTGGGAGACAATGTGAAGGAACTGGAGGCACTGTCAGCAACCCAATCTACTATCGCCTGTACTTCTTCTGGTCTCATCACTTCTAGAGGCGCATGATGCCCTACCAAATACTGCTGCAGGTTCGGTCGCCTACTCACACTTGAGGAAGGTGTTTCACTTGTGCGTGTAGCTTGCACAGATCGACCACGTCCTCTCCTTGCAACAGGAGCTCTACCAGCAGCACGACCCAGGCCACGGCCCCTATTTGACGGTCTCCTCATATTTCTGTAATTTATGATCTTGCCCTAGAAAGGTGTTTATTGAATAGCGGAACAAAACAACAACAGTATCGCACGGGTGTATCTTACAGTCAAATATGCAAACTATGCCGCAATTTAATTTTTTTTACCCCAAAAGGGTGTATATTGAATAGCGGAATAGAAAAAAGGATAAAAAACGGCGTATCTCACATGTACAAACACAGACTAGGCCCCGATTAAAATTTTTTGTACCCTAAAGGGAGGATGAGGAAGAGGAGTAGGAGGAGTTCGGAACAGGAGGCAAACTGAAGCGCCCTGCAATCCTTGGCGGTGGAAGGAGATGCGCCAAACAAATTTAAAAGGTGTATCTCACATGTACCGATACAGACTATGCCGTAATTAAATTTTTTACACTCCAAAAGGGTGTATATTGAATAGCGGAATAGGAAAAATGTTATAATTCGGTGTATCTCACACATACAAACACAGACTAGGCCCCGATTACAATTTTTTGTACCCTAAAGGCAGGATGAGGAAGAGGAGTAGGAGGAGTTGGGAACAGGAGGCAAACTGAAGCGCCCTGCAATCCTCGGCGGTGGAAGGAGATGCACCAAACAAATTTAAAAAGGTGTATCTCACATGTACCGATACAGACTATGCCGTAATTTAATTTTTTACACTCAAACATGGTGTATATTGAATAGCGGAATAGGAAAAATTTTATAAAACGGTGTATCTCACACGTACAAACACAGACTAGGCCCCGATTACAATTTTTTGTACCCTAAAGGCAGGATGAGGAAGAGGAGTAGGAGGAGTTCGGAACAGGAGGCAAACTGAAGCGCCCTGCAATCCTCGGCGGTGAAAGGAGATGCGCTAAACAAATTTAAAAAGGTGTATCTCACATGTACCGATACAGACTATGCCGTAATTTAATTTTTTACACTCAAACAGGGTGTATATTGAATAGCGGAATAGGAAAAATTTTACAAAACGGTGGTGTATCTCACACGTACAAACACAGACTAGGCCCCGATTACAATTTTTTGTACCCTAAAGGCAGGATGAGGATGAGGAGTAGAAGGAGGTCCGAACAGGAGGCAAAATGAAGCACCCTGCAATCCTCGGCGGTATGAGATGCGCCCCAAAAATTGGAAAGGTGTATCTCACACGTACCGATACAGACTATCCCGCAATGTAATTGTATTTACCCCAAAGGTGTAGATTGAATAGCGGAATAGAAAATATGATATCAAAAGGTGTATGTATCTCACACGTACAGACCCAGACTAGGCCCAAATTACTATTTTTTGTACCCCCAAAGGCAGGATGAGGAGTAGGAGGAGTTCAGAACAGGCAGGAGGCAGACTGAAGCACCCGGCAATCCTCGGCGGTATGAGATGTGCACCAAAAATTGGAAAGGTGTATCTCACATGTACCGATAAAGACTATCCCGCAATTTAATTGTTTTTACCCCAAAGGTGTAGATTGAATAGCGGAATAGAAAATATGATATCAAAAGGTGTATGTATCTCACACGTACAAACCCAGACTAGGCCCAAATTACTATTTTTTATACCCGCAAAGGCAGGATGAGGAGTAGGAGGAGTTCGGAACAGGCAGGAGGCACACTGAAGCACCCTGCAATCCTCGGCGGTATGAGATGCGCCCCAAAAATTGGAAAGGTGTATCTCACACGTACCGATACAGACTATCCCACAATTTAATTGTTTTTACCCAAAAGGTGTAGATTCAATAGCAGAATAGAAAATATGATATCAAAAGGTGTATGTATCTCACACGTACAGACCCAGACTAGGCCCAAATTACTATTTTTTGTACCCCCAAAGGCAGGATGAGGAGTAGGAGGAGTTCGGAACAGGCAGGAGGCAGACTGAAGCACCCTGCAATCCTCAGCGGTATGAGATGCGCCCCAAAAATTGGAAAGGTGTATCTCACACGTACCGATACAGACTATCCCACAATTTAATTGTTTTTACCCCAAAGGTGTAGATTGAATAGCGGAATAGAAAATATGATATCAAAAGGGGTATGTATCTCACACGTACGGACCCAGACTAGGCCCAAATTACTATTTTTTGTACCCCCAAAGGCAGGATGAGGAGTAGGAGGAGTTCGGAACAAGCAGGAGGCAGACTGAAGCACCCTGCAATCCTCGGCGGTATGAGATGCGCCCCAAAAATTGGAAAGGTGTATCTCACACGTACCGATACAGACTATCCCGCAATTTAATTGTTTTTACCCCAAAGGTGTAGATTGAATAGCAGAATAGAAAATATGATATCAAAAGGTGTATGTATCTCACACGTACAGACTCAGACTAGGCCCAAATTACTATTTTTTGTACCCCCAAAGGCAGGATGAGGAGTAGGAGGAGTTCAGAACAGGCAGGAGGCAGACTGAAGCACCCTGCAATCCTCGGCGGTATGAGATGCGCCCCAAAAATTGGAAAGGTGTATCTCATACGTACCGATACAGACTATCCTGCAATTTAATTGTTTTTACCCCAAAGGTGTAGATTGAATAGCAGAATAGAAAATATGATATCAAAAGGTGTATGTATCTCACACGTACAGACTCAGACTAGGCCCAAATTACTATTTTTTGTACCCAAAAAAGGCAGGATGAGGAGTAGGAGGAGTTCGGAACAGGCAGGAGGCAGACTGAAGCACCCTGCAATCCTCGGCGGTATGAGATGCGCCCCAAAAATTGGAAAGGTGTATCTCACACGTACCGATACAGACTATCCCGCAATTTAATTGTTTTTACCCCAAAGGTGTAGATTGAATAGCGGAATAGAAAATATGATATCAAAAGGTGTATATATCTCACATGTACAGACCCAGACTAGGCCCAAATTACTATTTTTTGTACCCCCAAAGGCAGGATGAGGAGTAGGATGAGTTCGGGACAGGCAGGAGGCAGACTGAAGCACCCTGCAATCCTCCGCGGTATGAGATGCACCCCAAAAATTGGAAAGGTGTATCTCACACGTACTGATACAGACTATCCCTCAATTTAATTGTTTTTACCCCAAAGGTGTAGATTGAATAGCGGAATAGAAAATATGATATCAAAAGCTGTATGTATCTCACACGTACAGACCCAGACTAGGCCCAAATTACTATTTTTTGTACCCCCAAAGACAGGATGAGGAGTAGGAGGAGTTCGGAACAGGCAGGAGGCAGACTGAAGCACCCTGCAATCCTCGGCGGTATAAGATGCGCCCCAAAAATTGGAAAGGTGTATCTCACACGTACCGATACAGACTATCCCGCAATTTAATTGTTTTTACCCCAAAGGTGTAGATTGAATTGCGGAATAGAAAATGTGATATCCAAAGGTGTATGTATCTCAAACGTACAGACCCAGACTAGGCCCAAATTTCTATTTTTTGTACCCCCAAAGGCAGGATGAGGAGTAGGAGGAGTTCGGAACAGGCAGGAGGCAGACTGAAGCACCCTACAATCCTCGGCGGTATGAGATGCGCCCCAAAAATTGGAAAGGTGTATCTCACACGTACCGATACAGACTATCCCGCAATTGAATTGTTTTTACCCCAAAGGTGTAGATTGAATAGCGGAATAGAAAATATGATATCAAAAGGTGTATGTATCTCACACGTACAGACCCAGACTAGGCCCAAATTACTATTTTTGTACCCCCAAAGGCAGGATGAGGAGTAGGAGGAGTTCGGAACAGGCAGGAGGCAGACTGAAGCACCCTGAAATCCTCGGCAGTATGAGATGCGCCCCAAAAATTGGAAAGGTGTATCTCACACGTACCGATACAGACTATCCCGCAATTTAATTGTTTTTACCCCAAGGGTGTAGATTGAATAGCGGAATAGAAAATATGATATAAAATTGGTGATTTTTCAATAGCACATGTGAACAGCAGTGTCTTATATCAGTCAGCTCTGCTGCAGGCTATGGAGGGGAAAAAAAAGAAAATTCCCCTTTTAAGTTTGTAATTTTTAAATAGATTAGTATAGACTATGCCACAATTTATTTTTTTAACCCAAAAGGGTGTATATTGAATAGTGGAATAGAAAAAAGTGTCTAAATTTTGAAGTCACTCAATAATAGCACATGTGAACACAGCAGTGTATTATCACAGTCAGCAGCACTGAAGGAAAAATGCTGCACACAACTGACTGATAAAAAATACTTTTTTCTCCCTCCTCCTCCTCAGCGGGCAAAAAGATTGTGTTCACACCACCCCACACACAGCAAAATCGATGTGGACCACTGACCCTGCCTATCTCCAGCCTCGCCCTAAAATGATCGATAAGATCGGTCACTGCCGGCACTGCAAACCCCCCACACAGCAAAATCGATTGTAGAACACTGACCCTGCCTATCTCCAGCCTGGCCCTAAAATGATCGATAAGATCGGTCACTGCCAGCACTGCAAACCCCCCCACACAGCAAAATTGATTGTAGAACACTGACCCTGCCTATCTCCAGCCTCGCCCTAAAATGCCCTAATATCTCGCCCTGCCTGCACTCCGACCTGTCCCTGAATTCTTTTCGGACACAATATAATTTTTGACTGTCTGTCCCTAATCAGCAGCCAGCACGTATGATGTGTGCTCTGTCCCTGTACTACAGCAGAATGACGCAGCGGCGCTCGGTCTCGAACTTATAAAGACTTGGTCACATGCTTCAGATGGCCAATCACAGCTACTAATACATTTGTAGGCATGGCTGGGATGGCTTAAGGCACACCAGTTAAACGCTTGTTGATTGGCTGTTGAAAGCCCGCCATTAAAAGCGTGCCAATACATACAAACCCAGAAATAAAATGACCAAACACGGATTTTAAACCCGAACATACAGTAAAGTTTTCGGGTCCGTGTTCGGGTAACAAAAATCCAATTATTCGGTACGAACACGAATAATACAGTCCGTGTTCGCTCAACACTATTTATGACTACTTTCCCTGAAAAACTTGCTGCTTGCCAATTTTACACAGCCCTAACACCCATTGGCTGACTCTCTTAATTCTTGCAGGAAGCCACTTGCCTGTGCCTTATGTCTCTACATTTTGGCCTGGCCATACATTATAGAAAGTTTTTGTACAATTTTCCTTACGATTTACCTAAACCATATAATATGAGGTAAAACCTAAACACTTTCAAACTGTATGCAATCAGGCAGGGCCTTGCTTGGCCCCACCACATAGTTGAAGGTATATCTAAAGGAAATTGAATAGGAAAATTGTATAATGTATGGCCAGCTTTACTCCATAAAAACTGTCCTACTGCTGACCAGTTTTTACACTGGTTTATCATTTGCAGCAATGCACTACATATGTGACAATATGCCATTACACATGTTATGTAAGGAAAAAAACAATATGCAACAAAATATAAAAAATGTTGAAAACTATATTTTATTTTAAAGAAATGTCAATGGTTTACTATGCACAGTGCTTTAACAAATTGAATGTCCTTCAGTTAGGCATTAATCAAACTGGCAATTTACTGTACTTCCATTTACTGTATATGCCTGTAATGATTTTAAGTGATACACACTATGAGTTTATCTGTGTTTCTGTGCATTCAGCTTAGCTGTGTTTAGAAAAAAATGCACATAAACACATGCAAAAACATGTAAAAACAAATACATTAAGACCCTGTTCACACATACTGCATTAACCTGTGTTTTACTGTACTGGAAGAATACAGGTCACTATTGGACATGCGTGGTTCGTTTCATTCAGAATTTAAATTCGGACAAATTTTTAATTATTCAGAAATTCGGTTGTATCCAAACTTCTCAATTACAATACTAATGAATTCAAATTAATCCGAAATAACGAACCAAAATTTCGGACGAAATCCTAATTCAAATAGTTTTCAAATCTAATTTGAAGAGTTTTCGAATTTGAATAGTTTTCAAATCAAATTCGAATTTGAATTTCCAAGGGAGGAAAAAATATAATAGAAAATTAAGAAATAGGATAGAAAACAATAGAATAGAATAGAAAAGAATAGAAAATAATATAATATAATATAGTAAAACAGAACAGAATAGAATAGAAAAATAAAGGTATAGGATAGAAAATAAAGGAATAGAATGAAAATAGAATAGTATAGAATAAAAAGAAAGAATATAACATCTTCTAAAATTTGAATTTCAAATAGAATAAATTTGAATTTGAATACAATAGAAAATAATAAAATAGAATAGAAAAAAATTGAATAGAATAAAAAAGAATAGAATAGAAAAAAATAGAAAGAATATGACCGTCTTCCTAAATTTTGAATTTCGAATAGAATAACTTTCAAATTTGAATAGAGTAGACTAGAAAAGAATAGAATAGAATAGAATTTAAAAACAATAAAATAGAGAGAATATAACCATTTCCCAAAATTAAAATAGAATAAAAATGAATTAGAATAGAATAGAATAGAACAGAACAGAATGGAAAGAACATAATCATGTTCTGAAACTGAAATTTTGAAAAGAATAAATTTGAATAGAATAGAATGAAATAAACAATAAAAAAGAATAGAAAGAAAATAACAATATAACTGTTTTCTGAAATTCAATATTTTGAATAGAATAAATTTGAATTTCGAATAGAATAAAGCTGAATTAAGATAAAATAGAAAATTATATAATATAATAGAAAAGAATAGAACAGAAAAAAAATAATAGAATGAAATAGAAAAAACAATGGAATAGAATAGAAAGAATATAACCATCTTTCAAATTTTTAATTTTTAATAGAATAAATTAGATATTGAATAGAATTCAAATGCAAATTTGAAACAAATTCTAATTTGAATTGATTCAAATTTTCCAAATTCAACCAAATTCGGAAAATTTGAATCGATTCGAATAAACAAAACAAACTCCAAAAACTAATTTAAAAAATGTATCTAAAAGAATTTATGTAAAAACTATATCAAAACGAAACAAAACAAATATTTTCATTCTGCTCATGTCTAATCACTATATGGAGCCATAGAAAACAAATGTATTCCATGTGTCCTGTTTGCACTACAAAGCTGACGTCATGTGCGGTGCAGTACGTTAAAATGCTACATGTATGCATTGTAGGTAAAAAAAATACCTTTACTTTCTCAGGGTGGGTTTCCTAATGGTAACAACAGTGCAGCATGCCTGTGCAATGTGTGTCCACACAGTCTCTTGTATCTAATGAGAAAGCATGTGACAGGGTGACAACACGGGAGCACAACTGGGAGACATGGACAGAACATTGTCACCCTATACACAGGAAGTGCCTGAACAAAAACTATCAAAGCAGTATCACAAGTAGGGTTGAGCGAACACCTAGATGTCCGTGTTCGACGGGTTCGGCCGAACTTTAAAAAAAAGTCCGGGTCCGTGTCCCGGACTTTTACCGAACTTTTCCCGGACACCGAACCCCATTGAAGTCAATGGGGACCCGAACTTTAAGGCACTAAAATGGCTCTAAAACACCAAAGGAAAGGGCTAGAGTGCTGCAAATGGCAGCAAAACGTAATTAAGAGCATGGCAAGTGCTCTGCAAACAAATGTGGATAGGGAAATAACTTAAAACAACAAAAAAAAACAGAAAAATAAAACAATGTTCTTCTTCATCTCTGAAGGACGAGGCCCATATGGAGTAGGAGGGAGGTTGAGGTGGTGGTGGATGTGGCGGTGACATAGGCGTGCGCACAGGGTGTGCTGGGTGTGCCTGGGCACACCCTAATCACCTAGGGCACATAGCATTGCCAGTGAGGAGATGGGAAAGATCTCCCTGGGACCTGCTCTGCTCTATTTCTCCTTGCCTACAGGTACATGGCCCCGATACATTACTCTCCCTGCTGGCAAACACATGCATGTGTATTTCAACTTTGGGGTGCACACCTTAATGCAATAGGCTGCGCACACCTATGGGCGGTGTAGGTGGAAGCGGCGGTGGAGGAGGACCAGGGCCGGATTAACAGCATCATGGGCTTGGTGCTGAGGATTTTGAAGGGCCTTAAGGGCCGTGCCTTGCCATGCACCCAGAGGAGGAAGGGTGCAGCCATGCATGCCTAATTCAACATGGGATGCTGTCTCTGAAGCCCATAAACACATCCATGCATCGCCAACTGTCCCTCCTTGTCCGGCCTTCACGCTGTGTGGGGAGGTTCTGAGGGTGCTGCCTGGGGAAGCGAGCATAGAAGCCAGACTTCTGTGTTTACAAGTGACAGAAGAGCGGTAACAGTGAATATGGCCAACCCGGGGCCTATATAAAAGGTAGGGGCCTGGAGCTGCAGCTCCAATAGCCCCTACATTAATCTGGCCCTGAGGAGGAGGACGAGGTAGCCAACACTGCTTCTTTTCAAAAATTTTAAATGAGGGTACACCCCAAAAGAGTGAGAAAGAGCAAAAATGGAACAATGGGTGGGTAAGGTCGGTATCCATTGCTATTCTGCATAAGGTACGGAAAAGTCCCGTGGGATCCATGCCTGGTTCATTTTAATGAACGTGAGCTTGTCCACATTGTCTCTGGACAGGCGGCTGCGCTTGTCTGTTATAACGCCCCCAGCCGTGCTAAATACCCGTTCAGATAATACACTGGCTGCAGGGCACGCCAGCACCTCCAAGGCGTAAAGGGCAAGCTCAAGCCATGTGCCCAATTTGGAGACCCAGAAGTTGAAGGGGGCAGACCCGTCATTCACTACATGTAGGCGTGTGCACACATACTGCTCCACCATGTTGGTAAAATGCTGCCTCCTGCTAAGACGTTCCATCTGAGCTGCTGGTGCTGCTGTTTGTTGTGGCGTGCTGACAAAGCTTTTCCACATTTCGGCCATGCTAACCCTGCCTTCTGAGGTGCTGGCGGTGCCCTGGTTGCGTTGGCGACCTCCTCCTCCTCCTCCTCTGCCTTGTGCTTCCACTGGGGCCCCGCTGTCAGATGGGAATGCCAGCAGCATGGCGTCTACCAGCGTGCGCTTGTACTCGCGCATCTTGCGATCGCGCTCCAGTGAGTGAATTAAGGACGGTACGTTGTCCTTGTAACGGGGATCCAGCAGCGTGGCCACCCAGTAATCAGCACAAGTTAGAATGTGGGCAACTCGGCGGTCGTTGTGGAGACACTGCAGCATGTAATCGCTCATGTGTGCCAGGCTGCCCAGAGGCAACGAAAGGCTGTCCTCTGTGGGAGGTGTATCGTCCGTGTCCTCTGTATCCCCCCAGCCACGCACCAGTGATGGCCATGAGCTGGCCTGGGTGCCACCCTGCTGTGAACATGGTTCCATCTCCTCCTCCAGCTCCTCCTCCTCCTCATCCTCCTCATCCTCCAGAACTGTGCCCCTGCTGGACAATTGCGTCCCTGGCGTTTGCGTGTGCAGGAACCCACCTTCGGAGCCCCTTGCGAATGACTGCCCTGAAAGCCTTGGAAATGTTACCTCTTCATCCTCCTCCTCCTCCTCATCCTGTGCCACATCCTCTTCCATCATCGCCCGAATTGTTTTTTCAAGGAGGCATAGAAGTGGGATAGTTAAGCTGAGAACGGCGTCATTGCCACTGGCCATGTTGGTGGAGTACTCAAAACAGCGCAACAAGGCACACAGGTCTCGCATGGAGGCCCAGTTAAATTAAATAGCGGAATAGAAAATATGATCCAAAAAAAGTGTATGTATATCACACGTACACAACCACACTGGGCCCCAATTACTATTGTTTGTACCCCTAAAAGGCTAGATGAGGAGTAGGGGGAGTATGGAACAGGCAGCACCCTCAAACCTTCAGAAGTATGAGATGAACCCCAACAACTTGGAAAGGTGGATCTCTCTCACACGTACCGACACAGACTATCCCGCAATTCAATTGATCCTCAAAGGTTTTTATTGAATAGCGGAATAGGAAATATGATCAAAAAAAGTGTATGTATCTCGCACGTACACAACCACACTAGGCCCCAATTACTATTGTTTGTACCCCTAAAAGGCTAGATGAGGAGTAGGGGGGGTATGGAACAGGCAGCACCCTCAAACCTTCAGAAGTATGAGATGAACCCCAACAACTTGGAAAGGTGGATCTCTCTCACACGTACCGACACAGACTATCCCCCAATTTAACTGATCCCCAAAGGTTTTTGATTAAATAGCGGAATAGAAAATATGATCCCAAAAAAGTGTATGTATATCACACGTACACAACCACACTAGGCCCCAATTACTATTGTTTGTACCCCTAAAAGGCTAGATGAGGAGTAGGGGGAGTATGGAACAGGCAGCACCCTCAAACCTTCAGAAGTATGAGATTGTGTTCACTGTACCCCACAAAGATTGAGTTCACTGCACCCCACAATGATTGTGTTCACTGCACCCCACAAAGATTGTGTTCACTGCACCTCACAAAGATTGTGTTCACTGTACCCCCCAAAGATTGTGTTCACTGCACCCCACAAAGATTCTGTTCACTGTACCCCACAAAGATTGTGTTCACTGCACCCCAAAAAGATTGTGTTCACTGCACCCCAAAAAGGATGTTGTTCACTGCACCCCAAAAAGGATGTTGTTCACTCCACCCCAAAAAGATTGTGTTCACTGCACCCCACAAAGATTGTGTTCACTGCACCCCAAAAAGATTGTGTTCACTGCACCCCAAAAATGATTTTGTTCACTGCACCCCAAAAAGGATTTTGTTCACTGCACCCCAAAAAGGATGTTGTTCACTCCACCCCAAAAAGATTGTGTTCACTGCACCCCAAAAAGATTGTGTTCACTGCACCCCACAAAGGATTTTGTTCACTGCACCCCAAAAAGATTGTGTTCACTGCACCCCAAAAAGGATGTTGTTCACTGCACCCCAAAAAGGATTTTGTTCACTGCACCCCAAAAAGATTGTGTTCACTGCACCCCACAAAGGATTTTGTTCACTGCACCCCACAAAGATTGTGTTCACTGCACACCAAAAAGGATTGTGTTCACTGCACCCCAAAAAGATTTTGTTCACTGCACCCCAAAAAGATTGTGTTCACTGCAGCCCAAAAAGATGGTGTTCACTGCAGCCCAAAAAGATTGTGTTCACTGCAGCCCAAAAAGATTGTGTTCACTGCAGCCCAAAAAGATTGTGTTCACTGCAGCTCACACACAGAAAAATGGATGTGGATCACTGACACCTGCCTATCTCCAATCCCACACCACACAGCAATATCGATTGTAGTTTGTAGAAGACACTGACCCTATAATTCAGCAGACTCTATCCCTAAAATGCCTACAACTCGCCCTGCCTAAACACTCCGACCTGTCCCTCAATTCTATCCGGACACAAATGGTTTTTTCCTGCCTATCTTTCCCTAATCAGCAGCCAGCACGTTGATGTGTGCTCTGTCCCTGAATCTAAGCAGCATAATGACGCCGCTGCGGCTGCCTCGAACTTATAAAGACTTGGTCACATGCTTCAGACGGCCAATCACAGCTACTGAGACATTTGCAGGCATGGCTGGGATGGCTTAAGGCACACCAGTTAAACGATTGTTGATTGGCTGTTGAAAGCCCGCCATGAAAAGAGCGCCAAAGCATGCAAAACCCGGAAATAAAACGACCGAACACGGATTTTTACCCGAACATACAGTAAAGTGTCCGTGTCCGTGTTCGGGTACAAAAAATCCAATTATTCGGTACGAACACGAATAATACAGTCCGTGTTCGCTCAACACTAATCACAAGATATTAATATTATGAAGGCAGAATTCATGATTGTTTTGTCATACGTATATGCTCAGTGTATTCATAAAATATTACTTTAATCAAGTAAAAGAGTGTTAAAGCTTGAACTATAAATAAATGAAGAATTCCAGCATTTCCAGCTGACACTAGTGTGAATAGCTCACTTTTAGGAAGGATTTCTCTCTCCTACCCATGGAGAGCATCCCGTGGTTTCAGCATTACTGAAAGTTTTTAATTAAAAAATAAGCACATGGAAGGAGATAGTGAAAACATTGCATGGGATAGACTAAATAATTATATCATGTTAGGCCAAAGGTAAAGAATAAGGTTTTGTTTTTCTGTGTTTTCTGTGTAATCAAGAATCTGGATTACATTAGTGTTTATTATATGGATCTGTTTTCAAATAAAATTAACCAATAGGATGGCTGTCTGATATCCTTCAAAGAAAGGGGACAATGTTAATCAGATTCCAGTGTTTACTAAAATATAAATGTTTTCATGTATTCATTTTTTGTAAGGGCCTGGCCTGAACAAAGAAAGAAAATAAGGAGTGGTAACTCAGAACTTAAAGGATTATTTGACAAACATCCTCCCTGGGCTTTGTAAATATCTATCACTTCAAAAAACTGTTGCTGCTGTTCATCACTAAGTGACTCAAACGAGAGAGATCAAAACGAAACAAATACCACAGCGCAAAAACAGTGAAATATGAACTCAAAACAAATGTGTATACTGTGTATATATATATATATATATATACCAATAAAAAAATATATATATATATATATATATATATATATATATACTGTATATCCCTTTAAACACACCAATGGTAAGTGAAAAAGTGCCCAAACATAAACTTGAAGTCCATGTCCGTGTAAAGCACAGCGGCGTGCGCACTTCGGCTGTGCTTTACACAGACACAGATTTCAAAGCCTCCAGGGTGCCTCTATTCTCAACCATTATTATGAAATGCGAATATACAACTGTCATATTGTAGTGAAAATTATTTTATACTCCGTAATAAAACAAGAGCATATTTCACTATTGGATTCTTTCTGTATTCCATAGTATGAGTGACGGTCATTATGATACTCCAGGAAACTCCATCCCTATATTTACCAGATAAAGCTCAATAGACCCACATGCAGTACTGCTAAGGGGTCCACACCATCTGGTAAGTGGATTCACATTGGGGTGTGAAACGCAGTCTATTGCATGAGAGTCACAGATTGGCAGGGACTTCTTGATACAGGAGTCACATTTCACTGAATACATGCTTGTTGTTGTTTTTTTTTTGGACTTTTTTAATTTTTGGGAAATTTGTTTATTTAACCCCTTCCGGATCACCAGCCACAGTTTTACTGAGGCAGGCAGCCCCTCCTGCGAGAACCGAAGTAGGTCTACATCGGTCGCGTGCCTGCAGCAAGGGGGCGAGCGCACACCGGTGGCGGTGCGCTCCAGCCCCCACTCGTCAGCGGGGACTCCGTTGCATGGGGCAGGCGGCTCCGATTGCCGCCTGACACCCCCGATCCCTCCCCGCTGAGAGAGAAGAATGGTCAGCTGTTGTAAACACAGCTGACCATTCTTCTCCCTGGAATAATTACAGAGTGCCTGTGTAGGATCACAGGTCTCTGTGATCATTTCAAAAGCCCAACCCTCATACAGTTAGAATCACTGCCCTAGGCTCACATTTAACCCCTTGATCACCCACACTGTTAACTCCTTCCCTGTTAGTTTCATTATTACAGTAACAGTGCATATTTTTAGCACTGATTACTGTACTAATGTGACTGGTCCCCCCAAAAATGTCAAAAATGTCAGTTAGGAGTCCGATCTGTCCGCCGCAATGTCGCAGACCCGCAAAAAAAATCGCAGATCGCCGCCATTACTAGTAAAAAAAAAAAACAATAAAAATGGCATAAATCTTTCCCCTAGTTAGTAGACACAATAACTTTTGCGCAAACCAATCAAAATACTCTTGTTGCATTTTTTTTTTTACCAAAATATATGTAGCAGAAAACAAATTTGCCTAAAATGTTAAAAAAGTTTGATTTTTACATTTTATAGTGTTCATAGCGCAAATAGCGCAAAAATAGCTCACATTTTAAGTATATGTTTAAGTTTATTATTTTGACACTTTTTCACTCACCATTGGTGTGTTTTAAGGGATATATATATATATATATATATATATATATATATATATATATATATATATTAGTGTATACACATTTGTTTTGAGTCACTGTTTTTGCGCTGTGGTATTTGTTTTGTTTTAACTCAGAACTTATTGAAGATACAGGATCATCTTGGCTGCCAAGTAATTATTTCTTTCATAAAGAATTCTGCAACCTCTATTTTTTTCTTTTTATGGGATTTCTTTAAGACTGCAAAACAGAAAGTCATATTGCCAGAAGATAAAAGGAGCATCATTAGGGACAGAACCTGTAAGTACCTAACTTTCATCAGAGCCTCTATTTGTGAGGAATGGGATTGTGCTGCAAGGGACTCTAATTCTTGCTGATGATAACAAGTAGGCAGTAGCTAAGGATATGGTCATACATGGATCAAAATTTGGCTAGTTCAGCACAAAGCAGACAAATTCTGTTCCATGTAAGGACACCCTGATTGTACAGGGTCTATCAATCAACTTCTGTACAACCATCCTGTTGATCTTTAGCCAAACGAACAGTGTTAATGGCTATAGCTGGCAGCACTCATCATTGGGTTCTCCGGGCAGAGAAGGTTTCCCGCCGTCAGAACATAGTAGCACAATATGTGGATGGGGAAAACGGGATGTTTGTTACAAAAAAGATGTATTATGTGTGGTCTGCCTAAGACACAATACAATGATAAATGTTATGACAGAGACAAATCTTAAAAAAGGAAAAGGTGCAAGGTAACATGGCAGATGAAACAAAATATAGATATTAAAACAACAAGGTAGCAAAATAATAAAATGCAAAAAAGCAGCAAGATACCAGATAAAAAGTAACAATCTAGCGAAATGCAGTAAAGTATACAGTATCATAGCATGGTAGAAAGATGAAATTTGGGATATCAGATTCAAGAAAGAACATAAGCAGTAGAAGTAAGGAAATGCTAAAAAAAACTATAAGATCCAATAAATAAATTAAACACTGTGTTCAAGTTTCTTCAAAAATGTTTCACACACGCAAGTCAGCAGCAAAACATATAGACCATGTACACTCATACCAAAACTAAAAGTAGGATGTTACCAAAATTGTGTATAGTTAAAATTTTATTTTATTTTATTTTTTGGTTTAATGATTTTATCCTTTCAAGAACAGTGTCTTAATTAGCAATATATATTGCTGTACAAAAGAACCCAAGAACATTTACAAAAGGCAAAGTATGTGTCATAATTACCCTAAGAGGACAAAGACTCAAATAAGGTGAAGTAATATATTTCTTTCACTTCAGTAATGTTCCAAAATGTTTCTAATTCCAGTAAGATAAATATGTCACTTGAAGCTGTAAATTACCTTAACTAATACTCTAATTAGCCTTTTTAAAAATTTTCACAACACTTAGTGCGTCACTTATCTCAATTAGTATTACTTAACGCAACTTAAATGATTATACAAAGATGTCTCCTTCAATAACCCAGAGTAAAAAAAAAAATACAAAACCTGTAACAACTATCAAAATATTCCAAATAAATTGAATCACGAATGCTCACATGGATATATAAGCACATGACCCGTTCCATAGACAAACTTGAGTACACATTACCAATTAATACTGAGAAAACTGGATTACCCTAATTTTTAATATACACTGCTCAAAAAAATTAAAGGAACACTTTTTAATCAGAGTATAGCATTAAGTCAATTAAACTTCTGCGATATTAATCTGGTCAGTTAAGTAGCAGAGGGGGTTGTTAATCAGTTTCAGTTGCTTTGGTGTTAATGAAATGAACAACAGGTGCACTAGATGGGCAACAAGGAGACAACCCCACAAACTGGAATAGTTTTACAGGTGGAGACCACTAACACGTTTTTCCCTACTCATCTTTTGTGACTGTTATTCACTAGTTTTGCATTTGGCTAGGGTCAGTCTCACCTGGACCCTATAGAGGTTGCACAGGCAGTCCAGCTCTTCCAGGATGGCACATCAATACGTGCCATTGCCAGAAGGTTTGCTGTGTCTCCCAGTACAGTCTCAAGAGCATGGAGGAGATTCCAGGAGACAGGCAGTTACTGTGGAAGAGCTGGACAGGGCCATAGAAGGTCCTTAACCCATCAGCAGGACCATTATCTGCTACATTGTGCAAGGAGGAACAGGATGAGCACTGCCAAAGCCCTACATAATTACCTCCAGCAGGCCACTGGTGTGAATATCTCTGGCCAAACAATCAAAAACAGACTTCATGAGGGTGGCCTGAGGGCCTGACATCCTCTAGTGGGCCCTGTGCTCACTGCCCGCCATTGTGGAGCTCAATTTCTCATTTCCCTTTGAACACCAGAATTGGAAGGTCCACCAATGCACCCTGTGCTTTTCACAGATGAGAGCAGGTTAACTCTGAGCACATGTGACAGACATGAAAGGGTCTGGAGAAGCCATGGAGAACGTTATGCAAGCTGTAACATTGTTCAGCATGACCGGTTTAGTGGTGGGTTAGTGATGGTCTTTGGGAGGCATATCCATGGAGGGGTGCACAGACCTCTACAGGCTAGACAATGACACCCTGACTGCCATTAGGTATCGGGATGAAATCCTTGGTCCTATTGTCAGATCCTACACTGGTGCAGTGGGTCCTGGGCTCCTCCTGGTGCACAACAATGCCTGGCCTCATGTGGCGAGAGTATGCAGCCACTTCCTGAAGGATGAAGGAATTGATACCATTGAATGGCACCCACATTCCCCTGACCTAAATCCAATAGAACACCCCTGGGACATTATGATTCAGTCCATCCGATCCCACCACGTGGCACCTCAGTCTGTTCAGGAGCTTGTGATGCCCTGGTCCAGATCTGGGGGGAAATACCCCAGGACACTATCCGTCATCTCATTAGTAGCATGCCCCAACATTGTCAGGCTTGCATTCAAGCACATGGGGGCCATACAAACTACTGAGTACCATTTTGAGTTGCTGCAATGAAATTTCAGCAAAATGGACTAGCCTGCTGCATAATTTTTTCACTTTGATTTTCAGGGTGTCTTTAAATTCATCCCTCTGTAGGTTGATGGTTTTCATTTCCATTAAACGATGTGGCATCCTTTCGTTCCTAACACATTACCCAGTCCATATCAGTATAGATATCCAGCAAGATATTTTTCCCTATTGAGAGCTGACGTGTTTTCAAAGTTTTCCTTACATTTTTTGAGCAGTGTATATATATATATATATATATATATATATACACACAATATCCAATAGCTGCCACCGCACACAAGTCAGAGATAAAAAAATGGGCCAGGGTGCACAGCAGAGACTGCATAAAAAACAAAAAAGAGAGCAGTACTCACGGGTCTTGAAAGGTGAACGCACAATGACGGTTTAATCGCCGTTTCCACAAGGCACAAGCTACTGTGGTTTAAATATATATATATACATATATATATTTATTTTTTATTTTTTTCAAAACATGCATATAACCTGTATTACTGTAACTAGCCTTTACAATTGGTGCTCATAGTAAAGAACAGTTTGGAAAACGTAGAAATTACTTTAACAACTTTTCATCCTGTTATACCTACAGCTGTTCAATACAGCATAATAGTTCTTTAAGCCAGGTGCTGACAATTTTACAACATTTGGTATTTCTTCATTGGGGTTTGCATCAGCAGCATGAGCAGAAAGCTGGTAACACAGAGATCGCTCTTTACTACCAGATTTAATATTAGGCACTGTAGACCTATGCCTATAGGCAGCAGGGAAATATTGACCCCTTTTCCTATAATTTTTGGCCACATATTTTTTTACAACATTGGTAAACATAAAGAAATCCCATATGTACCTATTTACACATTGTCACAATATGCGTAAATAGGGTGGGATAAGGGTGGGATAAGTGAAGCAAGGACAGGTTCTTCTCTATAAGAGGTGAATCCAGCAGAGACATATTGTCACATACCTGAAGCCGACATGCTAAGAGGGCTCTCCTTGCAGCTGAGTGCTCAGTGTCTCTGAAGGTGGAAACAGGGAACACAAAGCCCAGAGAAGCAGGGATTGCCGGCTGTGGCACAGATGGGAGATGCAAGTGTGGAGATCTCTCCATAGGTGGATACCAGATGAGGTGTGCAGTAGAACCCAGTGGAGCTGATGATGGTGCAGACTGCACACAGCAGGAAACAGGTTGCAGTGGAAGGTGCCGTAAACTGGATACAGTAAATAGGTATTGCAGGCTAGAGCAACAGGTAAGTACAGCAGGCTGGGTAGTGCAGGTAGGCACCAGGGCGAATCACAGCACACAGGGTGAAGCAGGAAACGTAGTCAGAGATAGATGCCGAAGTTGGTAAGCCAGTGGTCAGCAGACAGAAGAACAGGGAAGTGGTCAGGCAAGCCAAAGTCATACACAGGACAGGAGACAAGAGCAGATCCATGGGCAATCCAAGGTCAGAGCTGGGGGAGAGACAAGAGGTATCCAAAGGCAGGCCAGGTTGGTAACAGGTGATCAGAAGCATAAACCAACACACAGGAACAGGAAGCAGGAAGCTGAAGACCAGTCAGCAATGCCCATGTGCTGAAGTCACTCTTTTTAAGGCCAGAGGGCAGCAGGATCTGACAAGCATTGCATGAGCCAGCACACACACACGTCTTTGCCAAGGTGAATGTGCGTTCGCAATATGTGTGCGCGCATTTGTGCGAGTGCACCCCTAATGGAAATTACCCACCATGCCAGGCCTACGGGCAACTCTCCTCTGGCTAGTCTCCTGACACATATTGCTTTAGGTGCCAACGGTTGTGTACCCACGGGCTCCAGTGATGGAAATCTGACCCTGACCAGCCCCAAAGACCAAATGGTTAGTTCCCCTCTCTGAAACTTGTCTTACATTGATTTCTATAACAGTTAACAAACAAGAGGGTTTACCTGACCAAGTTCACACTTTTACATATAGCAGCAGTCTCAATAAAGTGACCCAGATGACGTCAGGTATGATGAAACGCATAGGGAAGAGACAGCAGTGAGATTTTGTAGGTGTATTCTTTCTAATTTGAATAAATCAAGTTATACGGTAATGCACTATGAGGGGATTTTTTTAATATTTAATACACTGTTTATGGAGGAACCATTACCAAGGTACACTGCTATACTGCCCAGGATGGTCCACTGCCACTGAGATTCAGAAGGATACCCTTACACCTTTATACCAAATGATATTTACCTATCTGTAGTGGATAGTCAATTCTGTCTGGTAAGCCTTGTGTTGATCACTGGGTGGAGGTCTGAACACAGCACAACTCTATTGATGAATTTATGTTGCATTTGAGATCTTTCACTGCACAGTTGATTGGATGGATCAGTTAAATTAATGTGGACTTTATTTTTTGTTCTCTGTCATTTATTTTAATTTTGGATGTTTCATTGAGTGCACATCTTTTTGAGAATGGAATATAGTATTTTCTTTTGAACTTTGTTTATATATCACATGGTATGTTGCAGCTTTTGACACTACAGTCTCAATAAAGTATTAGTAAATATTCTCCTCAATAGACTTGCATGAGGTTTGGAGAGTGCTTAACCACTTGCCGTCTGCCAGCAGTACATATACTGCGGCAGGTCGGCTCTGTCCTGCAAAACGATGTAACTATACGCCACTTCGCAGGACCACGAGTGGGGCGCACATGCACCCAATCACCACAGGGGGAGCCAATCAGCGGGTCCAGCAGCCGCAATTGCCGCAATCACTCCCTGTGTAGACAGAACGGCAGTCTGCCGTTGTAAACACGGCAGACTGCCGTTCTGTCAGTAATGAACACAGGGATCCTGTGTTCCTCTTATTTAGGAATACAGGTCTCTGTGTTCATTCAGTAAATACATCCCCCCACAGTTAGAAAGCACCCCCTAGGGACACATTTAACCCTTTGATCGCCCCTGGTGTTAACCCCTTCCCTGCCAGTGTCATTGGTACAGTAACAGTGCATATTTTTAGCACTGAATACTATAGTAATGTCACTGGTCCCCCTAAAAGTGTCAAAAATGTCAGTTAGGAGTCCGATCTGTCCGCCGCAATGCCGCAGTCCCACTAAAAAACGCTGATCACCGTCATTACTAGTAAAAAAAAAAAAAATGACATAAACTTTTCTCCTAGTTTGTAGACGCAATAACTTTTGCGCAAACCAATCAATATACATTTATTGGGATTTTTTTACCAAAAATATGTAACAGAATACAAATTGGCCTTGTAATTTGTATTTATTTGGAATGTTTTATAGCAGAAATGTCGCACTTTTTTTGTTTATAGCGCAAAAAAAAAAAATTTCAGAGGGGATCAAATACCACCAAAAGAAAGCTCTATTTGTGGGAAAAGACATCAATTTTATTAGGGTACAGCGTCGCACGACCACGCAATTGTCAGTTAAAGTAACGCAGTGTCGTATCACAAAAAATGGCCTGGTCATTAAGGGGGAAAAAGAGGCTGCTGGGCAACTTGGAATATTTTAGGTATATCTCTACAAGATTTTTCCTCAGCAAAGCTCTCAACAACTGCTCCAAATGTACCAAGCACCAGCTCTTACATTACAAAATGAGTGTGAAAAGATAGCATAATTTTACAAATGTATTAAACTGCTGTCTTTTTCTTGGGAACAGATTCATTTTAAGGACATGAATATGAATAATTTTCCTTTATTATATTTATGGCTAAAATACACTAAAACCATTTGGGAAGCACATCTGCAATATCCCGAGAAGAAGAAAATGTTTTCGACATATGCAAATAATAATGATAATTTTACATAAACTGAAGCTTTATGTAACCCAAATCATTATAGAGCTCTTTTTGTAGTTACACTGTAAAAGCAAAGTATCTAATGGCAATCAAACATACTATGTTCATTTAGAAATGTAAAAAACAACTGAGAACTGACATAGAATACATACGGCACAATAACCACACATTTTGCATACTTTTTGTGGAAAACATACACATTTTCCCATAACATCTGCAGGATTTCTCATTTGAACACCATTTAGATTTTTATAAAATATAGCTGCTAAGCAAATGTGGTAATATATTAAGTGACTTTGGTCATTTAAATACCATTAAAGGAACTATTTTTGAAATTGCCTAAGTTGATTTTATTGCAAAAAATACATTTGTTTTGGCTAACTTGCATTAACACAAACCTAAGAAATGTTGCCGTTATTATTCATGAAGCATGCTTTTTTTATGAACTGAATTATTAAATGTAGATGCATTTTAGAATAAAAAATAAAAATAAATAAAATATAATATTAAGATAAAGTTATCTTTATTTTTGTTTTCATTGTTGTTACTGCATAATCTTGAAAATAACTTTAGAAATGCACATGAAACCTCATTTGGTGGTTGAATTTACTACATAAAAGACAGCTTAAAACTATGTACAAAGCCTGCAAACCAATGCCTCTTATTATTAGTAACCACATTGCCTGCTTTTGTATATTTCTTGAAGATTTTAACAGTCCACAAACCACTAAATTGCTTCCTAATTATTACATAATTCATCAATTCAAATTATTTTTGTGTGAAAATATTTAAAAAAGTAATATGCATGCTACAGTTACCATTAGTTTTAAAGTGTATATAAATACAAAACATTAAAGGAAATATGTAATTGTACATGTTCCTACTAAGAGTAATCCTTTTTTGTTAAATTTTAAAATTTCTATTAAATAAGAGCTTTTGGTCCTACCCACATAGTGTAAACTCAGACACTTCCTTTCCAAGTTTGAGGAAAATATGGGAGAGCAACAGAGTGCTTTTTATTTCTTCACTGTTGGCCAGGGTGGGCAGTTTTCACTTCATTTGTGAGTGCATTTTATGGATATTTTTGTTTAATAAACCTATCATCTTTCATTGCACCGTGGCAATGTGTTTTTTATTTTTTTGTATTATCATTGTTTTGATGTGATCATATGTGGAAAATGGAGGTGTTTAAAATTGTTTTGTTAAAAAAAAGATCAAATCAGCGCTGTAGCAAAAAACACTATATAAATAACATATAACAAATAAGGACCGTTCAGATAAATAACAATGTTCAAGTATAAAAAATGTGCATAACAAATAAAGTGCATAGCATGCTTTGGTCGCTTGAGAAAGTCACGTGTTTTGTGATGCAACGCGTCGGGAGGAGCTGGGTGACATCACTTCCGGTCTTCAGGCTGAGACCGGAAGCTTAAAATTCTACACGCTGTGTTATCCGGGGACCTCTCGGTCCTACCTGAAACATACCTACATCCATGTGCTTATTTGTAAGTTACTACTTTTTGTGAATAAATCGTATTTTTATATACTTCACTATGGAAATGCCTATTTGTTTTTAATGAGCTGACCATTAGCTGCTATGGAGGAATTCTTACAACTGGATTGCTCATTATGATTGCGCATATTATCTTTTACTAAGGTGAGCGACCATTGCACTCATTGGTGGATAGTGCTCGTTTTTTGGGATTCTGCACTGGTGACACCTTTATCACTGGATACCATCACTCATTATTTCTGGACTTATATTTTTTTTTTTTATACAATTTTTCATGAACTTTATGGACTTTACAATATATATATATATATATATATATATATATATATATATATATTTCAGGATTGTTTTTTTCACTTATATTGCACTACTTCATGTGGGTTTAATCATTCACTTGTGCTTTTAATTAAGCATGCTATGCACTTTATTTGTTATGCACATTTTTTATACTTGAACATCGTTATTTATCTGAACGGTCCTTATTTGTTATATGTTATTTATATGTTGTTTTTTTCTATAGAGCTGATTTGATCTTTTTTTAATATCATTTATTGTATGTGGTGACACTACAGAAATTGCCTTTCATTCATTTCATTCTTTATCACTTGTGCTTTCTCTCTACCTTGCAAATACTGGTTAGCGCATTGGTTTACCAATCCTTTTTTAAAAATGGTTTTGATCACTTTAAGCCAATTTCCTTAGCATGCAATCTGAAAATGTAACAATTAATAATTTATAATACATTTTAACACGATTGGCACACAAGAAGTATAACTAATTTTTTTTTTTTTTTACCCATTCAATCTTTTGCAGAATATAAAAACAAAAAAAACTGACCAAATAAAAAACATAGTAATGAACATCACCTAAATACACTTCCAAGAGACCAACATACACACATGTAGTAAATCAAAACAATGTACTACCAAATAACAGCAATATTAACTAAGAAGAAAAGAAAATGCAAATTGGATGTATGTGACAAGCTTTAACATTAGGCATTTGTTACATGAACAGTATAGTGCGAAGCTGCCCTGCACAGTTATAATTAGGTTATAGAGAAACCTACACCCACTCCCTAAATAAATCTGTTCGTGAACAGGCATACATTTACTAATTAGATATCCTCTAAACTCCCATATGAACTCATAGTGAATAAACAAGATTGACAGTACTAGCTTCCCAAATATTTGTGTTTGCAGGACCTACAGGGCAAGGTTATTGAAAATAGTTTTTCACATTCTTTTCTTCAAGGTCTTTGTGATTATGATTGAAAAGAAAGAGAATAATACAGATGTGACTATAAAGCAGTGATATAGTTGTCTGACATCATCTGCTTCTATTTGATATTGCTTAATTATTTATGCAAGCACCCCTGATGTTTTGCCAGCTGCTAGACTTACATTGATAGTTTTGATTTGTTGTTATAGCACTTTGTTAGTATTCATAATTACTATCATCTCACTGCTGAGTATTCCATTCCATACTGCTTTTTCAACCACCCTGTACCTATAATGTTCACATGAAATACATTGTTTTCCACTGTTTACAATTATGTGTGAGCGTTTTTATTATAGAGCATAATTAATTTCCTGACAGGTTTTGACAAAAAGTCTAGATGAAAAGTAACTGTCTTCCATTTTAAAAACCACATTAGGAAATTTGCAGATGCTAAACAACAAACAGTGTACACTAACAGATATATTAAAGCGGATTTCCACCCAAAAGGAGAGGTTCTGATTTAAGGCCTCCTCCCCAGCTCCTGTTTGGGAAATGGATCTTTTGGGGAGGAGGGGGGGAGCAGGTACCCGATTTTGGCTGGTACCCGCTCTCACTCCTGTTCCGATCACCCTAGGCGATCAGAAGTGGAAGTTCTTCTTTCCCCCTTCTTCCTGAAGTCTTCTGGGACACCGGACAGGTTCCTGAAATTTTCTGGGACACATGACAGGTCCCAGAAGACTTCGGGACCATCACAGGGCACAGCGCCGCTCCCACAAGCGCAGTGGGCACCCAGCTGTAAAGCTCCAAGCTGTCAAAGCCGGGTGCCCATATAAAGATAAAAGAGGGTAAAAAGCCGCGCTATGGTCACAAAACTAACGTATGATTGGCCAAAGAATAGTTAACTTCAGCTAGATAAAACAAGGCTGCCAGCACAAAATGACATAATAAACCACTAGGAACATATAAATATATAAAGTGCAGCGCCAAACAATGAGCCAATCTAGAAAAAAACAGTTGTCTACAAATCTAGAAAGATAAATCTTAACAGATAAAAAGCAAATAAAAAAATTAGCCATTAAACATCTATAGGAGCCATAAAGTAAAAACAGTGTATCCGAGGTTGAAGTAGTTATGCACCAATGAAGGTAATGATAGCAAGTCCCATGGTGAAACAGATGGTGAATTAAGGACAAAGGAAAGATCCCAACTGCTGAGGAAAAGACCTAATTTCACCGCTGTGCCATACACGGATGTACTCTTACCAAAGGATGTGGACCCCCAACTGAATGAGTGGTCAGATAGTCCTGTATGTTAGTACATATCCATCATCTGCATTTTCACTTAAAAGACTGGAGCTCCGCTTTAACATCATATTGCAGGCTTCAGGGTTGCTTAAAGCAGAACTATTGACTATTTTTAATCCTTATGCTGCTAGCATTAGTAAATGGATAGGAAAGTATATCATATTTGCTTGTTTTAAACTTTCTGGTTTCCATGCCTAGGCAAATTATGTCATACATCCCAGGAGTCTTCAGTAGGGGAGTAGGGGTACATCCCATCCTGCTTGTGTGCCTGAGTTAAGGGCAGGTGGATAACTAGGAAGTAAATGCTACATGAATCATTTGCCCTTACTCAAAATGGCCATGACCAGAAACTCTATGGGGTGTTTTTCAAAGTGATTTCTCAGGAAAATAAAGTATGGAGACATGGATCGATGGGGGGGGGGGGGGGGTTTGCTTTGCATAATAAAAATTTGTTAAATAACATTTCTGGTTTGTGGAGCTCAGATGAAGTGTAATTCCACTTAAAGAGCTTATCCTTTTGTTTATTACCTACAATTTTAAAGCTCAAACATTGGTTGGTTTTGTCACCCGAGATCTCTCCTTGCTATAAGCAACCTCATCTGCAGCAGATTTTTCCATCTATGGTGATGTCAAAACCCAACAGGTATAGACAAGAAATATGATTTTTGAGTATCCTATCATTTGGTGGATAATGGAAGCCATGACACCCATCCACATACAGTATATGTTCTTTTGCAGTATTTAAAGCAGAACTGTGAGCAAAATCAAAAATGACATATACCATATACAATGCAGTCTGCTATTAGCATTATGACAGCAGTTTTTATTTTTCTGACTGCTCCTGTAACCGTTTTATCACTTGGTAATCCTGCCAGTAAATCCATTGGTTTTTGCACTTTCTGTCTGTGACCAACATATTCAACAAAACTGGCACTAAGCTTGGGAGAAGCCATATAAATAATTTTGGTGAAAGTGCTTAAAATGGTCTGATGTTATCCATATGGTTTAAACATTTTTCCCAAAAGAAAGAAAATGTTGCTGGAACAATGTATTAGATGGAGTTGGGCTCTTGTTTCCTACTTGAAGCAAGATTTTAACCATAACAGTTTGATAACAATTAAAGCGGAGTTCCACCCTGGTTATACATTTTTTTACAAAAATACCCCCGGGACAGTCAGGGCTAGCACATTCCACAATGGCTAGCCTCTGATCTGTCCCGGGTTGCACTTACCTTTCAGGAGAAATACTTACCTTGAAATTGTCTTCTCCAGCGCTGCCATCTCAGGTGTGGGCAGCTTGAAGCCAGCACGATCCTCTTCCGCGTCCTCTTCGGTCCTCTTCCTCCTTCTTCGGTCCCACGATGCACTGCACCGGCCCCGACGTCACTTCCGGGTCGCGCGCGTCATCCCTCCACAGCTTCTGGGCATGCCCAGAAGCTGTTTAGAAGGGAATGACGCGCGCGCCCCGGAACTGACGTCGGGGCCGGTGCAGGCGCAATGATTCCTGGGAGCGATGACGTTCAGCTCCCAGGAATCATTGCAAAAGCCAGGAAGTGACGAATCGCCGTGGCCGCCGAGGGGAGGAAGAAGGAAGTAAGGTGAGTATATTTTCTCTAAAAGGTAAGTGAAAAAAAAAAAATTGCGATTATCCATTTGTTTTTCAGGTGACCGGGAGCGAGAAGATGGAGGTAAGTATAAATTTCGGGTGGAACTCCGCTTTAATGTTCTTTAACAAAAGAAAACACAGTCCATATTAATAATTATTCTACCAAAATTGCCTCCAGCTTTGCTACTGTTTCTTCTTGCAGGAGGCCACCACTTTGATGAAGACCAGAACCGTCACATCCTTATTGAGAACCCCCCCCCCCCCATTTGTCTCAGAAACTATACAGTATGTCACTTTCTGTAACTAAAATGTGTGCATTTACAGCCTTGACAGTATGTTTTGGCACAGCTAGAGGGAAAGGCTGCAGAAGCTTTACAGTACTGAAGAGCACAGGCTTCCCCTGCTGAGGGAGAAAGAAGAGAATATCAGGGAGAAAAGATAAGACACTATCCTTGTAAAGCTTAACTCTTTTGTGTGACCCTGGTAGCAGAGTTTGTCCTCTCACCTTTCCTGCTTTTATGTTCTCTCTCCCTAATCTGTCCCTTCCTTGGCACAGTCTGTCATGATTGCTCCCCCCTCAGAAGCAGTAAATCTTGAGGCTGTCAGCAGATTGACCTCTAAACATTTACTGATTTTTGGCACTGTGCTGGGAATTCAGGACAACTGAGGCTTTGTAGAGCAGGGTGAGAAAGTGCCTTACTGGATTTGGGACAGTATAGGCACTTATTTTTGATGTTTTACTTAGCTATACCTGCAAAATGGCCAGCCAGAAGTGATCTACCAGGACTTAATTTTCTAACTAAAGTTCCACTTTAAAATCAGTTAAAAACGACTTGCCCATCTAAGACCACCCTAACAATGCTGTTACGCAATTTCAGTGAACAACACTGTCAATGTAAAAAGAAAAATAACAGATCTACTAAAAGGGTCAATAGGTATTAATAATATGTTACAGGGGAACCTCAGGAAACCAAAAACTACCATGGTAATGCCAGTGACAGAGGCAGCATGAGTGTAATTTTTAATTTTGCCCAAAGTTCCACAACTATCGCATCTATAAGCCACTCTATGTTAAAAAGAGAGTTCTTGAGTTCCAAACTTGAAGGTAAGTATAAAGCTGACCATGGATAGATCCAGGTTCAGCCAATTCAGCAGGGCCAATCTACTTCTGTTGATTAGGAATATTGGAAATTTTTTGATCAGCCAGATGCAGCCGCTGATCAGAGTACTTTGACAGCAGAGGGGTCCTGCTAAAACAAAACAATGGCAAAGTAGGGAAGATTCTTCCATCCATCTTGCTTGTGTAGATGAGGAAATCCAGAAAGAAAAATAAAATAATTATCTATGGCAAGCTTTTGGCCAGTAATTATCAGAGATGGCCTAAATAACCTCTCTTTACAGAAAACTTGCATGTTTATTGGCATCTTTAAACCCCTACAATCACAACAGTCTGGTTGTTAGTAATAATTTATAATGCTAATGCTCACTGCAAAATAAAGTAGGTGTAACACCCTCTAGCTAGGTGCTAGTGTACATAGTTTTTAGAGTAGGTAAATTAGCCTGGCTGAGAGACGAGCCTGGGTTTAATCTGGGTCAGGGCTGAATGACACAGGGAGGCTGTATTACTCAGCAAGCAGTGCCTCTGGTAACTCCTCCTGCTCTCTGGAACATTGGAGAAGCTTCCAGAAGCAGAAGGTTGAGTTTAGAAGGAGCTGCTTGGGGTATTGATGAGGGTCCTAGACAATCCCCAGCAAAGTGGGCTGGTAGGGGGCAGGCACCTCATAAATACTCAGGGATCATGCCAGAAGGGGTAGTCGGGTGGAAGATGGAAAAGGAGTGCTTAGGAGGCTGTTGGTGGCCCTTAAGAGCGCCCCCTAGTCTGGGGTGGTGGTGACCTCAGGCCTGGGGCTCGGGTGCTGGAGGGACCCTCTACAACACACAGAGGGAATCCTACCTGGAGCACAGGAGCAAGGAGAGGACAGCAGGAGCAGGTTGGCACGTCCAGGAGTTCTCCAGAGGAGTCAGCCAGGTGGGCTGGTGAGTAAGCAGTCTGGTGGGACTGTGGTGTCAGGCTGGGAAGACTGAGAAGAAGTAGCCTGAAGGGGTAGTGAAAGGGGCAGCTGCAGGCTGGCAGTGCCTGAAGAGGTGGTGCTGGGATCAGTAGCCACAGGGTTTGAAGCTGGACACTGACTTTTGCTACACGTTTAAAGGGGCCTCGGGTTCCTGCCTATAACAGACTGTTGCTCTAAGATCTGACTGAGTGCTGTATCAGGATAATCTTTTTTTCAAGTGTACTGTACCAGTAGAGTTCTGCAAGCAAGTGTACTGGAGGGCAGAGTAGTGTATATAGCAGACTGTATTCATGAAAGTTGTCCCTGATGTTGTCTGAAGTCAAGTGGGCATCCCATAACATCCCAATTCACCATCCAAGTTTTATCCCCTCAATAAAATACAAAAAAAAAGTGTTGGACTGTTTTCTGACTCTGGGGGACTGTGGAAATTCAGTGTGCCTGGCTGTGCAGGGTGGGGGATCCCAGCTCACTTGCAGCTCCTCGGGGGTGCACTTCATAAGTATACATGCACATTGGGGCTGGTTAAACTGAAGCACGCCTGAGTTTGATTACCCCCCCCCCCCCCCCAAACACACACACACACTCCCCTGCTGGTCTATACTCACACTAAATAAAGAAGTGTTCCTAGGAACATCTAAAAGTGTCCTGGGCACATTCCCCTGCTAACCAGACCAGTGATGGGCAAAGTGACAGTGAGACTTATTTACTAAAGGCCAAAAGTCTGTTCACTTTCAAAGAAAGTAGTATGTTGCATTGGAATTTTTCCAAGAGCTTAGTGAATGAGGTGAAGCTCTGCTGACTTCATCGTTCTATCATGTGCAAGCAAAAATTAAGTTTTTTATTTTATTTTCCTTGTATGCAATGTGGTATTCTTTGCACAGTGAAATGTAGCCACATCCACTAAGCTCTGGGGAAAATTCCCCTCCACAGTGCTACTTCCCTTGCAAAGTAAAAAGCCTATTTGCTTTTAGCAAATCAAGCCAAGTGTCTCTTTAAATAAGAATTCCACAGACTGTACTTTAACAGCATTGAAGCCTTGCTGACATTTTTTTTTTTTTAATAATATTTAGCTTGGTAGCTTTTAAAAATATTCAAACTATTACCATAATATTGGCTTTATCTATGACAAAGTGAAAAACAACGTATTAATATGTAGCTGATTAGTAGTGATTATGTCAGTATAGAACTTTAAGCAGTGAACGAAAGAATGATGATTTTGTATTGGTGGTTCCAGGCATCTCCAAGAGGAATCTCTTATCAAATACTTACTTACTCACATTACAGCTTCCATCGAGTGTTGCAAACATCTGTATATATTGCCATCTTATCACATGGAATTCTTTTAAAATATCTCCATTACATACTATTTTATATGGTCATATGCATAGATTTAATATAGACTGGCCTGCATTTGCATTGTTATGTGTAATATCCATAGAAATAAATGTGAAAAGGGGTGAAAAGCATTTCCCAGAATTAGCTGTATAGTCCATTGCACAGAAAATTCAACATTAGCATGGTATAATACAACATGCCCCCTACAGTTCACATTGGCTTGAAGTGCATCATTACTTTATAATGTTCATTGATACAGTGAGGTTATTCCCAAAGACCTGAGAAAACACAGTCACTCTTTTGGTAAACTGCCGTGGATGTACAGACGGGGATTTTGGGACCCCCACAGTGGCGGAATATCATGGCCCAGTCGCAAGTGCGACTGCTGCACCCCTGGTAGTTCCGCCACTGATCAGAGGAGTATCTTACTGACAAAAGCTAGGATTGCTAGTTTACATATGTGCCCCACAGCCACCACAGTGTGATAAATATTAGCTTTAATATGCTGCTATTATTGTTGGTATAATTTTCCATGCAATGCACTATTATGATAACAACAGTAAGTCCATAAGGGGGGTATTTATAAATGTTTTCACACAAGCTTCGCACAACTTTTACCCAGTCTGGGAAAATGTGCAAACTCTGAATAAAAACTATGTGAAAACATTTAAAATTTGACCCCCTAAGGGTCCTTTCACGCGGTCCACCTCTGTAAGCGGATCCGTGCTGCTCAGCAGGGGATCGTAAACACAGATCCTCGCTGAGCAGGAAGGTGACAGCTCCCTCTCCGCTCTGTGTGCAGAGAGGGAGATGTCAGAGCCCCATGCATCTCTATGGGGGATTCGAATGAGAGAGGACCGCCTGTCCGCTCTCATTCGATCCCATCCTGGACGAATGGAAAATAGGGTTTCCTTCCTTCCGAATTTCACAGACAGGATCGGATGCGGATGGCAGCAGACATGTCTCCGCTGACATCCGCTGCCCCATAGGGATGCATTGAGCATCCGTTCAGATCCGCCTAAAAAACTGACAGGCGGATCTGATCGGAGCACTCGTGAGAAAGGACCCTAACTGTTTAGTGTAAATTCACAATTTAAATTAATATAGAATGATGTGATAGATGTTCCTATATATGTATATTGAATCAAGGCATGGACATAGGTGTAGCCAGGGGCAGTCACCAGGGGTGCAGCAGTAGGGGGGCACCCACTTACCACATGCAGACTCTAGATCAATGGCTGGCAACCAGTGGGGTGTCAATTCATATCTGCTTTGATAGCTACGGCTGTCACACTGTGCTCCAACCTGCCCACTCTCCATCTATCTGCCCACAGTTGACACAAAAAACACACCGCACATGCACAACTTTCTTCTGGCTGCGAGAAAGCAAGTGACTGGCTATGCATGTGCAGTGCATACTTTATGCCAACCAAGGGCAGTCAGAGCAATGAGACAGAGAATGAAAATGCAGGGTGGGTCACACTGTACCCACACTGCATGGATGGGTCAGAGGCATGACAGAAAAACAGTTAACAATAGTAGACAGGTCATTGGTTAATTAATTTAAAAGTTGATTGGTCCTTTAAATGTATTGTATAATTGGTCAGTTGAAATACATGTCTATTGGTCAGTTATATTACTTACCTATTATTGGTTGTAATTGACGGAATCAGCAACCTAAAGTCAAAGAATTTTCCTATATAAAGAGGAACATTCCGTTAATTTAAACAGTCAGCGGGAGAGAAGCAAGAAGTTTCGTTTGAACATTGATTTGCCTTGGCTATGGAGTCTTTACTGAGAAAATTAATGGATCGGGCCGGCAGCGCAGACAGGGAGGCTTGGATGATGAAGTGCCTGCCGATTCCGATGGATATTCCGGTGCCATCCCAGCTTTGTCTTCCATCTTTGTCGGCTGCGGATGACGTTGTTCCTGTTGATGCTGACCTCCCGACTGACGTTGTTTCCAGCGCTGCGAACCGACAAATCTTAGTTGCCGCTGCGGATGACCCCGATGACGACTTCTGCGGACGCCATTTCCGGGCGACGTCTGTTGCTGGAAGCGCCGAGAGGAGATCGGTGCAAGTCTCGAAGAGGCCTGGGCGGTTCGGTCCAGAGGTGGTCCAGCCTACGGCGAGAGCGGCGAAGCAAGGGAAGAATAATAAAGGTGCTGTTAGTACCCGTGTTTCTGGACTTTGCCATGCTAATCTTTTTCCTTTGCAGAGTGAAGATTCGTCCGTTGGTCGGGTGCTCGCTGCACCGTTGGCTTCATTTGCTGCACCATCAACATCCTCCTCTTCAGCCGTTTCTTCATTGCCTGTTGCTCATCGGGATCCAGCTGCTGCTGCTGTGGTCAGTAATGACACAGTGCGTGAAGGTGAGCAACCTGCTGAAAATGTTTTGAATGCGTTTGTACATTTACTGACATCTGTTTGTAGTACTGTTATGTCTAATTCACATGTTGCTAGCATGTCTAATGTAGAGGAGGGTCCTGTGAGTCTAGAATCGTTAGCTAATACTGTTTGGCGTTCAGAATTAGGTAGTGACGATTTTTCTAATGCTAATGTTCAGTTAATGCCCCCCAAAGAAATTGGTGCTGTTGATCCCATTTGTTTGCCTTCAGTACCTGAGTGTTCTGTTAAGGAGGCTCTCCGTGTGAGGTTTCCCCATTGGGTTTTCACCTAAAAAATTGTGTTAAGGACAAGATTTGGAGGGGGGAATTTGTGGATGTTCTGTCGTTATTGCCTAGTTCTGGAACTTTCAAATCTGATTCGGATAGGTCAGGTGAGGAACGTTCCAGAACAGTACCGAGATCTTTCAATAACCGGCTTCAAGATTATTGCATCTACGCTGGTGTTTTGGGAGAAAAAAGTCCTCATTTGTGTAGCGGACTTTTCCAGCACCTGGATATAATTCTTGAAGCTTACAAGAATTTCCCAGGTCTGTCTTGGTTTCAATATGACGAATCCTTTCATCAGAAACTGTCTATACACAGGACTCTAAAGTGGGGGGTGAAAGATGGCGGCCTTTGGCTCAATTTGTTGTTGCCACAGAGGCCGGTTGCTTATCCAAAACCGGTTACTTCTGGACAATTTAGGAAGGGAGTGTGTTTTAGATTCAATGAAGGGTTGTGCAAATGGCCTAACAACTGCAAGTTCAAGCATGAGTGCTCCCATTGTGCAGACACACATCCTTTTTCTAGGTGTTTTAAAAAGAACACTGCGGTTAACCCACAGGCTTCCAGGGAGCAGCTTTTTCTCAAAAGCGGTAGCTCAGGTGAAATTGGAAAAAATGCTACCCTAGCTGCGGGTGTACCCAAACAATGAAAAAGCGATCTTGCTTTTTCATGGTTTTAATGATGATTTTGGGTTACCTTCATTTTCTGGTTCAGGTTGTGTAGTGCAAGGTAATCTACCTTCTGTTGCTATTTACCCTACAGTTGTTAGACAAAAAATTAGTAAAGAAATTATATGTGGTAGGGTGGCTGGTCCTTTCTCCCCCCCCCCCCCCTTTCCTGATTTTAGGATACCGCCTTTGGGAGTTGTAGCAAAAAAAGAGCCTGGCGAATTTCACATTATACATCATTTATCCTTTCCGGATGGTTTGTCATTAAATGATGACATCGATCCTTCTTTGTGCAAAGTGTCTTATGCCTCTTTTGAAACTGCCTTAGATAAAATCAGGGGTGTTGGCACTGCAGCTTTGCTGGCAAAGGCGGATGTCAAGTCAGCTTTCAGGCTTTTACCTATACATCCTAAAGCTAACTCCTTGGGTTTCTTTTTTGAGGGTAGCTATTTTTTTCATAAATGCCTGCCTATGGGCTGTTCGCTCTCCTGTTATTATTTCAAGGCCTTTTCAAGTTTTTTGGAGTGGGTAGTGTCTTCTAGGGCAGGCTCAGTTAACATCCCACATTACCTTGACAATTTTTTATTTGTTGGTCAGTCCGATTCTTTGGACTGCCTGTATTTACTTACTGAATTTCGTGTTACTTGTTCCCTGTTTGGTATTCCGTTTGCCGAAGAAAAGACAGTTTATCCTACCACCTGTCTGGAATTTTTAGGTATCCTTGTGGATACAGTTAGGATGGAATTTAGGTTGCCTGCTTCCAAAATTTCTAAATTAAAAATTTTGTTACAATATGTTTTGTATAACAAGAAAGTTAAATTGAAGACTGTTCAGTCCTTATTGGGATTGCTAAATTTTGCATCTAGGGTTATGCCCATGGGCAGGGTTTTTTCCAAGAGACTGTACAGGGCCATTTCGGGCATTTCGTCTCCCTCACATTTCATCAGGGTTTCTGCTGATATTAGAGATGACCTCTTGGTCTGGATGAAATTTTTGGATACCTTCAATGGTTCCTCAGTTTGGCAGGATTGTTTTTGCTCATCAGAAGCATTGAGTTTGTTTACTGACGCTTCTGGTGCCCAAGGATATGGTGTATTCTGGGATGGTCACTGGTCTGCTGCTCCTTGGCACCCTCGCTGGGTTTTGGTTGGTCTGACCACAAGCATAGTTCTTTTAGAACTATTCCCAGTGGTTGTTGCTCTTGAATTGTGGGGCGATAGTTTTAGAAAACAAGAGGATTTGATTACATTCGGACAACAGAGGCGTGGTTTTTGCAATTAATTGCTTGTCCTCTCGCTCTGGCCCAGTCATTTCTTTATTGAGATACTTGGTTTTTCAATGCTTGCAATATAACATGTGGTTGAGAGCTAAGTTTATTCCCGGAGTTCCTAATGAGGTTGCGGATTCCTTATCTCGCCAGCAGATCGAGAGGTTCAGAACATTGGCTCCGGATGCGGATCTGTTGGGGTTGCCCTGCCCCCAGCATCTTTGGGACTTGGTGTGACCAACGTTTCTGCTGCCATTCAGAGTTCCATTGCTCCATCTACTTGGAAATCTTATCTGTCAGCATGGGAGTTGTGGTTCCTTTTTTGGTCTCCATGGTCTACCTTTTCTCTCTTTTACTGAACAAAATGTTCTGAGGTTTCTGGATTCTTTGCTGAATCAGCATTTCTCTTATTCCCATGTTGTGAAAACCCTTGCTGGGGTTTCCTTTTTTATGAAGTTACATGGCGGTACCTCATGCATGGAATTTTTTTCTGTTAAAATGGCTTTGCATGGTTATCGTAAGGCCCATGCAGTTTCGGATGGCAGGTGTGCTATTTCACTGTCTCTGTTAAAGAAGCTGTGTGTGGCCATGGATGTGGTTTGCTCTTCCCAATACGAATCCTGTCTTTTCAAATGCGCCTTCTGCATGTGCTATTATGGAGCTTTCAGGGTGTCTGAAATGCTTGCTTCAAGTTCTTCTGCCTTCAATGGCTTAATTTTTTCTGATGTCTATGTTTTCAAAGACAATCTGAAAATTTTGCTGAGGCGTAGCAAGACTGATCAATTAGGCAAAGGAAAAATCGATTACTTTGGGAAGAAATGCTGATGTGGGTATTTGTGTAGTTGCCTTGGCTGAGTGTTATTTAGGTCTTCGGCCACTGCCTTTCCATCACTTTTTTGTGCATATTAATGGTGCTCCTCTTACTGTGTTCCAGTTTGGTGCTGTTCTTAAAAAGTGTTTAGTTTTTTTGCATCTGGACCATCTGCCAATTTCTCCCCACTCTTTTCGCATTGGTGCAGCTACTACTGCGGCGGGATTGGGTTTTTCTGATGTTTCCATTAAGAATATTGGCAGATGGCGTTCAGATGCCTTTAAGTCCTATGTGAGGCCTAATTTGTCCGTTTGATTTCAGGTCAAGCTACTATTGTATGGCTTATTGGACATTCTTACGTGTTTTGGGCCCACAGGCGCGCTGGACTGAGAATTTATGGAAATAATTTAGATTTTTTCCATGTTTAGACTGTTCTGGTATGGTAAAAGGGGTATGCGTTGGGTTATTTCTTTTCAGTATTTTCAGACCTGTTTTCTAAATGGCCTTCCCCTGATGTGGTTGTTGTCCATTTGTGCGGGAATGACATTGGCTACAGGAAGAATGTTGACCTTATTTTACACATTAAATCGGATTTTTTGCATTTGAAATCACAATTCCCTAACTGCAAATTTGTTTTTTCGGAAATCATCCCTCGTTTGGGTTGGTTTTCGTCTGATTTGCTTTTCATGGAAAAAAATTGTATGGGATATTTATGTATTAAAGTGGTTTAATGGGTAGCTTGAGCTCTTTGGCTGAGCAACATCTTGTAATGTTCTGTTTAAGTTTGTTTTAGTTCGAGCTTTTTGGCTGGACTAATTACATATCACTTGTTTGTTAAATATCCCACATGTTATGTTTTTGGTTAATAAATGTCCGCAGCCAATTACACCATGTCTTCTAGTTTCAGAAATGTTATTTAACTTTAAGTAATAGTATTAAAATGTTTGAATTGCTATTCTGCCTTCGGCACCATGAATCGCAGTACACCCATTCTATTGCATGCATTAGTAGAGGGGAAGGGGGACTCAGTTCCATACTCTTGCCCTGAGCACTGGACCAACCTGTATTGGATGCATGTGATTGATCTAAACCACCCCCCTCCCCCCAAAAAAAGATCACCTTTTACAAAATTAATAAATGCACATATTTTTGCAGGGTAAAACTGTACATTTATTATTTTTTGAAACAGGTGCCAGCAAAGTATTATATTATTATACCTCTGTACAGGCTGTCAACTTGTAAGCTGAAGGGAATGTGAATGGACTACAAGTGTACTGATCAGCATGCTCATGGCCCATTCAAACTACAAGCCCATGTGTCGCAGTGGAAAACAGGACTTGTCGTTTTTTAATTCACAGACTCCTGCGAATGAACAACATATGCTCAAACAGCACATTCATTCACATACACTGTTTTCAAAATGTGACAACTGGTTCAGGGAGGGGATCCCCTGTCTGCGTCATGGGGTAGGGGGAGAATCAGGGGTGCAGGGGAAGATAATTGCTGAACATGTAAAATGTTACACCCCCAATATGGGTGCAACATGTAACATGTTCACAAAGATGAACTTATCCTTTAATGTGATCCTGTGGTTAAAGCTGAGAGTTGAAGAAGACATCTGCACATAAAATCAGACACTGCAGTAGCAAAGTCTACTGCTGCCTCTACTCCTTCCATTGTGTACATAGAAGTTGACAAGCTGTTTATGTGAACACTGGCATATTGTCGGAGTTCCACTCCATGCTCAGATCAGGTGACAGGACACTCGGCACCAAGCATTGCCTTGTGGTCTGTGAATGAAGACCATTCACTTGAGTGAAACACTTGAAAACAGAAAGAATAAAAAAGGTACCTCCTGGCAGTTTATGGTGGCTGCTTCTATTTGCAAATGTTTTTTTTTTTTTTTGCTTTGTAGTATATACATGGGTTTTCTTTTACCACGTGGCCTCTGGAAGATTTACCCCCCTTCATGACCAGGCCATTTTTTGGCATTGTGTTACTTTAACTGACAATTGCGTGGTCATGCAACGCTGTACAGAAATTACATTTATATTTTGTTTTTCACGCAAATAGAGCTTTCTTTGGTGGGATTTGATCACCACTGGGGTTTTTATTTTTTGCGCTATAAACGGAAAATGCCAACATTTTTGAAAAAAAAAAAACAATATTTTTTACTTTCTATTTTTTTTTTTTTTATAAATTTAGGCCAAAATATATTCTGCTACATATTTTTGGTAAGACAAATCCCAACAAGTATATATTGATTGGTTTGCATGAAAGTTGTAGTATCTACAAACTATGGTTTATATACCGGAATTTGTATTTAATGTTTTTTTTTTATACCAGAAATGGCAGCGATCAGCAGGACTGCGATAGTCCAGTGGACAATCTGACACTGACACTTTTGACACTTTGAGGGAATCAGTGACACTAATACAGTGATCAGTGCTAAAAATATGCGCTGTCACTGTACTAATAACTAATAATGGCTTGGATGAGGTTAAACATTGAAGGCGATCAAAGGGTTAAATGTGTGCCTTACCAGTGTTTATGTGTGTGTACTGTGAGGTGCTTTCACTAAGGGATGTGCCAGTTATTGTTTCCTGTTTTGCAGGGAAACAAAAACTGGCACATCCCCACTGACAGGACAGAGCTCTATATTGTTTACATTGACAGAGCTCTGTCCTGTCTTCCTCCATGCCAATCAGCAGGTGCCGGTGGTCAATCATTGGCTGGCACCCACTGATCGGCTTGTGCTGTGACTAATCACAGCACAGCTGACACGCTGGCGGCACGCGTGCGCCCCCTACCCGGAAGTGCTGCATTGCATACTAGATACATGATCTGGCACAGGAGAGCCGCTCTGTCACCATACTCCTACGTGAGTTGGTCAATAAGCAGTTAAATAACACTGTTTCTAACAAAGTCACCTCCTTCAATTTTTTTTAACCAGATTTAACATTTTTACTAATAGAAATGGTGAGACCAATTTAATTTGCCTGTGTGGATGACTGCAAAAGACGTGAACTATTGAAAGTTCTGATAGAACAATATGCTTACATAAAACAGCAAAAAAAAAAACATCCGACGAAACAATGGCATATTACCTCTGGCCACTAAACAAATTGATATTCTATAAACAATCCAGCATGAAATTTCCTTTCCCTGTAGGGAGATATTAAACACATTTTAATATGCCTTTAGAATATTTTTAAATGAGTTAAAATTAAGATAAACTGCAGCTGACCCCAGGCATAATAAATGGCATTCAAATTCTCGCTCAGGTAGGGCCATCTGTTGCTTTGGAGGCCAGCTATTCATTAACCTTATTAGCGCCTGCCCCTACAGCCTTCAATTGACATTTCCCTGGCTAATAAGTCCTGTTCTCTAACACATAACAAAAAACTGATTAAAGCATTTATATTATTGTCAATAACTGCAATAGTAACAAACAGCAGCTGCCAGTAAATGCATATTAGATTTTATTTACTGAATGTCTGCTTTCTTATTAGTCTACATCTCAACAACTAGCATCCCAATTTGCATGTCCTTGGAGTGTTTATAATGTTATTCTGCTGTTACTAATCACACTACTTAATGAGAATAATGTAAAAATTCCAGGCATTAGATTGTGTCTTAAAGTAATTTTACTCAATAAAACAATACTTTATACAGAAACAAAATGTCTCTATAATTAAGGAAGCAGAGATTTTTGCTGAGGTTGCTGTAATTGACAAGTAAATATAAATATGCTGTTGCTGTGAAGTTTGGCTTGGAAAATCAGGCTTACTTTATACATTTAAAGTGGTAGTAAAGTTCCAAGCTAAATAAACAGTTTGGGGCTCCCAGGAAATTTTTGCCAAAATGTCTAAATATGCCCAGAATATTTTCACATTGTGCAAAAATTAAAGGGCAACTCCATTCTTGTGGGGAAAAAATAGCAAACAAAGAAAAAAACAATATAGCGTGTACAATTGCGACACAAATCATATTGTAATTAAATGTTATTAAAATTACCTTTCTGTTTCAAATCTGCAGCTGTTGTAATTTTCTGGAAATGCAATGCAATATGGCTACCTGGAGCTGTTCTGTACACAGAATGTATACTGACCACACCCCAGAAACATAATTTCCTGCTTGCGTGATTGGCTCACCAATTTTCCAGGAAGTATGCCTAAGATACAAGTCAGATTTCTGGCATCCCCTGCAACAAAAATGTAATTTTTGGTGAGATACTTTCAATAGGAACACGTCTAAAGGGATGTAGGCCCAGCAGCTTTCCTCATTAGAGCTCTGCAGCTGCTACAGCTGACAGATAATTATAAAACAGCTCCCATTTGACCCACTCGGCAGAGGCTCAGAGGAACAAACAATGATTTCTTCAGAACAACAAAAGGTAGGAATCTGCAACAAAATTTGTTAAAATCTTTGTAACGCACATAGATCACCCAGAGGGGAATGTTTTTTTCTCAAAAAAAGTGGAGTTACGCTTTAACCTGCATTCAGACCTGAGCAGAGCATATTCTGGTGACTATGAAGCATTTTTTCGGGCATTTTCTAGTCTTATAACAGACATTTCTTTATCATACATCACAGGACACAGAGCAGTCATTATTATTACTATATGGGTTATACGCCACCTATAGGTGAATGGACACTGGCAAACCAATCTGACAGGAAGTTCCCCTATATAACTCCTCCCATACCAGAAGTACCTCAGTTTTTGCGCCAGTGTGTTAAAGGTATAGTCAAGAAAAACAGCGTCTGCAAAAATAATAATAACTAACAACTCATATAAAACTAGTGGACAAATGTATAATATACAATAAACCATAAAAAGTGCACAGTGTTAATAAATACCATTACATAAGTGATAAACACTTCATCAGTGAATGAAAGGGCACCAGTGCTGGTAAATGTGAAATCAAAAAGATTTTTCAATTATATATGACTAATAGCAAAAGAAGTCCAGTTGCTTGTGCAAACAGTCAATTAAAAGTGATAAGGTGCTGATAATGACACAACAATGTTCTGAGGTGCCAAGGTGCTTCCAAAATCCAGTGCAAGGTGTCTCAGAATCCCTCCAAGAACCGCACTCACCAGAATTGATGGACCCTCAACTGGGGTCAAAACAGGTTGAAAGTGAAACAATACCAAGGGACCACCTCCAGGCTGCCTTTATCCTCTTATTTTTGCTTCGAGTCTGCAGGGACCACAATTCCTCTACTGAGAGTCTGATTCATCCAGGGTGCAATTCTATTGTAATGTCCCCTTTAAGCTGTTGAACTCAAACGGAGGGAATAGACCACATTGTGAAGCCAGTAAGGTGAAGGGGTTTTATTAAAATACTAAAACTTACTTACAAACAGTGATAGATGGTAATGCATATAAGGGAAATAAACTGAACGCCGTATCACAGCGATGACTTCCGGGAACATTCGCGCGTGCGTTCCACGGCCCCAGGAAGTGACGTCAGTTGGCTCTGCCACACCAGAAATGCGTTGACGCATTTTGCCCTCCCACTAAGGCGTTTTCAAAGGTCTTTGAAAATTCTCTAGTGGGAGGGTGAAACGCGTTGACGCATGTCCGTGCGGCAGAGCCAGCTGACATCATTGGTCGGCCTTCAGGGTAAGATTGCTGGCATGATTACAGCATTGCAAGGAGGTAGGAAACATGATAGACCCCCCTCACCTGAGCCGCCCCCTGATTTAGCTCAGGATTGGGCAGAGGATGTAGAAGAAGTAGCATCCACTTCTGGGGAGTCAGAATACTGACCAATACTGGCTTTGATTGGCTGTTCGGCCAGCTGGTGGTCATTCGGGTCTCCTGGTGGGACGGGAAAGCCTGAGAGAGCCGCGGAAGGCAGCTGCTTGTAATAGCAATCAAGCTGTTAGTAAGCTCATCCGATTGCTATTACAAGAGAGCAGAGGCGTAACTAGGGTCTCCAGCGCCCTTGGTGAGGAGCTGTATCGGCGCCCCCCCAAGAAAGAGAGAGCGTTTGACAGAGAGAGACAGAGGGGGAGGGTTTGACAGAGAGATGGGATGACAGAGAGAGAGAGGGTGGTGACAGAGAGAGAGAGAGAGGGGGGGAGTGACAGAGAGAGAGAGGGGGAGTGACAGAGAGAGGGAGGGGAGAGAGAGGGGATGACAGGGGGAGAGTGAGAGAGGGGGTGACAGGGGGAGAGAGAGAGGGGGTGACAGGGAGAGAGAGAGGGGGTGACAGGGAGAGAGAGTGGGGGGTGACGGAGAGAGAGAGAGGGGGTGACAGAGAGAGAGGGGGGTGACAGAGAGAGAGAGGGGGTGACAGAGAGAGAGAGAGGGTAACAGGGAGAGAGAGAGAGGGGATGACAGGGAGAGAGAGGGGGTGACAGGGAGAGAGAGAGGGGTGACAAGGAGAGAGAGAGAAGGGGTGACAGGGAGAGAGAGAGGTAGCGAGAGGGGGTGATAGGGAGAAAGAGAGAGAGGAAGAGAGAGGGGGTGACAGGGAGAAAGAGAGAGGGGAATAGAGAGGGGGTGACAGGGATAGAGAGAGGGGGTGACAGGGAGAGAGAGACAGGGAGAGAGAGAGGGGGTGACAGGGAGAGAGAGAGGGGGTGACAGGGAGAGAGAGAGAGGGAGAGAGAGAGGGGGTGACAGGGAGAGAGAGAGAGGGGGTGACAGGGAGAGAGAGAGGGGTGACAGGGAGAGAGAGAGAGGGGGGGGGTGACAGGGAGAGAGAGAGGGGTGACAGGGAGAGAGAGAAAGGGGTGACAGGGAGAGAGAGAGGGGTGAGAGGGAGAGAGAGAGAGGGAATGAGAGAGAGAGAAAAAGGGGGTGACAGGGAGAGAGAGATGGGGTGACAGGGAGAGAGAGGGGTGACTGAGAGAGAGAGAGAGGGGTGACAGGGAGAGAGAGAGAGAGGGAGAGAGAGGGGGTGACAGGGAGTGAGAAGGGGGTGACAGGGAGAAAGAGAGAGGTGACAGGGAGTGAGAATGGGGTGACAGGGAGAAAGAGAGGGGTGACAGGGAGTGACAAGGGGTGACAGGGAGAAAGAGAGGGGGTGACAAGGAGAGAGAGAGAGGAGGTGACAGGGAGAGAGAGAGAGGGGGGTGATAGGGAGAGAGAGAGGGGGATGACAGGGAGGGAGAGTGGGGGGTGATGGAGAGAGAGAGGGGTGACAGAGAGAGAGAGGGGGTGAAAGGGAGAGAGAGGGGGGTGACAGGGAGAGAGAGAGAGGGGGTGACAGGGAGAGAGAGAGAGGGGGTGACAGGGAGAGAGATAGAGGGGTGACAGGGACCGAGAGAGAGGGGTGACAGGGAAAGAGAGAGGGGGTGACAGGGAGAGAGAGAGGGAGGGGGTGATGGGGAGAGAGAGAGAGAGGGGGGTGACAGGGAGAGAGATAGAGGGGTGACAGGGAGCGAGAGAGAGAGGGGTGACAGGGAAAGAGAGAGGGGGTGACAGGGAGAGAGAGAGAGGGAGAGAGAGGGGGTGACAGGGAGCGAGAGGGGGTGACAGGGAGAAAGAGAGAGAGAGGGGCTGACAGGGAGAGAGAGAGGGGATGACAGGGAGAGAGAGAGGGGGGTGACAGGGAGAGAGAGATGGGGTGACAGGGAGAGAGAGGGGGTGACAGGGAGAGAGAGAGAGGGGGTGACAGGGAGTGAGAAGGGGTGACAGGGAGAAAGAGAGGGGGTGACAAGGAGTGAGAGGGGGACACACAGCAGCTCTCTGTACCTGAGAGGCCAGCCAGGCCTTCCGTCACTGCAGAGTGCATTCACCCACCGCTGAACTGGAGCTGCCTAGAGGAGCCGACTGATGAGGTCATGTGGGCGGAGGCGGAGCCCTGTGATGAGGGGAGCCGCCTATCCACGGAGCTCCGACACTGACTGTCGCCTCCTGGACACAGACAGAGAGCTGCGGCTTCCGGGATTGGAGCGGGGGGGATCGCCGGCCGCCGGGGGCGCAGGCTGAAAGGAGGAGAGGTAATTCACTGCGTCTGCTACACTACGCTGTCAGTGTTTTTGCACCCCCCCTCGGCCTGTGCCCCTGGCAGGCGCCGTTCTGGCCAACCCCGCGGTACGCCCCTGCAAGAGAGCCCACCACCAGCTCTAAAAAACTATACCAGCATGATGCCTGCAACTGCAGGCATCAACCTGGTACAAGCACCGCCCACCTGAAAAATGCTGCCAGAGGCAAACTCCTTGTTTGCCTTGAGGTAGATATGCCCCTGCCTCCATCGCTGGCACTTCCACTTTTACACGGTCTTCTTTCATGTTTGTAGTTTTCAGCCAAGCTGGCATGATTTAGTTTCCTCACATGTGCACAGGAGTTCCTGTACAGTGAACTACCTAAGCACGACTCTAAAAACTGGTGACAAACAGGCTGAAGCCTCTATGAGAGAAGGGACATACACAGTCTATTATGTGATTAAAAGTATGCCTTACAGCACTTTTTACAAAACCAACTTTACTTTTGCTTTTGCAACTGCAAAACCCCAACTGAAAAGGATATTTAAATGTCACAATAATTCACATGTAAATGCTCTTGAACAGTTTTATTAGTGTTTTACTTGAAGGCTCTACAACTTAGGCACAGTGAAAAATATGTTCATTTTACTGTCTTGAGGTGGTAGTATCTTCAAGGCCCCTTCCTGATAACATAGCAGATCATTCTCACCAGAGTGGTCCAAACAGAGACAAAGCTTGGCATGTAAGGTGTATTGTTGAATTCTGATACTCGGGATATTGTTAGAACCTTAAAGCCCAATTACAATTTTGAGCATAATCCTATATACCCTATGACCTTTGTAAATGAACTTTGTGAAAAAATATAGTGTTCAATTTTCATACTGTAGATTTTCTCTGCAAAGCACCCTCAGAAGGAATAGAAATTAAAATCCAATGTCCTTCACTGGGTTGCAGAGAAGGACTTCTCTCTATGTGAAAGCAGTGCAACAATATGCACCCTGCTGAATAAGACCTACAGCTATGCAATCAATAGAGAACGTGAGCTCTGCTACTTAGTGCAGGACATTACATTTTCTACTCTTACTGGGGGTTCTTCGCAGAGACAACTTACAGGGTGCAATTCTATTGTAATGTCCCCTTTAAGCTGTTGAACTCAAACGGAGGGAATAGACCACATTGTGAAGCCAGTAAGGTGAAGGGGTTTTATTAAAATACTAAAACTTACTTACAAACAGTGATAGATGGTAATGCATATAAGGGAAATAAACTGAACGCCGTATCACAGCGATGACTTCCGGGAACATTCGCGCGTGCGTTCCACGGCCCCAGGAAGTGACGTCAGTTGGCTCTGCCACACCAGAAATGCGTTGACGCATTTTGCCCTCCCACTAAGGCGTTTTCAAAGGTCTTTGAAAATTCTCTAGTGGGAGGGTGAAACGCGTTGACGCATGTCCGTGCGGCAGAGCCAGCTGACATCATTGGTCGGCCTTCAGGGTAAGATTGCTGGCATGATTACAGCATTGCAAGGAGGTAGGAAACATGATAGACCCCCCTCACCTGAGCCGCCCCCTGATTTAGCTCAGGATTGGGCAGAGGATGTAGAAGAAGTAGCTTCCACTTCTGGGGAGTCAGAATACTGACCAATACTGGCTTTGATTGGCTGTTCGGCCAGCTGGTGGTCATTCGGGTCTCCTGGTGGGACGGGAAAGCCTGAGAGAGCCGCGGAAGGCAGCTGCTTGTAATAGCAATCAAGCTGTTAGTAAGCTCATCCGATTGCTATTACAAGAGAGCAGAGGCGTAACTAGGGTCTCCAGCGCCCTTGGTGAGGAGCTGTATCGGCGCCCCCCCAAGAAAGAGAGAGCGTTTGACAGAGAGAGACAGAGGGGGAGGGTTTGACAGAGAGATGGGATGACAGAGAGAGAGAGGGTGGTGACAGAGAGAGAGAGAGAGAGAGAGGGGGGAGTGACAGAGAGAGAGAGGGGGAGTGACAGAGAGAGGGAGGGGAGAGAGAGGGGATGACAGGGGGAGAGTGAGAGAGGGGGTGACAGGGGGAGAGAGAGAGGGGGTGACAGGGAGAGAGAGTGGGGGGTGACGGAGAGAGAGAGAGGGGGTGACAGAGAGAGAGGGGGTGACAGAGAGAGAGAGGGGGTGACAGAGAGAGAGAGAGGGTAACAGGGAGAGAGAGAGAGGGGATGACAGGGAGAGAGAGGGGGTGACAGGGAGAGAGAGAGGGGTGACAAGGAGAGAGAGAGAGGGGGTGACAGGGAGAGAGAGAGGTAGCGAGAGGGGGTGATAGGGAGAAAGAGAGAGAGGAAGAGAGAGGGGGTGACAGGGAGAAAGAGAGAGGGGAATAGAGAGGGGATGACAGGGATAGAGAGAGGGGGTGACAGGGAGAGAGAGACAGGGAGAGAGAGAGGGGGTGACAGGGAGAGAGAGAGGGGGTGACAGGGAGAGAGAGAGAGGGAGAGAGAGAGGGGGTGACAGGGAGAGAGAGAGAGGGGGTGACAGGGAGAGAGAGAGGGGTGACAGGGAGAGAGAGAGAGAGGGGGGTGACAGGGAGAGAGAGAGGGGTGACAGGGAGAGAGAGAAAGGGGTGACAGGGAGAGAGAGAGGGGTGAGAGGGAGAGAGAGAGAGGGAATGAGAGAGAGAGAAAAAGGGGGTGACAGGGAGAGAGAGATGGGGTGACAGGGAGAGAGAGGGGTGACTGAGAGAGAGAGAGAGGGGTGACAGGGAGAGAGAGAGAGAGGGAGAGAGAGGGGGTGACAGGGAGTGAGAAGGGGGTGACAGGGAGAAAGAGAGAGGTGACAGGGAGTGAGAATGGGGTGACAGGGAGAAAGAGAGGGGTGACAGGGAGTGACAAGGGGTGACAGGGAGAAAGAGAGGGGGTGACAAGGAGAGAGAGAGAGGAGGTGACAGGGAGAGAGAGAGAGGGGGGTGATAGGGAGAGAGAGAGGGGGATGACAGGGAGGGAGAGTGGGGGGTGATGGAGAGAGAGAGGGGTGACAGAGAGAGAGAGGGGGTGAAAGGGAGAGAGAGGGGGTGACAGGGAGAGAGAGAGAGGGGGTGACAGGGAGAGAGAGAGAGGGGGTGACAGGGAGAGAGATAGAGGGGTGACAGGGACCGAGAGAGAGGGGTGACAGGGAAAGAGAGAGGGGGTGACAGGGAGAGAGAGAGGGAGGGGGTGATGGGGAGAGAGAGAGAGAGGGGGGTGACAGGGAGAGAGATAGAGGGGTGACAGGGAGCGAGAGAGAGAGGGGTGACAGGGAAAGAGAGAGGGGGTGACAGGGAGAGAGAGAGAGGGAGAGAGAGGGGGTGACAGGGAGCGAGAGGGGGTGACAGGGAGAAAGAGAGAGAGAGGGGCTGACAGGGAGAGAGAGAGGGGATGACAGGGAGAGAGAGAGGGGGGGTGACAGGGAGAGAGAGATGGGGTGACAGGGAGAGAGAGGGGGTGACAGGGAGAGAGAGAGAGGGGGTGACAGGGAGTGAGAAGGGGTGACAGGGAGAAAGAGAGGGGGTGACAAGGAGTGAGAGGGGGACACACAGCAGCTCTCTGTACCTGAGAGGCCAGCCAGGCCTTCCGTCACTGCAGAGTGCATTCACCCACCGCTGAACTGGAGCTGCCTAGAGGAGCCGACTGATGAGGTCATGTGGGCGGAGGCAGAGCCCTGTGATGAGGGGAGCCGCCTATCCACGGAGCTCCGACACTGACTGTCGCCTCCTGGACACAGACAGAGAGCTGCGGCTTCCGGGATTGGAGCGGGGGGGATCGCCGGCCGCCGGGGGCGCAGGCTGAAAGGAGGAGAGGTAATTCACTGCGTCTGCTACACTACGCTGTCAGTGTTTTTGCACCCCCCCTCGGCCTGTGCCCCTGGCAGGCGCCGTTCTGGCCAACCCCGCGGTACGCCCCTGCAAGAGAGCCCACCACCAGCTCTAAAAAACTATACCAGCATGATGCCTGCAACTGCAGGCATCAACCTGGTACAAGCACCGCCCACCTGAAAAATGCTGCCAGAGGCAAACTCCTTGTTTGCCTTGAGGTAGATATGCCCCTGCCTCCATCGCTGGCACTTCCACTTTTACACGGTCTTCTTTCATGTTTGTAGTTTTCAGCCAAGCTGGCATGATTTAGTTTCCTCACATGTGCACAGGAGTTCCTGTACAGTGAACTACCTAAGCACGACTCTAAAAACTGGTGACAAACAGGCTGAAGCCTCTATGAGAGAAGGGACATACACAGTCTATTATGTGATTAAAAGTATGCCTTACAGCACTTTTTACAAAACCAACTTTACTTTTGCTTTTGCAACTGCAAAACCCCAACTGAAAAGGATATTTAAATGTCACAATAATTCACATGTAAATGCTCTTGAACAGTTTTATTAGTGTTTTACTTGAAGGCTCTACAACTTAGGCACAGTGAAAAATATGTTCATTTTACTGTCTTGAGGTGGTAGTATCTTCAAGGCCCCTTCCTGATAACATAGCAGATCATTCTCACCAGAGTGGTCCAAACAGAGACAAAGCTTGGCATGTAAGGTGTATTGTTGAATTCTGATACTCGGGATATTGTTAGAACCTTAAAGCCCAATTACAATTTTGAGCATAATCCTATATACCCTATGACCTTTGTAAATGAACTTTGTGAAAAAATATAGTGTTCAATTTTCATACTGTAGATTTTCTCTGCAAAGCACCCTCAGAAGGAATAGAAATTAAAATCCAATGTCCTTCACTGGGTTGCAGAGAAGGACTTCTCTCTATGTGAAAGCAGTGCAACAATATGCACCCTGCTGAATAAGACCTACAGCTATGCAATCAATAGAGAACGTGAGCTCTGCTACTTAGTGCAGGACATTACATTTTCTACTCTTACTGGGGGTTCTTCGCAGAGACAACTTACAGTAAGACATTGAACACTTACCATATTCCAGCACACTTAATTTACAGAATGTTTTCCCTGAAAGTTCATATGACCTTGGAGGATCTGAAGCCATCCACAAGCATCATTGCAGGGACAACTGGTGGTGCGCAGAGTGTTTAACTGTGAATGTTGTGACGGATTCATTGGTTGTCGGGTTTAGGATTATGGCTACATAGTGGCACACTTTTTAATTAAAGGCACTTATTCCTATAATCTGCCTAACAATAGTACTTTACTCACTAACAGCAAATTCTATCACCAAGCAACAATATGTGATATCACAAAACATCAGTACATTATATCATACAGCAACAGTATAATACTGTATGTCATCAAAAAGAAATATGCTATACATCAACAGTCATATCAGCTAGGAGCAATAAATTACAACATGGAACATCAGCATATGATATTTTGCACCAGCAATATATTACACAGGAGCATGATCCTAAAGGGAATTGTTTATGGCCTGCCGTAAGGTAAAACAAAGAAAATGGGGTGGGACATTGAGTGAGAGACATGGCATAGCTTGCAGGAAAAAATATCATATTTTATTAATCATGTACATACAAATAAAAAGCATGACATAGGATGTAAAATGCTCATATATATTAACAAGCTAACAACTGGTAAGTTATCCCAATTCCAGTATTCAGGGAACCCAAACATGGCAAGTCCTGGAGTATTGGAATATTGAGGGTTACAACATCCATAGTCCTTCATAGTCAACAGTATAAAAATATGAGAATAATAGTCACAACATCATAAACTCGACGCGTTTCGTGGACTGTCTGTGCCACTTCATCAGGAGTGGATGTTTGATCTATAAGAAATATACAGTATATATATATATATATTGTGGCAGGGCACATGGATCAGTGATTGACGGAAGATACGTGTCACCGTGGTTCCTGGCCTCAGTGAGATAAGAGCCAGTAATTCTGTGTCAGCAGCAGCTAGTGCTGCTTGACAATTTTTATTTTTAGTATGGCTGCAAAGCCGAATCTGGGCCGGCTCTTATTGGGAGCAGTTAAGGTATGGGTGGGTGGCTGCTCCCCATGCTCCAGGCCAGGTCTTGCCTGGGGTTTATAAGGCAGACAGCCTAATAGGTGATTGAGAATTGTCTCCATGCACCAGAAGGCTGTGGAAGTGAGTGCTGAGGCTGGAAAGGTTTCAAGCAGGTGAACTGATCCGTTGCTGTGTGTGAACAGCACCAAAGAGACACAGGTGAATGGACTTGTTGCTGTGTTTAAAACCTGCCTTAAAGACTGTCGTTTTCCTTTTTGTTGGGTGTGAGTTAACACCAAGAAAGACTGTTACTTTTGTGTTCCTGAAGTGTAAATAAAACACTCCTGATTTACTTGAAGAACCATCTGTTTTGCCTCTATACTGCACCCGCAAATCCTACCTACCAGAGCAAATCCCCACAATATATATGTGTATATGAGGAAATGGCAGGCAAGGATGAGTGAAGACTGGGAGGGAAAAGGGGAAAAGAGAGAGACAAGCCCTCAGATCCCCAACAAAAAACTTACATGATGATGGGATCGTTGCTGACACCGGGATACAAACATGGCCGGGAATGTTTCCCATGGGAGCTGAGGGACCAAATGACGGGCGGCAGGGCGAGGCGTACCACACACCTGGCAAGAAGGGCTGAGTTGTACCAAGTAGGAGAGTTTTTTGGTGGTAGCAAGACTGGGGTTGTCTCTAGATGTAAACAATATATAGAGTATAATTGGTATAGAACAAATTTTTGATATAATCAAAGTATGTAGTGGATAAAAATCCAACTACTAGATCCAGCTGTATCCTGCTACCATAGTAAGATAGTGCAATTGAAAACGATAAGGTGATGGATGAGATACCCAGTGGGGGGTTAGTATAAAGGTGCCAAGGGTGAATAAATGAAGTACTGAGGAAGCACATTATAAATAGCACATTTATAGCACATCATATAAAAGTGCAATGAAAATACCAGTTTCAAGAAAAGAGGGGGCAACTAAAAGTGAAAGGGTGTAGTGTGATGGAGGGCTGAAAAGCATATTGCTGTGAGAAATAGATTATAGAGTGATAAAAGAAGTGGGTCGAGAGCCATAGTGAGATGTGAAATTCCCGTAGAGACACGTGTCCACCCCGAAGTGAATCATGTTGAAAGGGGAGTGCAAAAAGTGAAATGGGGAGAACGGGATGTGACAATAAAGCCAAAATACCGCAGCAAGAGTGTATGGAGATTCGCCAAAGAGGATTGAAGAGATTGAAGATAGTAGCGTAACCAGCCTGCATTTCCCATGGTATAGATGTAGAGCCACGCCAGCGCCATGCTGGCGTCGGGTATATATGGACGGACCTCTTACGCCCACATCCGGTCAGGAGACCGGATGTTGGTCATAGGGACCGCCCTCCGATGCTGGTGGAAATCGGTAGTCATGGCAAAGCGACGCCAATTGATGCCGCATACCTATCATACCGAGCATGGCGCCGATGATAGCAAACCAGCCCCGCCCCCCGCCTGGATGCTGAAGGCAGAGACAGGCTAGAGGGAAAGGCGGTATACATTCATCGCAGCCCCGGAACAGGAATTCCGGGTCAGCTCTTTTCCTCCAATACCACATGAATTGTATATGTCTCAGGGGAAAAGGAGTCTTAAAGATTAATTGGACTTGAAGAAAATGTAATCATTAAGGGAACTAGATAGCTATTGCTCGAAAAATATATATTGATAATAGATAGATTAATGATATTATAGATTAAATGTGGTATACATATATATATATATAGATAACTCAGGTGGCAGATCTAAAAGGGTGTTTTCCACCCGGACTGTAGCAGAGCAAACAAGAGGAGAATAGATCTGCCACATAGACTGTCCATTTAAATGTCTAGTGCCTCCATCCCTAGTAAGTATGGCAGAAAAGGAAAGGAGTGTGGGACTTTAAATGAGTGCAACTAGACATGTACTTATCTTGGGATGAATAACATGCATCGCATATCAGACCCAAAATGGGGCTATGGATAGCTGACATGTATTCTAATGTGTAAATAATAATTCATGATAAAGTATATAAAAGTACAATAAATATAATTCATATATCAATTATATAAATAAGAATAAATACACTGATAATATATCCAATAATAATTTATAAATAGCAAATTTATTATGACACCTGAATCTTCATGGGTACACAATCTTTTCATTACATAATATAAGACCCAAACCATGGGGACCCATGAAGAGATGACATAAACAAATATATAATTTTCAATTGATAATACAAACAATTACACACAAAAATATACTTAATTAATACCATAATACAATTCATTGACATAAAAATAAAAATAAATAAATATACTGATGACATATCCAAAATAATGATTGATGAGTAACTGATTTAATATAGCACAATCTTCTCTATTTCATGCAGTCTTTCAATATAAGAAGCTTGGATAGGAGTGTCTGAGTAATTGTAGGCCCGACGCGTTTCGTGGACCTCTGCCCACTCATCAGGAGCTTTAGAGGTAGATTGTGTATCTATAAATACAAATCTAAGTTAGACCTATGAGCTAGTATGGGAAGGGGGGGGGAAAGAAAAAATGATAATATATATATATATATATATATATCTATATGGGAATAATAAATAAAATGTACACTACCTTCAGTAGTGTCATATATTTAAAGAGATCCAATCCTAGGGAGGAGGAGCCGGGCCGAGCCGAAAAATGCCTGACCCGGGGCTGAGGCATGGACCACATCGAGTACATGGGAAGAGGTAGGAAAGATATGAAAAACCAATATGGAATGGAAAGGTGATCAATTGACCGAAAAACTCGTCAAAGAGTAAAATGGTAGGCACACTGGAATCAGAAGACAAAAAAAGAAAAAAAAAAAAAAAATGTTTTTAAGAATTTATAATTATTATATTTCCTGAAATTGTATAATATAACAGCCTTTGTTTTAAAAATAAATCATTCTTAAAAAATATATGATAAAAATTTTTTTTTTTTTTTTTTTTTTTTTTATCATGGATAGAAGGATTAATCCGGATTTAGAGGAAAATATATATAAAATAAAAATAGATCAGTGAGCCATATAAAAAAAAAAAAAAAAAAAATTTTGTCAGGGGTATGGATATCAGGAAAGTTGACCAGATATGAAATATCATATAAAAGTGCAATGAAAATACCAGTTTCAAGAAAAGAGGGGGCAAATAAAAGTGAAAGGGTGTAGTGTGATGGAGGGCTGAAAAGCATATTGCTGTGAGAAATAGATTAAAGAGTGATAAAAGAAGTGGGTCGAGAGCCATAGTGAGATGTGAAATTCCCGTAGAGACACGTGTCCACCCCGAAGTGAATCATGTTGAAAGGGGAGTGCAAAAAGTGAAATGGGGAGAACGGAATGTGACAATAAAGCCAAAATACCGCAGCAAGAGTGTATGGAGATTCGCCAAAGAGGATTGAAGAGATTGAAGATAGTAGCGTAACCAGCCTGCATTTCCCATGGTATAGATGTAGAGCCACGCCAGCGCCATGCTGGCGTCGGGTATATATGGACGGACCTCTTACGCCCACATCCGGTCAGGAGACCGGATGTTGGTCATAGGGACCGCCCTCCGATGCTGGTGGAAATCGGTAGTCATGGCAAAGCGACGCCAATTGATGCCGCATACCTATCATACCGAGCATGGCGCCGATGATAGCAAACCAGCCCCGCCCCCCGCCTGGATGCTGAAGGCAGAGACAGGCTAGAGGGAAAGGCGGTATACATTCATCGCAGCCCCGGAACAGGAATTCCGGGTCAGCTCTTTTCCTCCAATACCACATGAATTGTATATGTCTCAGGGGAAAAGGAGTCTTAAAGATTAATTGGACTTGAAGAAAATGTAATCATTAAGGGAACTAGATAGCTATTGCTCGAAAAATATATGTTGATAATAGATAGATTAATGATATTATAGATTAAATGGGGTATACATATATATATATATAGATAACTCAGGTGGCAGATCTAAAAGGGTGTTTTCCACCCGGACTGTAGCAGAGCAAACAAGAGGAGAATAGATCTGCCACATAGACTGTCCATTTAAATGTCTAGTGCCTCCATCCCTAGTAAGTATGGCAGAAGAGGAAAGGAGTGTGGGACTTTAAATGAGTGCAACTAGACATGTACTTATCTTGGGATGAATAACATGCATCGCATATCAGACCCAAAATGGGGCTATGGATAGCTGACATGTATTCTAATGTGTAAATAATAATTCATGATAAAGTATATAAAAGTACAATAAATATAATTCATATATCAATTATATAAATAAGAATAAATACACTGATAATATATCCAATAATAATTTATAAATAGCAAATTTATTATGACACCTGAATCTTCATGGGTACACAATCTTTTCATTACATAATATAAGACCCAAACCATGGGGACCCATGAAGAGATGACATAAACAAATATATAATTTTCAATTGATAATACAAACAATTACACACAAAAATATACTTAATTAATACCATAATACAATTCATTGACATAAAAATAAAAATAAATAAATATACTGATGACATATCCAAAATAATGATTGATGAGTAACTGATTTAATATAGCACAATCTTCTCTATTTCATGCAGTCTTTCAATATAAGAAGCTTGGATAGGAGTGTCTGAGTAATTGTAGGCTCGACGCGTTTCGTGGACCTCTGTCCACTCATCAGGAGCTTTAGAGGTAGATTGTGTATCTATAAATACAAATCTAAGTTAGACCTATGAGCTAGTATGGGAAGGGGGGGGGGGGAAGAAAAAATGATAATATATATATATATATATCTATATGGGAATAATAAATAAAATGTACACTACCTTCAGTAGTGTCATTTATTTAAAGAGATCCAATCCTAGGGAGGAGGAGCCGGGCCGTGCCGAAAAATGCCTGACCCGGGGCTGAGGCATGGACCACATCGAGTACATGGGAAGAGGTAGGAAAGATATGAAAAACCAATATGGAATGGAAAGGTGATCAATTGACCGAAAAACTCGTCAAAGAGTAAAATGGTAGGCACACTGGAATCAGAAGACAAAAAAAGAAAAAAAAAAAAAAAAAAGATGTTTATAAGAATTTATAATTATTATATTTCCTGAAATTGTATAATATAACAGCCTCCCAGTCTTCACTCATCCTTGCCTGCCATTTCCTCATATACACATATATATATATATTTTTCTTATAGATCAAACATCCACTCCTGATGAAGTGGCACAGACAGTCCACGAAACGCGTCGAGTTTATGATGTTGTGACTATTATTCTTATATTTTTATACTGTTGACTATGAAGGACTATGGATGTTGTAACCCTCCATATTCCAGTACTCCAGGACTTGCCATGTTTGGGTTCCCTGAATACTGGAATTGGGATAACTTACCAGTTGTTATCTTGTTAATATATATGAGCATTTTACATCCTATATCATGCTTTTTATTTGTATGTGTAATGTTCCGGTACCTATGGTACCCTTGTTCCTATATTTCTCCTCTCTTTGCGTCCCATCTTGTATAACAAAGGACGCATACACCTTTAAGACCGGATGACATCACTACCGAGCGCTGCTATGAGCGGCTATTTCAATCGCCGGTTTGCTCTCACTCATCGCTCGTTCAAACCCACATGTTCATCGCACCTACGCCTGAGAAGTCGGAGCTGCTGACATACCTTCCTTGCTGAACTAAAGCCGGAAACCTTGCTGGTGATCCGTATCCCGCTACTGGATCACCCCTCTCCAATGGACACTGTTATCCCTAACCTATCTAAGTGATAAGTACCCCGCAGGGGATTCTTACTAACCAATCTCCTACTGTCATCTACTGCAATTACCAAGACTATCTGTATCTATCTATTCACTATCATCTGCATAAGACTGTTAGCTCTTGGGACTACCTTGAACTATCCTTGCACTAGGTTACTCTGTCTAAAGTATACTCCATCTGTGTCCTCTTACCATCTGCACTATACTTGACATCAGAACCTATCTGCTTACCATCACCTGCAACTCTCCTATACTACTTCTAGCGCTCACCATACAATAGCCTGTCTCTCATCTATATATCCTCATATACTCTGTCCCTCCATTTATACATCTATTAATATATATAGTATATAACAGGCTGTACACGGTGATGAAGTCCTGAGAGTTGGATATGTTGTTCAACAGATTCTCTACAAGGCTACTGAGTGTAATAATTCTGCAACTGTAAATCCATCCACAAATAAAAACGCATGAACGTTACAGTATGTACATGATTAATAAAATATGATATTTTTTCCTGCAAGCTATGCCATGTCTCTCACTCAAAGTCCCGCCCCATTTTCTTTGTTGTACCGAATCAGGGATGGAGACGCATGATTCATTCCACCGTGCGTCTCATTTAAAGTCCCACCTCCCCCCTTATATGCCGTAAGGTAAAAGTCATGTCTTTTATATCTGACTGGACTCCAGGCAGCTCTGTAATCCATACTTATTGTATTTTAATACAAGAAGGTAAAGTACCTGAATTTGATTTGGTAATATCCACGTGTAGACCTTGTATAGCAAAGCACAGAGAAAGGGAAGGAAAAGCAGCAAAAGGAACCCTTTAGGTGTTTTGCAATGCAAAGAGCATGCTAATTGGAAGAGAGAGCAGAGGGACTCATTAATGTGCAGATTCTTCTTTCATTGTTCAATTACAGGGTGGGGAGGAGTAAAAGTTCATCAGAAAAAAAATCAGATCTCCTACCCTGCCAGGCAGGACAGTACATTACAGACATGAATAAAAATATATTTGGCAAATAAAACACCTGGAGTTGAGCTTTTACTTATTTTCAAAATAATTACCCCGGGCAACAATTTGAGGCACTACTGGGAAATATTCCAATAAGACAATAGATTTAATTAAAACATTTGCGACTCAAGACTTCAGCCAGATCTCTGCATTCCATTCACCACTTAAAAAAATGATCGTTAATTTTCCTACCAAGATGTCCATGCATAAACAGAAATTTATCACCACAGTGTCAAGCAGATGTGTGTGACATCATTGGATTTACAGAGTCTCAGTGTGGGCATTGCAGGCTTGGGAGGGAATGCTGCTGTTGGCATAGTATTAGGTGAGCTGTACCAGTGCTAAGTTGTAGGAATAAGTGGATGTGTCTGGTTTTGTTTCATTCATCAAATCCATTATAAAGTCTGGAAATCTGAACCCCACTGAAGTCAATAAGGGGGTGAGTCTTGGAAACCAACTTTGGCTATTTTGGCTAGGAGTTGTCAAACAAAGGCCATGGGGAGCTGGGAACTGCCAGGGGGAACATATGCTAATGCATAAAAAAGTATAATACCGTACAGTGGTACACAATATAAAAGCAGCTTAACCGATTAAGGACCCCCCCCCCCCCATAGCAGTTTTACTGCTACAGGGCATCACCTGTGTACTAGATCAGTGGTCCTCAACCCTGGCCTACAGGGCCCACTAACAGGCCAGATTTTCAAGATAACTGAAATACATCCCAGGTGATAACATTTGCTGCTCAGTGATTGCAGTACTCTAGTCTGCATCTCCCCAAGGTAATACCTAAAATCTGGCCTGTTAGTGGGCCCAGTAGGCCAGGGTTGAGGACCACTGCACTAGATCATGTATACAGTATATACGTGATCCAGCTCTTTCGGATAGAGCGCACTCGTGGCGACTAACTCCTGCTGTGATCACACACAGCAGGAGCCTAGAAGTGGGTACCGTGGACTCGATGTCTGACGACAACCTGCGATGAACGACGAGAGAGGCAGAACGGTGGTCTGCTGATGTAATCAAGGCATTCTGTCAGTAGGGAAGGCATGGATCCGGTTTTTCTGCAAAGCAGGGTCAAAGATCCATGACTTCCCCTAGTAAAAGCACCTCCCACACTTTGGAAAAACACAGGCTAGGAACACATTTAACCCTTTGATCGCCCCTGATGTTAACCCCTTCCCAGCCAGTGTCCTTAGTACAGCAACAGTACATATCTTTTAGCACTGATCACTGTATTAGCGTCACTGGTCTCCAAAAAGTATCAAAAGTGTCAGTTAGTGTCCAAATTTTTTGCTGCAATATCGCAGTCCCATTATAAGTTGCTGATCATTGCCAAGATATGCAGAATACATCTTGGCCTAAATTTATTAAGAAACTAGATTTAAAAAAAAAATTGCTTGTGCAAACCTCAGTTATAAAGAAAAAAACAGGAAGTCCTATTGGCCATAACACGTAAGGGGCGGAGCTTTTCATGTTCGCTGTCATCCCAGCAGCACCCTTCTGGCTGTTCACCTCTACAGTAATATACCAGCATCTTCTGGCTGATGAGCTCTGCCGTACCAGTCACTCCAGTCTGGTGATCTCTGCAAATATATTGTTGGATTCACCAGGTCAGGCTGATGAGTATTACAGCTGGATGGATGGAATTCAGTTTAAGGCATACATGCTGCTTTATTTTTGTAAGTAGTCTAATATGCGCTTGGGGGAATATTTTAATAAAATAGGGAGCACTATGGGTTGGTGTTTGTTGATTACATGTCCGAGTGGAGCTACTAAACGCATCCCCAGGTTAACCCATGATGTACCGGTTTGGTAAAAAAAAAAATCTGGATGAGCACTGTCTACATTTGTGCTGTTTACATCTCTTTTAACACTTGAGGTCAACATTAAAGGTGAGTTTATGGGCTGGCACTCAGTGGAGGTAGATTGTTGGTGGTCTATTGGGAACACTGCACTTTATTTCTGAGTGTGAAGAGTGTCACAAATTTATATAGGCACTGATTTTGAACTGTGGGACTGCACTGATACATTTTCTTTAAAGAGATCTTTGTTTTGGAAATATTGAAACACTGTATCACTCATAGAATACTATTACATCGGTGGTTATTATAGTATCTACACAGTGTTAACATTGTAGGTAGAGTTTTGTTTTTTTAGCTTTATAAGTGAATAGCGCTACACTTTTTGATTTTTTTAATTTTTTATATCTAACTCTAAAGCCCAATGTCTCAAGCATTCCACAAGATCCTGTGCTTAAAGTCAAGTTGATCTCTGACACTCCAGACTCAAGAGCCCAGATCACAGCCAGTCTGATGCTCTGTGTCTCCATGCTCTTGTACTGGGCTTTTCTGTCTTTTCTGTCTTGTTCATCTACTTCAAAATCCAAACAAGCAGAAATGAGAGAACAACACAGCTCCAGGTGAAGGGCAGGTGCTGGTCCAGTCCACAGTCTGGGCATAACAAGCAAAGTGTGTAAGGAAGGGCGACCGCACTGGAAACTTCAAAGAAAAATTAGCTTTATTCCAAATAATCCAAACAGGTCATCATAAAATCAAGATACGTGAAGACAGCAGCATGGTAGACTCGTTTTACAAATAAATTAACTTAATCATGGCCCATGTTGATTAAGAAATTTTTTTTTGTGAAACATGTCGAAACAAATCGGCTGTCCTTGCTGACTTCTCCTGAGAATGTTTATTCCCTGTCTGTCATACTAAGGCCCCTTTCACACATGCTGTCCTTTTGTCCGTTTTTCATCCATCCGTTGACAGATGAAAAACGGACATCAATGTATCTCTATGTAAAAACGGATGACAACGGATGACCATCAGTTAACATCCGTTTTCATCCGCTTCCGTCAGTGTCCGTTTTTTTGAACGGATGAATGCCCTATTTTTCATCCATCAAAAAAACGGATCGGACGAAAAACGGATGACAACGGATGAAAAACTTATGACAACGGATGAAAAACTTATGACAACGGATGAAAAACTGATGACAACGGATGAAAACGGATGACAATGGATGAAAAACGGATGAAAAATGGATGAAAAACGGATGGAAAACTGATACATTTTGACATGACTGAACTGAAGAACTGAACGGACCTTATGTGTGAAAGGGGCCTAATGCTTTGGTTCAAATTTGTCCTAGTCTCTGGCCCAAAACAAGTATAAAGATTAGAAATTCTGACACTTTTCTTACTCTCATGTACAGCATGTTTGCCCTGGGTCTGTGGCTCAAATGTATTTATGCCAGAGACAGCCATGTTTTTCAAAAGAAGACCAGCAATGGCAGCCCCATATTTTTTTCATGACAGACCCACTTTCAAATATATGCATTTCTCAATTCACTTTCCGGTAGCACACAAGTTTTAAGGCACTCTCATCTTTAGGGTTCATGCACTTGGACAGTTCTAGCCATTTTTATGCCTAGCATAAATGTTCTGGCGCATTACTATGTCCAGTGTGGCGCGTGTGCCACCTACAAATCCCTCTGTTAAACGTGAATTGTTAGACAGGGTCAGTTTGGTTTGTTTGCAGGCTAGCGTGCTCGGAAATTTTTGTTTGTTTGTGATAAACCGTGCATGGCACCTCCAGCCTGCTATGCAAGTGAATGGCTGTAGGTGGTACTATTGTAAACACTGATGCTTCTTTGTATCAGTGTTTGCCTGTGCATGTGTGTCTGATATATTCTCTGAACTCCACTGCTACAACCCAAGTATACATTTTGTTAAGGTCTTTGAAACAAAAAGTCTTTGCCTTTTTTTTTTTTTCTGACCTAAACATGACATATCAAAAGTAAAAGGATATAAACAGATATTTGACCATTTACGTTAGCCTGCCAATAGTCCTAAAATAGGTCAGTTTTCCCTACGGTCGCAAGCTGGAGGAAAAAAACTGGATGGGCATGGATGTTACAAAAGTGACATCCATTCTGTTTAGCTCTGATTCAGCAAGAGAGCTGTTCATGAATCCCTTTCAGAGGACAGCCTTCTAAAAGGACGCTAAGGTATTATTATTTCAATGGTGTGGTTTTTTCACCTATAGAGCACTTATTGCTTTTCAGGTCTGCAAAGTTTTCATCTGCAAACAGCAGAATGCAAATGCCTGACCAAGCTGATGATTGGTGCATTATGGGATTTTTTTTTTTTTTTTAGCTGAAAACAGCAGCATACAAATTTCTGACTGAGCTGACGATTGCTGTATTATCTGTAAGTGGAACACAATCGGAGATTCACCAACCCTTTCAAACATATGTTTTTATAAGTTTTGTCTTACTTTAAAACACATCTTTTAAATAACATGGAAATTCTGTATCTCTAGATATCAGATTTTTCAGAGAATAGCTAGAATGAACTGGAAACTGGCAGCTGAACCTTACACGGATGACATATGCATCAATCCCTCAAACAGTAATAGACTGTGTGCTCCAAATGTTGTATATGGAGTGACAGTATCTCTTCCTACAAGACAAGTCAGACAGATGAATGAGAAAGTGACTAAAATCCATATTGATGTTTCATAAAAATCACTAAATCTGTGTATTTTGGAAAACATATTTGTATCTACAGCTCAAAAGAATTTTCTGATCTGGTAAGAAACACAGGCACGATGGTTTCTTTGCTAAAACTGTTTTATTATCTGTGCTAATTGAAGAATTTCATGGACCATGCAATTATTTTGCATATACATCATAAGTGTGGTGTCTGTTGAAATAAATGAGCTAAGAAATTCTAAAGATGATGAGCAGGTGGGATCTGCCTTTTTTCTCAGTCAAGAAAATCTGCACATTTGGCAGTGCATTAGACAAAAATATTTGTTTTTATTTTTTTTTGCTGAAATCTCTCTAAAAGTGCCAAGATAAAAAACAGATGGCTATACAGCTGAAAGTAATTGCTGTGCAGTACCTTCACATGATTGTACACAGGCAAATAGGGATTTCTCATTGCACTGCTGGAGATTATAAGGGTCATAGACATTTTGATTTGCCAATTTCCTTTAAATTCATCCAGTCGTGGCAAGAGGGGCACTTCATAATGCTAAAGATGAACCACTGGCAAAATGTCCGAAAATGTCCTGAGGTCCAGATATTTAAAATGTCACAAGCACTCTTGCGAACATAATGGAAGATTTGCAATTAGCACTTGTAAAAAGCTAGCAAAGTTCTGCCCGTGCCTTAAGGGGACTGTCAGAATGCTGTTCACCAAGTATACTGAGGGTTGAAGACAGGGCACAGGGAAATTATTTCAAGTCCTTTTGAAGACTTATACAAGACAGTTGTAGAAGATCTTGTGCACAGCTGATCACTTTATAATTGATTGGATGTGCTACGACTCTTCACTATCCAGATTTGTTTACAATAAAATCAAGAGAAATTTTGAGGATGTACTTTTATTGTTGTTCTCCACAGCTACGACAAATCCTGGCATTTTTAAATCAAGGTTCATTCTCTTTCTCTCTCTCTCTTTCTATCTCTCCTGTAAAACCAGCAGGTGAGCAACTTTGTGATCTGCTGCTCTTATCCAGTCCCAGCACAGAAAACATAGCACCATCCATAACACCCGGCCCCCAGTTCTTCTCATTCTAACAGCTGCCTGTACCCAGTGCCAGCAAAGAACATGCAGCATTGTCCATAAAACATTGGCACCCATTTTTTCTCATTATGACAGCTGTCCTCCCTTTCCTGACCCCACGCAGTACACTGGGGATTTCTCCCTGGAACTCAAATTGGTGTTGGGATCCATGTAAAGGTTATGTTAATGTTTGAACAATCAACAGAACAAGTAACTTGAACCCTGCAATCAAACTTTGGAAAAAGTCTTTGCTTGACCCTCCTCTTCCCCACTTGATGTGGCATATAATAATCCTCTGATACCCATTGTAAGACATCATTCCCTTTCACTAGAGACCACAGATGTTATGACAATGCAGCAAAAGAATGTTGGGGAGGGAGGAAAATGTAGAAAATTAGGAACCATAATGAGAGGATGGGGTGCAGGGGGATTTTCCTTTTGCTGACAACTTTTAGCATTGTGGTGCTGCCCCCACCAAGCTCTGAAGTGCAAAGCCATTTGTTTTCTCCAGCATGTGCTACCCAAATGGCTGGTACTTTTAGCATGGCTATTGACCACAAACGAGATGTCAGCAGCAGATACATTTTTAACCATTTGCCGACTGCTCACTGAGCTGCTACTGCGGCAAAGTGGCTCGATATCATCTGGCAACGTAGACCTACGTCACCAGACTGTGCCCTCTCTCGGCGGCGCGCGTGCGCCGTCGGAGGCTCGCTCCCGCTGTATTCAGACACAGCGGGAGATGGGCCAGGGGAGGAGAAGTGGTGATCACCGCCGCTGTTCCCCGATCGTCGGGGATCAAGTGAAGAAATCCGCCCCCTTGTGTAAACAAAGTGGGCGGATCTCCTATGTGACAGACAGCGACAGATTACAGGATTCAATATAGCTGAACCTGCGATCTGTGTCTGTGTCAAATAATCCCCTCCCCCCACACACGTCAGTAAGCATGAGGCATACATTTAACCCCTTGATCACCAACAGTGTTAACCCCTTCCCTGCCAGTGTCATTATTACAGTAACAGTGCATATTTATAGCACTGATTACTGTAGTAATGTCACTGGTACCCCCAGAAGTGTCAAAAATGTCAGTTAGGGGTCCGATCTGTCCGCCACAATGTCGCAGTCCCGCAAAAAAAATCGCAGATCGCCGCCATTACTAGTAAAAAGTAAATAAACAATAAAAATGACAAATCTTTCCCGTAGTTAGTAAACGCAATAACTTTTGCGCAAACCAATCAAAATACCCTATTGTGATTTTTTTTACCAAAAATATGTAGCAGAAAACAAATTGGCCCAAAATGTTAAAAAATATTGATTTATACATTTTTTTGGGGGAATGTTATACAGTATATCAGAATGTAAAAAATATTGTTTTTTTTTTTCAAAATTGTTGCTCTTTTTCTCAAAAATTTAAAATCGCACAGGTGATCAAATACCACCAAAAGAAAGCTCTATTTGTGGGGGAAAAAATGACTTAAATTTAATTTTGGTACATCGTCGCATGACCGCGCAATTGTCCGTTAAAGTAACACAGTGCCAAATCGCAAAATATAGCCTGGTCAGGAATGGGGTAAAATCTTCCGGTCTTAAAGCGGTTAAAAATGCACTCATTGAGAATTTTTTTGTCAAAGACATGTAGCTCAATACATTTTGGCCTAAATATATGACAAAAATTGAATATATTGGATATTTTTTAACTGTAAAAGTAGAAAATGTCAATTTTTTCGCAAAATTTTCGCTCTTTTTTTATTAATATCGCAAAAAATGAAAAGCGCAGAGAATGTCAAATACCACCAAAAGAAAGCTCTGCTTGTGGGAAAAAAGGACGTAAATTTTGTTTGGGTACATGGTTGCATGACCGCGCAATTGTCAGTTAAATTCGCGCAGTGCCGAGTTGCAAAAAGTGGCCTGGATGTTAAGCAGGAAAATCCTCCGGTGGTAAAGTGGTTAAACCTACACTGTAGACCTCTTTCTATTTGCTGTTTGCTCAAGTGCATATGTACTGTCCTAACACTAGCCAATATGAACCAGATACCCAAAGTCTATATTTTGATTTTTTTGGGGGAATGATGGGATGGGGCATGGATTTAGGGAATGTAATGATGTGTTTTTTAAGCTTTTGTTTGTTTTTGTTTTTGCCCTCTGCTTTGGCATTTTGTTAAACTTTTAATGCAATGTGATACTGCAAAAAATTGAATGCTACTTTTAAATCCCCCCCCCCCCCATAGGCAGAGAGAGTACTCTCGCATTTTATTAGGCCTTCAGTGGCTGTTCTCCATCATCATATACTGAACAGCACCAGAGACTGCGCTGTATCTTGATACAAGTTTCCAAGGATATCTGGAAAATTTAATTTTAATTATCTATGGTCTAAATTGCTAGTGTGGTCATGAACATACACAGAATTTTTAGGGTTTTTTAAGACTTCAGTGCCATGGTAACACTCATACAGTAACATACACCACAGTGGATTTGAAATGAAACAAACAAGATGTACTTTAACGGCAGACTTTCAGCTTTAATTTGAGGGTATTTACATCCAAATCAGGTGAACTGTGTAGGAATTACAACAGTTTGTATGTGTGCCTCCCACTTTTTAAGGGACCAAAAGTAATGGGACAGATTACATCTTGTGGTGAACCCTCTGTATTCACTCTGGTGAATTCTTCTCTTGATTGTCTACTTTGACACACATACACCTACCTCCTGGAGAGTGTTCTTGATCTGTCCAACTGTTGTGAAGGGTGATTTCTTCACCAGGAAAAGAATTCTTCGGTCATCCACCACAGTTGTTTTCCATGGTCTTCCGGGTCTTTTGGTGTTGCTGAGCTCACCGGTGCGTTCTTTCTCTTTAAGGATGTTCCAAGCAGTTGATTTGGCCATACCTAATGTTTTAGCTATCTCTCTGATGTGTTTGTTTTGTTTTTTTAGCCTAATGATGGCTTGCTTCACTGATAGTGACAGTTCTTTGAATCTCATATTGAGAGTTGACAGCAACAGATTCCAAATGCAAATAGCACACTTGGAATGAACTCTGGACCTTTTATCTGCTCCTGTAAATGGGATAATGAGGGAATTACACACACCTGGCCATGGAACAGCTGAGCAGCCAATTGTCCCATTACTTTTGGTCCCTTAAAAAGTGGGAGGCACATATACAAACTGTTGTAATTCCTACACCTTTCACCTGATTTGGATGTAAATACCCTCAAATTAAAGCTGGAAGTCTGCAGTTAAAGCACATCGTGTTTGTTTTATTTCAAATCCATTGTGGTGGTGTATAGAGCCAAAAAGATTAGAATTGTGTTGATGTCCCAATATTTATGGACCTGACTGTATGTTACTGCATTGTGGCAAGATTAATTTTGAATGGCACCCAATAGCACTAAGACAACGTACCTACATTGTAGAACACTCAAAGCACCCCCTTGCATTGCAATGCATTGCATTACAAAAAAAAATGATGCATATAAGGACCCTTTCACATTCATGCTACATTTCTTCGTGTGTGTATGTTAAATGTGTTCATTCACATTTTTAGCGCATTTTAAACATGCATTTTTTTATTTGTTTAATGCAAAATGAGAGAGGAGGCCAAAAATGCAAACAATGCACGATGGATGCATTTCTATGCCTTTATAACTCTGTGGTGCCCAATAGCCTCAGTAGGAAAACAAGCTGCGTGCCCTGTTTAAATTAATTACAACGAACCTACATTGTAGCACTCTCAAAACACCCCTGTGCATTGCCATGCATCGCATTACAAAAAAAATGAGAGCAGGCCAAAAAATTACCCTAGCACAGCATACATTAGAAATGGTACTCTAAGCAACCATGTTTTAGCACTATACACTGTATGGGATACGCTTATTTTATGTGTGTGATTTTTTCCTCTAGTGTATGTTTATATTGTTATTATTTCATTTTTCACTATATTATTTATCCATTGAGGGTGTAGAGTTGGTATGTATATATGCTGTGTGTTTGTGTCATACATGTACTCAGATATATATATATATAGTCAGGGCTTTTTTTCTGCCGGAACGCGGGGGAACGCTGTTCCGCCACCTATTTCAGCCCTCTCTACTCTGAGTCCGACCTGTCAAAACACATTAGCTGGCAGAGGAAGTTTTCTGCACAACTTACTTCCTCTACCGGCTTCTCTTTAATAGGAGCCCTGGTGAGTCCTGGTGCCCTTGATCCACAGTGAGTCAGGTTCCAGCTACTCAAGGTGATACAGGAGGGAGATTGCATCCCTGCGTGCCGCCGCTACTCTGACTCTGACAGTTTTGATGGATGAAGCTTTCCTACTGTGCCGAGTTTTAAAAGATAAAGCCCGCACATACAGCAGTGTCGGCTTTCCAGAAGAGGTAAGGGAGCTGTGAGCTTTCAGGAGAGTGAATGTGTGCAGTGAGAGCTGTAAACGTGGAGTTTTGGGGAATTTGTACACAGGAGAACTGAGAAAGGGGAGGGAGGGGGTAGGATTTTTCACAGAGGAGAGCTGGGGGGGGGAGTTTAGCAATGAGGAGAGATGGGAGGATTTTAGCAGAGAGGAGAGTGGGGGGGGGGTCATTTGTGCAGAGAGGAGAACTGTGGGTGAGGAGTTTAGCAGAGAGGGGAGCTGAAGGGGGGGGGGGTTCAGAGAGGAAAGCTGGGGGGCAGTTTAAGCAGTGAGGGAAGCTGGGGGGGGGGGGATTTTGCATGAAGGAGAACTGGGAAAGTGTGTGTGTAGGGGGGATTTATGCAAATAGGGGAGCTGGGGGCAAATTTAGCACAGAGTAGAACAGGTAGGTGAAGATTTGTGCAGAGAGGGGAACTAGGAAAGGGGAAGATTTGTGCAGAGAGCAGAACTGGAAAAGAGGAAGATTTGTGCAGAGAGGAGAACTGGAAAAGAGGAAGATTTGTGCAGAGAGGAGAACTGGGAAAGGGGAAGATTTGTGCAGAGAAGAAAACTGGGAAAGGGGAGATTTGTGCAGAGAGCAGAACTGGAAAAGAGGAAGATTTGTGCAGAGAGGAGAACTGGAAAAGGGGAGATTTGTGCAGAGAGCAGAACTGGAAAAGAGGAAGATTTGTGCAGAGAGGAGAACTGGGAAAGGGGAGATTTGTGCAGAGAGCAGAACTGGAAACGAGGAAGATTTGTGCAGAGAGGAGAACTGGGAAAGGGGAGATTTGTGCAGAGAGCAGAACTGGAAAAGAGGAAGATTTGTGCAGAGAGGAGAACTGGGAAAGGGGGAGATTTGTGCAGACAGGAGAACTAGGAAAGGGGAAGATTTGTGCAGAGGGGAGAACTGGTAAAGGGGGAGATTTGTGCAGAGGGGAGAACTGGTAAAGGGGGAGATTTGTGCAGAGGGGAGAACTGGGAAAGGGGGAGATTTGTGCAGAGGAGAGAACTGGGAAAGGGGAAGATTTGTGCAGAGAAGAGAACTGGGAAAGGGGGAGATTTGTGCAGAGGGGAGAACTGGTAAAGGGGGAGATTTGTGCAGAGGAGAGAACTGGGAAAGGGGGAGATTTGTGCAAAGGAGAGAACTGGGAAAGGGGGAGATTTGTGCAGAGAAGAAAACTGGGAAAGGGGGAGATTTGTGCAGAGGGGAGAACTGGGAAAGGGGAAGATTTGTGCAGAGGGGAGAACTGGTAAAGGGGGAGATTTGTGCAGAGGGGAGAACTGGTAAAGGGGGAGATTTGTGCAGAGGGGAGAACTGGGAAAGGGGGAGATTTGTGCAGAGGAGAGAACTGGGAAAGGGGGAGATTTGTGCAGAGAAGAGAACTGGGAAAGGGGAAGATTTGTGCAAAGGAGAGAACTGAGAAAGGGGGAGTTATGTGGCAAAGGTGAGAATTTGATTGTTACTTTGAGGGGGGTACTTGAGGGAAGTGAGGGGGTGGTTTGCCTCGGGAAGACCAGGGAAATTTGCTGCGGGACAGTAAAGCATACAGAGTTCAGTGACTAAGAGTATGTAATGTATGGCACAGCATGCAGGTCCAGGGTTGAGAATTTTGTAACATTATGTACATTACATATTCAAGAACCGCTATACTCTGTATGCTGTATGTTACATATCTTTTACAGTGTACATTACATATTAAAGGCCTTGGGATGGTACTCCTGAATGCTGTACTCTGTACATTGGATCTTGAGTTACATACTCCTGAGCCCTGCACTCTGTATGCTGGATTGCATTTTACATATGCTTTATTGCTGCACTCTGTGTGCTGAGCTTTATGTTACATATTCCTGACACTCCTGAGCCCTGTGTGTTTTGCACTTCTGAGCCCTGTACTTTGTGTGTTACACATTCCTGAACCATGTGCATTGTGCAATACGCAGTTTTAAGCCTTCATTTATTACCATTATTTGGTGCTTACATCTCTACCCTAAGGAAGGTGTGGTTGGAGGCGGAGTTTGGGCATTGTTGGGGTGGAGTTTGGGGGCGGGGAGTTGGTCAGAGAAGGTGAGTTCCTGCACCTATTTTCTGAGAAAAAAAGCCCTGTATATAGTTTATCATCATTCATTATTATCATTTTAATTAGTGATCCTTTTCTCTTCCCGTTCGCCCCCCCCACCCATTCTTGCACAAGTATCTTTTCCTGCTCTTTAAATGTATATGCTACATGCTACTTATATGGTTGTACATTTTTTATATACACATATATTTATGCCTCTGTTTTATTGAATGATTATTGTTCCAAATATATATTTTTATATTCTTTTATTTATATATATATATATATATATATATATATATATATATATATATATATATATATACAGTGGGTACAGAAAGTATTCAGATCCCCTTAAATTTTTCACTCTTTGTTATATTGCCGCCATTTGCTAAAATCATTTAAGTTCATTCTTCTTCCTCATGAATGTACACATAGCACCCCATACTGACAGAAAAACACAGAATTGTTGACATTGTTGCAGATTTATTAAAAAAGAAAAACTGAAATATCACATGGTCCTAAGTATTCAGACCCTTTGCTCAGTATTTAGTAGAAGCCCCCTTTTGATCTAATACAGCCAGGAGTCTTTTTGGGAAAGATGCAACAAGTCTTTCACACCTGGATTTGGGGATCCTCTGCCATTCCTCCTTGCAGATCCTCTCCAGTTCTGTCAGGTTGGATGGTAAACGTTGGTGGACAGCCATTTTTAGGTCTCTCCAGAGATGCTCAATTGGGTTTAAGTCAGGGCTCTGGCTGGGCCATTCAAGAACAGTCACGGAGTTGTTGTAAAGCCACTCCTTCATTATTTTAGCTGTGTGCTTAGGGTCATTGTCTTGTTGGAAGGTAAACCTTCGGCCCAGTCTGAGGTCCAGAGCACTCTGGAGAAGGTTTTTGTCCAGGATATCCCTGTACTTGACCGCATTCATCTTTCCCTCGATTGCAACCAGTCATCCTGTCCCTGCAGCTGAAAAACACCCCCACAGCATGATGCTGCCACCACCATGCTTCACTGTTGGGACTGTATTGGACAGGTGATGAGCAGTGCCTGGTTTTCTCCAAACATACCGCTTAGAATTAAGTCCAAAAAGTTCTATTTTGGTCTCATCAGACCAGAGAATCTTATTTCTCACCATCTTGGAGTCCTTCAGGTGTTTTTTAGCAAACTCCATGCGGGCTTTCATGTGTCTTACACTGAGGAGAGGCTTCCGTCGGGCCACTCTGCCATAAAGCCCCGACTGGTGGAGGGCTGCAGTGATGGTTGACTTTCTACAACTTTCTCCCATCTCCTGACTGCATCTCTGGAGCTCAGCCACAGTGATCTTTGGGTTCTTCTTTACCTCTCTCACCAAGGCTCTTCTCCCCCGATAGCTCAGTTTGGCCGGACGGCCAGCTCTAGGAAGGGTTCTGGTCGTCCCAAACATCTTCCATTTGAGGATTATGGAGGCCACTGTGCTCTTAGGTACCTTAAGTGCAGCAGAAATCTTTTTGTAACCTTGGCCAGATCTGTGCCTTGCCACAATTCTGTCTCTGAGCTCTTCAGGCAGTTCCTTTGACCTCATGATTCTCATTTGCTCTGACATGCATTGTGATCTGGAAGGTCTTATATAGACAGGTGTGTGGCTTTCCTAATCAAGTCCAATCAGTATAATCAAACACAGCTGGACTCAAATGAAGGTGTAGAACCATCTCAAGGATGATCAGAAGAAATGGAAAGCACCTGAGTTAAATATATGAGTGTCACAGCAAAGGGTCTGAATACTTAGGACCATGTGATATTTCAGTTTTTCTTTTTTAATAAATCTGCAACAATGTCAACAATTCTGTGTTTTTCTGTCAGTATGGGGTGCTATGTGTACATTCATGAGGAAGAAGAATGAACTTAAATGATTTTAGCAAATGGCTGCAATATAACAAAGAGTGAAAAATTTAAAGGGGTCTGAATACTTTCCGTACCCACTGTATATATACTTTTTTTTATTTATTTGCCCTGCATCCTCTCTGGTGAATGCCTTTTCCTTAGGCCACCGCCTTCTGCCCTCTTTTTTACTAATTTCTGTCTTTCCAGCTTCCTTCAGCTGTTTCCGGCATCTTCCCCTATTTCTTCTGCGGGCTTTCCTCTCTTCACCATTGGTCTGATGAAGGAGCGTTACTACGACATCCCCACGTTCCTGCGGTCCATGAGCGAGGCGTGCTTTCCACCACAACCTTGGCTCGGGACCTTCCCCTTAGTGCTCCATGGCTCTCCTTTCCATCCCCCTATGCAGCTGGGTGGCTTCTGGGAAAGGGAGCCAACAGGGAGTGTCTGGAACGAATCTCTGTGATGTCCCTTCATGCCTGCTCTCATGAATGATCGTGTAGTGATGCTTAATTGTATGTCAATAAATGGTTTATACTGCACTTAAAGGCGCCTTCCTCTTTCCGTTTTATGTTACCTTTTGGAGCTTGCTTCTGCTCTCTGGAAGAGTGGCCCTGGGGACAGCAAAGATACCATTTACCCACATAGAAGGCCAACATTGTGTGCTGAAAAGACTGATTGCTCCCACAGAAGCACCCTATGATCCTTATATATTTGTACAAAAATGCAAACGATGCATGATGCATGCATTTCTATGCCTTTGTGCCTACGTGGTGCCTATAAACCTCAATAAGAAAAAAGGCTGCGCGTCCTGTTTAACTTAATTACAACGAAAATTTCTCCCAAGGGCTTTAATGCAGTGGATATAATATTACAATTACAATATATTAACTATATAACTATGGGATATGATATCAATGTACAAATACTGTACTGGTGATGAACCAAGCATAAAGAACAAACTTTTCAGAGAAAGGGAATACAATAAGGCACGTGGCCACTCACTAAAACTAGAGGAAAAACGTTTTAAGCTTAAAATACGTAAGGGGTTCTTTGCTGTCAGAGCAGTACGGATGAGGAATTCTCTTCCACAAGCAGTCGTATCAGCAGGGAGCATTGATAGTTTCAAAAAACGATTAGATGGGCACCTTAAAGACCACAACATACAGGGGTATACAATATACGGTTAACAGCAAACACACACACATCATAGGTTGAACTGGATGGACTGGTGTCTTTTTTCAACCTCACAATCTATGTAACTATGTAACAACGAATACCTAATCTGTCCACTGCATTAAAGCCCTTGGGGGGTATTTCTTTGACTTTAACCATTAATTTCAGTTGGCCCGGTTAGTGCACATGAACACAAAAGTGCCATATGTCCTATTACACTAAGCTTGTGCACATAAAAGTGAGCTAGCCACATGTCCTACGGCAGAAAAATAGGAAGACGTAAACGAGTCTAAATGCATAAGTAACTAACATCTGCAAGGTACATAATTAATAAATGTTCATTTTTTTATACACTGCCAAATTTGAGGATCAAGCTTTGTAAATATTTATGGCTAGCTATACACTATGATATTTTTACTAAAAATGCAACAGATCTGATCAATGCAATAGCTGAGGAGGGTATCTGATTGAAAAAAAAAATAATAATCCAAGTGTGCATATGTGATGAAAAGTCTTGATTATGTATGCCTCAGATTTTTTGTGCCAGTGCTAGACAGATATTGGATCTTTTATAACATCTGTTTCTGTATAACCAGCCTAATTGTAACACTGTTAAGATATATTGTATTTATCCAGCTGTAGATTTTCATTGCTAACGCAAAACAGCATATTTGATTCTGAAGGACTAAGAAATGAAAATGTATATTTTTCCAGCTACGGTATACATTTCAACAAATAAAATACTCTTATTAAAAAATATGTCACGTATCGTCCATTTGTTGTATAAGAGAAGCATATGCAAATAAAGATGATATTAAGAAAGTGTGTTGGAGAATGAACGGCAGGGCAGCCAGCTCTTTAGTATGTATCAATAAAGGTGAGTTTACATGGTCAAAGGCAAAAGAAGCAACCCAATAACAACTGCAAAGCCTTTTTGTAAACTAAGTTATGTAAATTGCAGAATGCCCTTACTGTCAGCAGGTATATTATTTCTTAGAAGACAGACAACTGTGTTAATCTCCTTCCTGCTTAATCCCTGTCTCTCTCCACAAATCATCATGTCGACAATTTAAACAGATTTAGATGTGACTGAAATCAAGAAAAGGGGATCTCTGGATGCTGGGAGTGATGCAGGCCTTCAAGAGGTAATTTTGTTTGTGGGAGAGAAAGTAAATCTAACATATCTAACAAAAGGAGCCCTCTGGCCCAGCCCTGAGGATCAAATCCAATTCTACCAAGATACACATTAAGCCCTGTCTATCACAGCTTCGCCCTTGAAAAGACGAATAATGATGAGATTCACCTGACTTCTCCTCAGAGACAGAAGGGACAAAACAGTTAAAGAACTTACAGCACAACAATATCTGGAAAAAAAAAAATGTTTGCCTTGTGAAATATTTCATAGCAAAGTAAAAGGCAGCAAATAATTCAAGTGAAACAATATACTCTTATATTAGTATGAATTTTATTTTATGTTTGTAAAATAAGTTAATAAGTACATATCATGCTTCCCTAATATTACCAATGAACAAAAAAAAATGACAACAAAATATAATATGTAAATGCCATAGGCTACAACAGGGGCTTATTTATAACGGTATCTGTGGTTTTATAGATGTAGCACCCTCCTAGACATATGCTAGGTAAAGGCATCTAATGCTCCTGCTGCTTATCATGGGAGCCTGATCTTTAGTTAGGCCTGCTCTTTGTGCTCAGCGTGTATTCATCTGCTCTGAGGGAGTGTCCCCACTGTGTCCAATGGGGAGGCCTGTTGGACAGTGGAGGAAACCTGGCCAATAATACACAAGCTTTTGTAACTGTCCCAGTGGGTTGGCACCTGAAGAGGTGCATGATGGGATTGGTGGTAAAAACGGGGAGCGCATGAGGCAGGGTGTCTTTTGGTGGGAGCAAAGTCCCAGGAGGAGGTGGACGGCTGTCTCTCCTCCTGCAGAGTGAGGAAGGTGGTCCAGGCAGTCGGCCTAGGGACCAGAAGTGGAGCTTAGCTGCAGAGGATCCAGTGTGATGACCAGTGGAGCTGTTGGGCAGAGGAGTTTGGGAAAAAACAGTATTGTGGGTACTAAAGGATCTGCCTAGGGGTCTGCCTAAGAGAGGGGACCACTCCAGAGAAGTCAGCCAGCTCACTCAGAGTGTTACAGTAAAGGGGGTGCTGTGTAGTGAACCCTGAAGATTAGGAACAAAGGGGGTGCCAGGAAGGGCCCTGAAGTTGTTCAGCAGCACAGTTCACATTACTTCAGAGTACAGATTACTTTAGAGTACAGATTACCTCAGAGAATTACTTAAGTTCTGTGTCACAGCTCGTGACAAACTGAAATCAGTGGCCTATCCGTAAATAGCTCAATTTCAGTGTTACTCAGCGTTACACAGCGTTAACCAGCGTTAACCAGCATTTATTCAAGGCGTCCCTGCCTATTGTGCATAGTTCTATTCAGTTGGAGTATCCCACTCATCCCTTCTCCTATCCAAGTTCCTAATAAAACATAAATCCAAAGAAACTGGACCGATTCTTGTCTGAGGTAAAAACTTGGAGAAATGCCAGATTGTTCTACTGTTGCTAATGGTAACCCAGGGGAACCCGTAATCAGCAGCTCTCTTGGGAGTAGTGCTACATAAAGTTATATTCACACAGTGAGTTTAAAGTCGAACTCCAGGTGAAAAATTATATGCCCAGTTTGTCTTTCTGTTTCTGTGTCCAGTCCTGAAATGTATGCAGCTTTGCTAGACAGCACAGCCAGTACAGCTGACACTTGTGACTGAACAGTAAAGGAACAGCAGCAGATTGATGAATTAATTCTGCATCTCACTCTGCTCTCTCCTTCTGTTAGGACAGTCCTTGTCAGCACACATGCATGCAGCACACCTAATGGTCTTGTAGTGCCGGACCTTCCTTTCCCAGTGTCAGATCTAATATACTATATAGTAGATTACAAGAGGCTGATAACAAGGCAAATTCAGATACTTACATTAGTTGCATTTAAAAATATAATTAATGGTTTTTAAATGAACAAGTTAATAACTGTATTAGCTTGTGATTTTTATCTGTCGGGGGTTTAGCTTTGTAGAGTAAATGGAGCAGGTTATTAACATTCACATGAATCAGTTAAATATGACAATATAATTTAATTATCTTGTTTTTCTGACTTAGGCCTTGGTTGTCTGCAAACCTAGCTTTCTGTAGACAGTTGGGTTAATTTGCAAAAGGAGCTAAGGATCTTCATTCAAATAATTATGTGAAAATTCACTTTAATTTCCAAACATATAAAAAATATTTGCAATTGATTGGGTATTCAAAGTGAAGTTTTGCTGTGTAATTTTCAGATTTTTTAATGAACTACTTCTTAAAGTGCTTCTTACATCCCAGGTATTTTTGACCAGAGAACAGACATCATGATGCAATTGGGCGTAATGAAAAAATTCTGTTCATGCGATTTAGTGAGATTGTTTTAGGTTGAAAATAACTACAACAATCTCACAAAATCCCAGAAAGAGTATTTTTTCATTATGCTCAATTCAATCATTATGTCCATTCTCTGCTTAAAGGCCATTCACTTACCTTCTTGCTCACTTATTTTGAAAGTAGATGTAGATCAGGTTCCCATTTCTCTGGCCTTGTTTCCTCTATCTAGCCTTTCAATCAAACTTATACTACAATCACTACTTATATCAAATGAAATGGGCCGAACGGTTAGCTACTGGTTTGGAAGAGGAGGATTGAGAGGATGTTTGGTCCACTACGGTAAAACCTTCAGAAATAAACTAATTAATACAAAGTCCTTTTAGTTTGGTACTACATTTGGCACACCTGTCTAAATCCATACCCTCTTACCCTTCTAATCATTTTAGGGGATGCACCCATCATGTCAATGCCTGTTGCTTGTATACGGTAGACATATAACATGGGTTTGAGTATATATCTTTCTGTAAACACTAGCAAAGTTTGAACGCCTACATCTTCATAGTCACCATCCAAATTAAAGTGCAGTCATGGAAAACGCCTGCCCTTAATTTTAACAGGGTAAAACATAGAATTCTGGGCACTATGATGATTGGAAAATTAACATCAATCTTAAATTACTCCCACAAGAAATTTTTCAAAATTTGGCAACCATGGGTGACCTATTGTGAAGGGCTTTGATGTCCTTCTTAGGACTTCTGTAAATTAATTAGAAAATTGATGGTATGCTCCACATTTGGGCTTTTTTCTCTTCTTTCAGCTCTTATCTTTCTTCCTTTTTCTTTGTTTCTTCTCTTCCCTTGGTCCCTGTACCCTGCCCTATGTTGAGCCTCTTTCTTCCTTTCCTACTTTTCTCTACCTCTTTCCCCTTTTTTTATTCTTATTTCCCCTTACATTGTGCGACAGGGTAATATGCTGTTGCAGAGGCCAGCCCAGGAGAAAAGCATAGATACTTCATTCATGGTAGACCTGGAGAGTCCAATGAGATCTCTAAAATATGTGCTCCTATTGTACAACATTTGTCATTGCAGTTTTGTATCTTCTACACATATTATTCTTTATATGACTGGAATCCTTGTTTTCATGTCATCTCACCCAGTACACTGTTTGTACTTTTCCTATGTGAAAACGAATACAAACGTAAAATAAGTTCTTCTTTAAGGTAGACTTAGACAGTGCTAGCAATGTGTACATATTTATGTTAATTTAAGTATTTATTTGTTTACTTTATTGATCCTTTAGGTTTTTGTAAATGAGACGCTCACGCAATACGGTAATTATGGAGTATTTTGTGGATACAAGGACTGCAGACTATGTATAGTATAAACGTGTATAAGTGTAGACTTCGATACTATTAAAGCCACTTACAATTTAGCCATGACCATTATAGCCATGGCAAGTCCTACCATTTTCTCCATTCTGAAGTGTCCCTCTTTCTATGGTACAAAAGTTAGAAGGTATACAGTATCTCACAAAAGTGAGTACAACCTTCACATTTTTGTAAATATTTTATTATATCTTTTCATGTGACAACACTGAAGAAATGACACTTTGCTACAATGTAAAGTAGCGAGTGTACAACTTGTATAACAGTTTAAATTTGCTGTTCCCTCAAAATAACTTAGCACACATCCATTAATGTTTAAACCACTGGCAACAAAATTGAGTACACCCCTAAGGTAAAATGTCCAAATTGGGCCCAAAGTGTCAATATTTTGTGTGGCCACCATTATTTTCCAGCACTGCCTTAACCCTATTGGGCATGGAGTTCAACAGAGCTTCACAGGTTGCCACTGGATTCCTCTTCCATTCCTCCATGACGACATCACGGAGCTGGTGGATGTTAGAGACCTTGTGCTCCTCCACCTTTCATTTGAGGATGCCCCACAGATGCTCAATAGGGTTTAGGTCTGGGGACATGCTTGGCCAGTCTATCACCATTACCCTCAGCTTCTTTAGCAAGGCAGTAGTCGTCTTGGAGGCGTGTTTGGAGTCGTTATCAAGTTTGAATACTGCCCTGCGGCCCAGTCTCTGAGGGGAGTGGATTATGCTCTGCTTCAGTATGTCACAGTACATGTTGGCATTCATGGTTCCCTCAATGAACTGTTGCTCCCCAGTACCATGCTTGAGTGTAGGCAGGTCACACTTGTCTTTGTACTCCTCACCTGGTTGCCGCCACACATGCTTGACGCTATCTGAACCAAATGTGTTTATCTTGGTCTCATCAGACCACAGGACATGGTTCAAGTGATCCATGCTCTTAGTCTGCTGGTCTTCAGCAAACTGTTTGAGGGCTTTGTGGTGAATCATCTTTAGAAGAGGCTTCTTTCTGGGACAACAGCCATGCAGACCATTTTGTTGCAGTGTGCGGCGTATGGTCTGAGCACTGACAGGCTGACCCCCCACCCCTTCAACCTTTGCAGCAATGCTGGCAGCACTCATATGTCTATTTTCCAAAGACAACCTCTGGATATGATGCTGAGCATGTGCACTCAACTTCTTTGGTCCACCATGGCGTGGCCTGTTCTGTGTGGAACCTGTCCTTTTAAACCGCTGTATAGTCTTGGCCACCGTTCTGCAGCTCAGTTTCAGGGTATTGGCAATCTTCTTATAGCCTAGGCCATCTGTATGTAGAGCAACAATTCTTTTTTTCAGATCCTCAGAGAGTTCTTTGCCACGAGGTGCCATGTTGAACTTCCAGTGACCAGTATGAGAGAGTGAGAGCGATAACACCAAATTTAACACACCTGCTCCCTATTCACACCTGAGACCTTGTAACACTAACAAGTCAGATGACACAGGGGAGGGAAAATTGCTAATTTGGCCCAATTTGGACATTTTCACTTAGGGGTGTACTCACTTTTGTTGCCAGCGGTTTAGACATTAATGGCTGTGCTTTGAGTAATTTTGAGGGGACAGCAAATTTACACTGTTATACAAGCTGTACACTACTTTACATAGTAGCAAAATGTAATTTCTTCAGTGTTGTCACATGAAAAAATATAGTAAAATATTTACAAAAATGTGAGAGGTGTACTCACTTTTGTGATATACTGTATATTTTCTACAAAAAAAATGAAGTTATTTCACTTATAACAGAGGTTTGTTTTGACAAAATAGCTTGCTGTTTTATTCACAGGAATTGACAATCACTTCCCAAACTCTGTGTACTTAAAGCAGAGTTCCGGCCAAAATTTTTTTTTTAGCAAAAAATACCCCTAGAATAGTCAGGGCTAGTGTATTCAAACAACGATATCCTCTAAACTCTCCCCTGTTAAGTGTACATGCTGCATGAATTACTTACCTTGTGAAGTTCTTGTCCAGCGCGGCCATCTGTGGTGTGGGCAGCTGAAGCCGCAGTGTCCCTCTTCCTGGATTTCCCAAGTCCCAGAATGCTATACCCTCGTCACTTCCGGGGCAGGCACGTCATCCCACAGCTGGTTCCGCATCATTACGCATGCCCAGAAGCTGTTTTCTATCCATCGGCAGAGAATGATACGCCTGCACCAAAAGTGACGAGGGACACCGGCGCATTGACTCCTGGGATTGATGACGCGCATCTCCCAGGAGTCAATGCAAAGCAGGAAATGATGTCGGCGGCCGCAGCTGCCTAAGGAGGAAGTGCAGTGATTTTTCATCAATAATACGGTAAGCAAACCAAAAAAATATATATATATCCAATTCGTTTTTATCATGTGATAAGGTTATGTATGATGGGAAGTTCAAAATGTGTCCGGAACTCCGCTTTAAAGCTGCACTTATTATGTTTAAAAAAATAAAGAGGGTCAACAATAGCCACCACATATTTTTCTCACTACAGGTTCCCTTTCAACAAGAAGTTTATTGCTGTAAGGCTCTGGCGGCTGGTGTGTTGAGGGCGCAGGGGCGCCACCCCCCCATCCATGCGTCCGGCCCCCTAATCTACATGCAGGGGCGCCGGACGCATGGAGTTCAATGGGTTTTTTTTTTCATCACCTGATTAGAGTCAGAGGCTCTAATAGGGTGATGCAAAGGGTGGAGCCGGAGAGCAGAGCAGTGCGTCCCGACTCCACCCATTGTGTGACAATAGCGAATGAAAATTCGCTATTGACACACCGATCCTCCTCCTGGCCAAATGGCAAGGCAAACCCATTGCCATTGGCCGAGGAGGAGGCGGGAGCGGAAGAAGACGCGCCACCGGACACCTCAGAAGAAGAAGCCGCTGGAACTGAAGCCGAGAGCCACCGCTGGTCCCAAGTATACCTAGTCCCGCCGTCAGCAGCAGAGAGCAGCAGAGTCGGTCCAGTCATCGTGAGGAGGTAAGTGATTCAAGCAGCCGCTGCCTCAGCCTCAGTGCCTCCCTCCTCTCTCTCCTGTCACTGTGCGGGACTGCGGACTCGAGTCCGGCGGTGGTGGGGGGGGGTCACCGTGGTCACTCTACATTGAAGGGGGCACACCGTGGTCACTCTACATTGAAGGGGGCACACTGTGGTCACTCTACATTGAAGGGGCACACCGTGGTCACTCTACATTGATGGGGGCACACCGTGGTCACTCTACATTGATGGGGGCACACCGTTGTCACTCTACATTGAAGGGGGCATGCTGTGGTTTCTCTACATTGAAGGGGGCACGCTGTGGTCACTCTACATTGAAGGGGGCACGCTGTGGTCACTCTGCATTGATGGGGGCACACCGTGGTCACTCTACATTGAAGGGGGCACACCGTGGTCACTCTACATTGAAGGGGGCATGCTGTGGTCACTCTACATTTAAGGGGGCATGCTGTGGTCACTCTACATTGATGGGGGCACACCGTGGTCACTCTACATTGAAGGGGGCACACCGTAGGTCACTCTACATTGAAGGGGGCACACTGTGGTCACTCTACATTGATGGGGGCACACCGTGGTCACTCTACATTGATGGGGGCACACCGTGGTCACTCTACATTGAAGGGGGCATGCTGTGGTCACTCTACATTGAAGGGGGCATGCTGTGGTCACTCTACATTGAAGGGAGCACACTATGGTCACTTTACATTGAAGGGGGCACACCGTGGTCACTCTACATTGAAGGGGGCACGCTGTGGTCACTCTGCATTGATGGGGGCACACCGTGGTCACTCTACATTAAAGGGGGCACACCGTGGTCACTCTACATTGAAGGGGCACACCGTGGTCACTCTACATTGATGGGGGCACACCGTGGTCACTCTACATTGATGGGGGCACACCGTTGTCACTCTACATTGAAGGGGGCATGCTGTGGTTTCTCTACATTGAAGGGGGCACGCTGTGGTCACTCTACATTGAAGGGGGCACGCTGTGGTCACTCTGCATTGATGGGGGCACACCGTGGTCACTCTACATTGAAGGGGGCACACCGTGGTCACTCTACATTGAAGGGGGCATGCTGTGGTCACTCTACATTTAAGGGGGCATGCTGTGGTCACTCTACATTGATGGGGGCACACCGTGGTCACTCTACATTGAAGGGGGCACACCGTAGGTCACTCTACATTGAAGGGGGCACACTGTGGTCACTCTACATTGATGGGGGCACACCGTGGTCACTCTACATTGATGGGGGCACACCATGGTCACTCTACATTGAAGGGGGCATGCTGTGGTCACTCTACATTGAAGGGGGCATGCTGTGGTCACTCTACATTGAAGGGAGCACACTATGGTCACTTTACATTGAAGGGGGCACACCGTGGTCACTCTACATTGAAGGGGGCACACAGTGGTCACTCTACATTGATGGGGGCACGCTGTGGTCACTTTACATTGAAGGGGGCATGCTGTGGTCACTCTACATTGAAGGGGGCACACCGTGTTCACTCTAAATTGATGGGGGCACTGCTCACTGGTCACTCTGCATTGATGGGGACACACTGTACCTTGATTACTGAAGGCCCCTTTCACACTTGTGTGACCTCAAAGTCACGCTATTTTTTACCGCGTTTTTTGCCGCAAAGCAATGCCTATTACATTTTTCTGTTTGCGCCCCCCCCCCCCAAAAAAAATTTTGAGCACCAGCCGCCACTGTGTCAGAGATCCCAGGTATGAGATCTGCACAGTAGGTGACATTCACAGTCTGAGTCGCGTCACCTAAGTCTGATCACTTGTCGTGCATGTGCAAGAGTAGATACCTGAGTAGACTGTAAGGAAATGAACTACCTCTCACCCATCTAGCCCTTTTTTTCTGTTTTACCTTGTGAAGAATGTTTTACTTACATAAGTTTGCAGTATGGATCCTTTGCTAGTGCCATTAATGGGTGTGAGGAAGCACTAATCCAGCGATTTAAAAGGATTTATGCCAGCCAGTCCCCAACAGTTCACTTTTGCTGACATCACTTCTGAGACTCTGACCTCTTCTGGATTCTGTACCCTGTCACTGGACATGCAATAAGAGGTGTCAATGTCACTCAGGCAGTTATTATTATTATTATTATTATTACTATTATTATTATATAGTATTTATATAGCGCTGACAGTTTACGCAGCGCTTTACAACTTGAGGGTAGACAGTACAAATACAATACACTTTAATACAGTAGGAATCAGAGGGCCCTGCTCATTAGAGCTTACAATCTAAAAGTATGTAAACATTCAAAAAAGGACCCCATATCCCATATGCAGAAGAAGAGAGAGGACTGGTGTATCATGTGACTGCAGATTTAGGTGAGTGAAAATTACATTTTTATTTTCTTTAATGCCAGCGATTGGGAGGAGGGGGCAGGCATGTGGCGAGGTTAAGGGGAGCCCAGAGGTCTGAATATGTTTAAATATTTTTAAAATATAATTCCCAGATTTTTCTACACAGCAAGAAGTGCTTACAAATACCATAGCATGCCTACAGTGACACAAATCATTAAAATAAACATTTAGAATAAGGAAGATTTTACAGCACTTGAAGCCAAATATCCGCAACACAATAAAAATGCCCTCAACTTTAAATCTCAGTCTCTGAGACTGATTGATGAGCTGCGCTTACTGCAGTATTCCAGTGAAGAAGATATTCCAATGACTTTGTAGACAGAAGCAAACATCAAATTAAATAGCACTTACGCTTACTCAATTAAATTTGCAAATTCAGCATTCAGTAAGGAAGATATTTAAAACATACATCATGCGACATCCATGTAAAAAAAAAGTGTATTTTTCTTTTTCATGTGATCTAATGACTGCAAATGATCCTCCTAATTCACATCCTGCTGTGAGCTTGCTATATTGTCAGTGCAGATTCCTGTTTGTCATTATAATATATATGGACGTTTTAATTCACATGAGAGCCTGCTTCACATATTCCCCATCTGTGATAAAGTGTCCATCAGTGAGAGAGAAATCTGCACAGTCCCTTGTGAGTACAAGAACAGATTTATTATTAAGCATGAATTCTGAAATGTAATTAACCATTTTAGCACATTTAAAATGCTATCGCTAGGTTTGTTTTGCTTTCTATGTTTCAGGTCTGCTGAAATTAATATATAGAAAAGTATTAAATAGAATATAAGGCAATACACATTTACAAACAATATATATGTATATGTTTTGTGTAAATGGACAGTAAGCTGCATATGGCACAACTTGCTGATGGGACTTTGGAGGTCTCCGTTTCTCAGCGGAGCAAACAGACGGTGCCGGTGCCCCTGTACTACAGGAATGTAAAACAACTTCCCTGGATCATTATACGAGCACTGCTGCTATCCCTGTGGGTGAAATGAACCCAGGGATGGATCACACAGCAAGAACACCTGTGCTATTTTACAATTTTAATCACTACCATTTTTCCAAGATGGTTTCTTAAATTAAAAATCCAGTGTCCCAGATTTATCAAGTTGTAAAATGGTCTCGGATTCAAAAATAGCTATATAAAGACTGTATAATAGAACTATTTTTGAATGCAAGGCTATGTTGCTCCTTAGCTATTCTAATGGCCTGAGTTAATAGAACCACAATTATTAATAACACATTTTTATTTCATAATTTATTATATTCTTTACATTTCTACTAAAATTAAAAAGGACCAGCCACCTCTATACCACCTCCTGAATTGTATAAACCCAACAAAATCCAACAAAAGGCAATGATTAATCGTACTTTACTGGTGCAAATGAGATTCTGCTTCACAATAAAAAACTATAAACATAACTTTATTAACTTTATTACATCGTATATAATACATATTGATCAACATGATCCTAAAATCATATATAGGTTTTTCTTTAGTATATTTTCACCATGACTATCAGAGTACACTGTCAATTATGATTCACAATCCTGACCTAATTGGGGAGATATGCAGTAGTCAAATATCCTATAGCCTTGCAATAATGGGTCCACTTAAGTCAGCAAGGTTCTCAAAAAGTTACTTCATGCCAGAAGGAGGATCAGGTGAGGAGATACTAATAATTGCTAAACATTGAAAAGCATCTTAATAAAATCAAATGCATTTAGGTTGATAATTGTAATATATACAATACTGTAAGACATACTTTATGTTGTCTCCAAAAACAGGCATACCAATGTATAGAAGATGTTCACACCTCTGCAGGGTAAGAACAGCAGTCACCCAGAGTAAATGCTTACTCCGTGGGTGCCATCGTGCCAGAGATAAAAAAGATGAATTTTTATGTATTGTTATGAGTTACTTTTACCTTGTTTGTTGTAAAACTTGCCCAGAAGCTGTTTAGCAGTGAATGACGCGCCTGCACCGGAAGTGACAAGCGGGGCCGGTGCAGGCGCATTGACTCCTGGGAGCAATGAGTTGGAAAAAGTATCACCCCTTCCTAAAAATTACTTTTAAACTAAATCAGGTGTAGCTTATTACTTTCTCAATGGCACACAACTGTGATCAGTTGTGGTCAATTTGATTAGCTCAGCACAAAAAGAGCTTTATTGGAGCATTTCAGTCCCTGGTAGTGCAACCGAAGCAGGCAATCAGCTATGGGTGGCAAGGCACTGTCAAAAGATCTCCGGTATAAAGTTGTGGACAGGCACAAGTCAGGAGATGAATATTTTAAAGGCTTTATTAATACCTAGAAGCCCAGGAAAGTCTATTATTAAGAAGTGGAAGGTATTTGGTACAATACAGACCCTCCCTGGATCAGGACGTCACTCCAAACTTGTCAAAGGAGCCAGGAGGAAACTGGTCAGAGAAGCTATCAAGAGGTCTAAAGCCCCTCCAAAGCAGTTGCAGGAAGTAATGATAACAAGTGGTCATTGTGTGCATGTTAAAACAATATCACAAATTCTCCACAAATGTGGTTTGTATGGGTAGGTTGCAAGAAAAAAGCCACTTCTCAAGAAAGGCCACATTCTGTCACGACTGAGCTTTGACAAAATGCACCTTGAAGATTCTGAGGCCACGTGGAAAAAGGTGTTATCATCAGATGAGACTAAAATTGAATTATTTGGCCTTAGCACTAAACAGTATGTCTGGCTGAAATTCAATACAGCTCACCATCCAAATATCAATATTCCTACAGGAAAAGCATGGAGGTGGTAGTATCCTGTTATGGGGGAGTTTTTCTACAACAGGGACTGGAGCACTTGTCAATAGAGACGTCCTTGCGGTTCACCCGGCGGCCGGTTCGTGGCGAACTTTGCCCGTTCGCAGTTCGCCGATCTTGCGAACATATGCCATTGTTCGCAGCGGCCATATTAGTTTACATTGGGGAGAACTTTGACCCATGACACATCCATCAGGTGGAACAAGACAGCCAATTGAGACATTTCAGCACATGGACATACCCCCTACCTTATAAATAGACCTGAGCTGGCTGCCATTTTACATTCTGCTTTTTGTCAGTGTAGGGAGAGGTTTGCTGTGTGCAGCAGGGACAGATTGTCAGTGACACAGATCGCTCTGTTATAGGTCCACAAAAGTCCATTTAAGGACTGGTATTTGGTATAGGTGTACTATCTATATTGTCTCTTTTGTCAATGTAGCGAGAGGTTTGCTGTGGGGAGCAGGGACCGATTGTCAGTGACCCAGATCGCTCTGTTATAGGTCCACAAATGTCCTTTCAAGGACTGGTATTTGGTATAGGTGTACTATTCTTTGGTGTGCACTATATAGGGGTGTAATACACTTATAATATACTTTCTAAAATAGAAAGCATATTATAGTGGATTTGTATTGTGCACTGTGCAGCATTGTGACTGGTGTGGTGAGCGTTTCTGCAGCGATACTACAACTACAAAGAGTGAGAAAAGCACTTTTAAAAAAGTATTATAACTAGTGTGATAGACCAGTGACCCCCTAAACGACAGATTGAAGCAGGGTGTTATCTAACAATATACTTTTATAACAGTGCTCTGCTACACACAGTGCCAAACTTACTGGCCAATTTTTTGTATAACTGGTGTGATAGACCAGTGGTCCCCCAATACCACAGATTGAAGTGGGGTGTTATCTAATAGTATACTTTTATAACAGTGTATTTGTGTCCTGCAAAAATATTGCCTCTTTCGCTGCGTTAACTCTGCTACACACAGTGCCAAACTTACTGGCCAATTTTTTGGAGATCTGGCGTGCTAGACCAGTGGCCCCCCAAAACCACAGATTGAAGCGGGTTTTTATATACCTTCTTCCACATATACTGCGCTTCTCTAGAGACTTTCGCCACAGGGTAATTTAAAAAATTACAGGCAGAGGAAGAGGCAGGCCCTTACACAGGGGTGGTAGGGGTAGGGCAGGAGCAGTAGGCTGGAGCCAAAGTGTGAGGTTTCAGAAGGTGCGTTCGACTACGTCAAAGCACACACCAGACTTGGTTGAGTGGCTCACTCAGCCTTCCTCTTCTGCACCCTCCTCATACTCTCTATCTGCACCCTCTTCACTCTCTGCTTTGTGCACCCCCAAAGACACCGCCACCAACACCACCATATACCCTCGGCTTGAGTCACTGGAATTATTTTCCGATCCATCACAAGACATTTGCGATGCGCAGCCATTCTTGGCATCGGATCAGGAAGAAGAGGTAGCGACAGCCGCCACCCAGCAGTCTGACGACAGTACCCAGATCAGCCAAAGGAGGTTGGTTCCCGCTGTTGCTGCCTACTCCAAGATCTTGAATGTTAGTGGTGGGGAAGGTGACATCGATGATGACGTGTCTATGGACGTCACGTGGGCGCCCACAAGAGAGGAAGTGGAGGGGAGTTCAGAGGGAGAGATGGACAGGCAGATAGGGAGGAGTAGCAGGCGGAACTTACATTGCACAGGAGGGACAAAGCAGACTGCTAATGTATCAGGAGCGAGCCATCAACCATGTACAGTCACATCTGTCACTCCCAGGACGCCAGCACATGGCTCTGCAGTGTGGGCTTTTTTTAATGTGTCCGCTTCTGACAATAGTGTTGCCATCTGCAGCCTTTGCAGTCAACGCATAAGTCGTGGTAAGCCCAACACTCACCTGGAGACGACTGCCTTAAGAAGGCACCTGGACTCCCATCACCGAGCCCAGTGGGAGCAACGCCATCAGACCCCACAAAGCCACACTCCAGGCTTTCACCGTTCAGCCTCTTCTCCTTCTCCTCTCTCCTCACAATTGTCCTCCACTCCACCTTCCATCATGCCATCCTCACGTTGTTTTGGAAAAAGGCAGGCTTCCGTGGCCCAAATGTGGGAGCGTAAAAAAATGATGACGCCGGATAACCCTCTTGCCCAACGGTTGACTACTGGCTTGTTGGAACTGATAGCCCGCCAACTTCTGCCATATCAACTGGTGGACTCTGAGGCCATTCGGACATTTGTGGCCATTGGAACACCACAATGGATGGTCCCAGGAAGGAAATATTTCTTGCAGAAGGGCATTCCAGAGCTATATGGCCATGTTCAGCGGCAAGTGAATGTATCTCTGGCACACAGTGTTGGTGCCAAGATACATCTGACCACAGACACGTGGTCTAGCAAACACGGGCAGGGAAGGTATCTAACTTTTACTGCCCACTGGGTGAACCTTTTGACGGCTGTCAAGCATGTTACCTGTGGCACCCATGTAGATTTGGTTTTACCGCCACGGATTGCATGCAGGCCTGCCTCTTCTCCTCCTCCCTCTCCTCCTCGGCTGACTCCACCTATTCCGCTGCTACCGTCTCTTCCGCTGCCCCGCCCAAGATCCCCAAAACCTATTCCACATGCCAGGTGAGACGTTGCCATGCTGTGCTGCTACTGTTGTGCCTGGAAGCCAAGAGCCACACTGGTCCTGCACTCCTTTCAGCTTTGCGTTCACAGGCAGATCAGTGGCTGACACCGCTCAATTTGACAGTTGGTAAAGTGGTATGCGACAACGTTGCCAATCTGCTGAGCGCGCTGAAACAGGGCAAAATTACACACGTGCCATGCATGGCACATGTCCTGAACTTGGTCGTGCAGCAATTCGTTGCCAAATACCCTGGGGTCCAGGACGTCTTGTGGCAGGCCAGGAAAATCTCAGGCCATTTCAGAAGATCTTACACAGCCATGGCTCGCCTTGCTGACATTCAACGGCGACACAACCTGCCCGTCAGGCGTCTTATTTGTGACTGCCCGACGCAATGGAACTCAACCTTGTATATGCTTGATAGGCTGCTCCAGCAGAAACGTGCAGTTAATGACTACCTGTACGAACTCTGCGGCAGGACAGGTTCTGGGGAGCTTGGGTTTTTTTTCACCGCGCCAGTGGCTGCTCATGCGCGACGCATGCAGACTTCTGCGGCCATTTGATGAGATCACCAAACTGGTCAGTCGCAGTGTGTATATATATATAAAAGGGCAAGGACCAGTACTGGGTGGCAACGTACTTAGACCCCATCAAAGAGGGCGGTCAGAATGCAGCACTTCCATGCCTTGCTTCGAGAAATGCTGCATTCTGCTTTTGCGTGCGCTGGCAGAGGAATTTCCACTCACAGAGAAACAGTTGCGGGTACCAATCCAACAGCGCCTGCAAGAAGAGGGTGTTTTGAAGATGTGTTGTTCACTTCTGATATGAGATCATTCTTTCAGCCGACCCATCGACAGCTGTACTCCGGATCCAGCATCAGGGAACGCCAAGACCGTCAGGTGTCCGTCTACATCGGGTTAACGGCCGATGTGGACGCTCTGAGGAGTGATGAACCCCTGGACTACTGGGTGGGCAGGCTTGACCTCTGGCCAGAGCTTGCACAATTTGCAATGGAACTGTTGGCTTCCCCCCCATCCAGTGTCCTGTCCGAAAGGACGTTCAGCGCAGCAGGGGGGATCGCGACAGATAACTGCACTCGCCTAGCTCATGACAGTGTTGACTACCTCACATTTCACAAAATGAATGAGCCATGGATCTCAGAGGAATTCAATACATGTGACCAGTAGACCATGTTTGATTAAAATTCCTCATGACAGGCCACAAATATCCGCCAGACCCCCATCCACCTATAACAATTCATGGTCCCTGTCTTTGGTAAATAGAGCGGCATAAAAGGCATTTTATGTCCATTGAATGCCTAATTTTTGGGGCCTTTCATGGCTGACAATTTATTTATCCTGTCAATGCCTAATGTACCTCCAGCCACAGAATACAATGTTCTTAGCTGTCAGGTGAATGCTTGTGGGCTAATTTTTGGGGCCTGGAATGGGGGACACTTACTTCTGTATCCCGTGAATGCCTAATGTACCTTCAGCCACAGAATACACCGTTCTTAGCTGTCAGGTGAACGCATGTGGGCTAATTTTGGGGCCTGGAATGGGCGACACTTACTTATTTATCTTGTGAATGCCTAATGTACCTTCAGCCACAGAATACAACATTCTTAGCTGTCAGGTAAAGGCATGTGGGCTAATTTTTGGGGCCTGTAATGGCCGGGCGACACTTACTTCTGTATCCTGGGAATGCCTAATGTACCTTCAGCCTGAGAATACAACGTTCTTTGCTGTCAGGTGAACGCAAGTGGGCTAATTTTTGGGCCTGTAATGGCCAGGCAACACTTAGTTCTGTATCCTGTGAATGCCTAATGTACCTTCAGCCACAGAATACAACGTTCTTTGCTGTCAGGTGAACGCATGTGGGCTAATTTTTGGTGCCTGGAATGGGCGACATTTACTTATGTATCCTGTGAATGCCTAATATACCTTCAGCCACAGAATACAACGTTCTTTGCTGTCAGGTGAACGCATGTGGGCTAATTTTTGGGGCCTGTAATGGCCGGGCGACACTTAGTTCTGTATCCTGTGAATGCCTAATGTACCTTCAGCCACAGAATACGTTATTTGCTGTCAGGTGAACGCATGTGGGCTAATTTTTGGTGCCTGGAATGGGCGACATTTACTTATGTATCCTGTGAATGCCTAATATACCTCCAGCCACAGAAGACAACGTTCTTTGCTGTCAGGTGAACGCATGTGGGCTAAATTTTGGGGCCTGTACTGGCCGACACTTACTTCTTTATCCTGTGAATGCCTATTTTTTCAGACTGGAATTGAAAATCAATGGTTTTGTAAACGCTCCGCCAAATTGTGGAACAGATGCGGACCCATTTTACAGACATGTGAATGGACCCTATATGTATTTGACATGTATTTACCGGCTGCTGTCAGTTAGTCAAAAAAAAAAGAAAAATTTTTATGGCAACTTTTGCAATAGCAATACTTCTGTTATGACAGCGTCCATGTTGTGGGACTATCTGTGCACAGCTAGTAAGTATTTTGTGGCTGCAAATATGACCTAAAGGTTTTTAAAGTTCGCCTGCCATAAAAGTCAATGGGGCACGCCGCAAACTTGCAGTTTGCGAACATTTGAGAAAGTTTGCGGATAACGTTCGTGAACCACCCCGGCCGATGTTCGTTCATCACTACTTGTCAGGATAGAAGGAAGAATAGATGGGGCAAAATACAGTCACCTTGAGAAAAATCTGCTGCCCTCTGCCAAAAAGTTGTCAATGAGAAGGAGGTTTACCTTCCAACATGACAATGACCCGAAGCACACAGCAAAAATTAGCAAATATTTATCTTTGGTAATTAAGCCTAGGTACCAAAAAGGCCCAAAATAAGAGCAAATGCATTCGAAAAATGAACCTGGGAGTAATATCGGTAGGGCCTGAAGAAGAAATAGTATCCAAGGCAGGGCTGTCATTTATTATGCGCTACCACGCTCAAACCAAGTTAGTGTCAATACGTGCCACTATGTAAGGTCTTGCTTAACACTGTGGAGCAGGGGCAAAAAATGTGCCTTGTACAAGTCCATAATATCCCTGGTAATATTCATGCCCAAGTACGTTATCTCTTTGTCTGCCCAGCGGAGAGGAATGTAGTCCCATACATGCTGTTCATCTCACAATAAGGTCATGATGTTAAGGCTAGCTGACTTCGATAGATTGATCTGAAAGTTGGACTTTTGTAATTCTCCCAAAAGAATGGGAAGAGCGGTACTGAGGTTGGTGACAAAAAAATATTAAATAGTTTATAAATGTCGCTAGTTTATGGTGGCCTGAGGGCTTGACATATCACATCAGGGTTGCCCTTTTTGGTACACAAAAATGGCTCTAGAGTCAATATTAACACCTTCCCATCTAGCCTAGAGAAGATTGACGGCCGGTGACGTCCTCTCAGAAATCCACGCTTGCACGGCCGCTAGGCCATGCAGCATCACAATCTGTCACTGGCAGACCCAGCGGATGACTAATCACTATATCGGCCCACTGCAAGTTTCATGTGATTACTGTGACCAATCACAGCAGATCACATGATAATTGTAAACAATGAATGGCTTCCTTTCATGCCATCCATTGTATACAATTGTGTTGCTAGCTGTGATTGGTCACCGTGATCCCATGGTACAGACAGGGCCAATCACAGCTCATCTGTTCTATGTGATTGGCTTTGGCCAATCACAGCTAAAAGACACTGATTGAATCAGTTTGATTCAGTAAAAATGGTTACTAACATCAATGAAATTCATTGGTATAAGCAATCATAAAATGTAAAAAAGAAAAAATTAAAAACCCTGGTCACTTCTCCAGAGTAGTTACTATGGTAACACTGCATTGCTCTGGTCACAGTGTCATCAAAAAATCATAACAAAATGGAAAAAAGTAATAAACAAAGAAAAAAAGTAATAAGCAAAGAAAAAAAATAATAAAAAATTTAAAGTATTATTATTATTATTTTTTACATACAGTCACCAGTCAGTGTCCCTAATCACTGCCACACCAGTTATATGATACTGCACATTTTCCCCAAAATTGTGACAAAAATTACAACTTCATGCTTCTTACTAAATACTTTGAACTCTCTACTTTCCAAAAAGGGGTACTTTAGGGGGCATTTGTACTGTCCTGGCATTTTCGGGCCCAAGAATTGAGATAGGCCATCAGTACATCAGTATTGATCGATTCAGATATACTGTACATACAATAGTTTGTGGACTCTATAACTTTCCTACAGACTAAACAATATACACTTATTTGGGTTATTTTCACCATGGAAATGTAGAAGAATACATTTTGACCTAAATTTATGAAAAAGAAGATTTTTTCAGAATTTTTGGTCTTTTTTTGTTTATTTAGCAAAAAAAAAAAAAACAGTGGTAAATAAATGCCTCCAAAAGAAAGCTCTATTTGTTTGAAAGAAATGGTAAAAATGTCTTATGAGTACAGTGTTGCATGACCGCGCAATTGCCATTCAAAGTGTGACAGCAGAGAAAGCTGAAAATTGGACTGGTCAAGAAAGGGGTAGAAGTGCCCGGTATTGAAGTGGTTAAAATGATCGGTGAGAGGTGGCAACCCTGCCTTGTTCCATTGGAAATGTCAAAGTACTCAAACCTCCATTCAATGACTCTGACTGCCACCAACTGGCTGGAGTAGAGTGAAAGAATCCAATGGAGCATGTCTGGTCTTAGGCCTATGTGTTGAAGGGTGGACTGCATAAAAAGAGTAATAAGAAAGTGCGTTTGGTGAAATGGGCAGTGAGAATGAGAATCAAGACATGCATAGTGTTGTCCCTTAACTCTTGGGAAGGGACGAAATCTGCCTGATCGCTGTTCACAAGCTGTGGCACATAGGGAAGAAATCTGTTCACTAAGACATTAGAAAAAAGTTTTAGATCTACATTGAGTAATGTGCCTACAGCTTACACAGTTAGCTGGGTTTTTGTCTTCTTTATGAATAAAGGAGCTGTGAGCCCTTAAGGATTCTTTTGGCATGGACCCTTTTTGCACTAAGGAGTTATAGGCCATCAAAAGTACAAGTTTGTCAAAAAAAAAGTTGTGTAATAGGCCTGAGAAAAGTCATTAAGGCCCGGGGCCTTCCTAGGCTCAGTCTGGGTCACTGATTGAATGTATTCCCTGGCAGCCTCCAGCTTCTTGGTGAAATTCTGGGGGTCAGAGATGATTGTAGGTTGTAGAGCCCCTTGAAGAAGATACAAAACTCCACCTCCATCCCCTAAATTGACATGACCTTAGACTCTTGTTTGGTCACCGGGGGATATAAGTCATTTTTCTAGGGCCCCTCAATGCTCATGCCGACACTGAGCCCAGCTTAACAGAGTACTTATAGAAGTGGTGTTTGGCCCATGCCAGCCGTTGTGTTGATTTTTGATATAGCAGATTATTGAGGTCCTCTCTTTTTTTATGGACTGATTCTAGGGACCTGACCCTCGTAATCAGCTGATTGATTTGGTAACTTCTTGTTTTTCTAAATCAATAACTCCCAACAGATTATAGGTTCTTCTGATTTCAGTCTGACTTCACTAATCAGTGACAGAGAATATTTAAAACACAGTAAGAAAGGCAACTAGGAGGTCAGAAATGAATCTATTTCTTCAAAACAAATACAGGTTTTCTGTAGGTCCACCTTCTTAGATCTGAATGGACAGTCCTATTATACCGGATTTACCTACAGGGAATGCAATGGCATGAAAACTAGGCAGCTGTTAACAATTAGGGGGCTTGCATGTTAAAGCTGAATTTCAGGCAGATGTAAAAGCCACAGATTTGTGCAGCTTTTTACAGTGCGACTAGTATAAGAATGTGAATTTAACTGGGTATGAAACTCTTGCAATCCCATGTACAACAACATTCAGACTGTGAGAGAGGGGGACATTGCCAATCACGCATTCTGGTTTTGCTGGAGTTTAGGTTTAATATCTGGGGCAGGGAAAATCTGATGAACTTTTTATTTTACTAGGAAGCTGCTATAATATGCTTAATATATCATAAGCAAACAAAGAAAGAAGTGGCAAATTACATGCTGAAAAAACAAAAAAGCCGCAAATTACATACTGTGTACACAGCAGTATCTTTCTTTTACGTTAGGTTTATATATTCATATAAATAAACTATCTTTTTTTTTTTTTTTTTTTTTGCTTAAATATTGTATAGCTTTGTTGAAAGATTTATATTTCAATTGTACAAGGGATAAACTTAACATGTCTGCTTCCATCTTTTTCCATCTTTCCAGAAATGGAATCATGTCATGTATTGATTGCACAATAACATTCCATCTACATCTTGCAATAAAATACCATTATCCGTTTTGATAAAACACCTGGCATCCTCAGCTCTTTTTTTTTCCCAAGATGTCAAGACACTACTTTGAATAAAGTTCAGACTACAAAATCATTGCTGAAAGATAGTTGCAGACATTGGAGTGTTTTTTTTATTAAAAAAAGAAAAAAAAAAGTAATTTGTCCTCTTCTAATATAAGGAAGTCTCTCCCTTTTGAGTTCTGACCTAAGGATAATTCAACCATTTACGTTATCTTCTTGATTAACCATTACGTAGTGTACAGCTCTTTTCTATCACTTTTAGTAATCAGTTTGTCAGTGATGCTTGGAAACCTAACATTTTGAAATAAAGTACCCAGAGATGACCATTAGTTCTAGAGTCTAAAACCGTATCACATTATTTTGTTATCATGGGTATGTATCATTATTACCAACAAGGCCGGTGCTTGCTTTTTATTCTTATAATAACCTAAGTGTTAGGGCGACCAGAAGAGAAAGTATGGGGATAATTCCCCCAATGGGTAGACAACAATCAAATCCTTACAAAGGATTTGATTGCTGTATTCCTTGTTCTATATAAAATAACATTTAGGATGAAGTAGAGCTTTAAAGGCTTATATACAGCAAAAGTGAACTTAGTATTAATTTTCATCATAGCCACCAAACACATCCAAGATGCTGAAGCTAGGTAAACATTTAAGAATGGTTCCACAGATCTTAGTACTTACATTATAATATGCACTTACAATCATAGGATTTTTCAATGTGCATATGTACCTATGGACTGGGAGATTAGCTTTTACTTGCTACATAATTTGTAAACAACAAATCAAAATGCAGGCATTCTGAATAGTGAAGATCAATCTATTTAAAAAAAGATGAAATAAAAAGCTTTTTTTGCACATACAAAGGTTTCTGAGTGCACAAAGACTAAGTCACCATTCCCATACCTCATAGCAGGAACGTGGGTTTCCGCTCACAGTTTGAAAAGTGAAATTCACACGCACTTCTGGATATCTTGCGTTTGGCAGCCCATTCACTTGAATGGGTTGCCCTATGCATGTTTGTTGTGCCAAAGAAGCTCAGGGACCAAATTTTGGGCTCCATTCACACTTGACCGATGCTACTGTGTCATGTTTTTGGTGTTTTTTTCATATGTTTTTAGCATGTTTTTTGAGCAGCCTCATTCGTTTGAATAGGTCTTCCTCCACTCCAAAAATGCACTAAAGAAGCTCTTGTACCATATTTCTGCACTGAGCTAAGAGCGTTTTGCACGCATATGTTTGCGCGCTTTTCACAAACTTTGTTGCATAGGAAATGCATAGCAAAATGCATGACTGCTACCCACGATTGGGGTGCCATTAAGAAATAATAGCACCGCAAGTTTGTTGCACATTTTAGCGTATTTTTCATTTGTTTGCAGAAACGGGGGCAGTTTCTGGCTGTGTTTCCGCTACACCCAGGTGTGAACAGGGCCTTGGCCTTAGCAAAGCATGTTTTTACACATAGATGTTGCCACAAAATCATACAACATTTGGGCTGCCATTCAGGATGAATGGCACCCAATAAGCATTTCACATTTTGCCGCAGTTTGGAATCGCAGGCAGAATCACACCAATTCTGTCCATGATTCTTAATCACCCAAATGTGAATGAGGCATTGGACCAGTAAAGTAGCAAAAATAAATAAACTAGTTCCTCTCTACAGCATGCCCCTGGGTAAGTCCACACCACCACTGATGTGTTTCAGGGCCACACCCCTTTATCAGCACCTGACCGGTTTATTTTTTTCTGTATTGTCGAAATGCTGAGGTTTGGTTCAGGTTGTAGGATGGGTTGTTCCTCCCTAATGTTGGAGGGACTTTCCCAGGGACTTTTTCAGCTATACTCGTCCTGGCCTTGATCTTAACTTCTGCAATCAGAAGTCTTTGTAAGTGCAATACATGCTGTTTAATCTAAATTAAAAAAAAAATAGATCTGCCCTATTTAGTGCATCTGTGTTTTGCTTTGTCATTTACAGTTTTGAGTACCGCTGGATTGTGCCATGGGTTGCACATTTTAGCCTATGATAATAGATTTACCATATTGGTTTGGATTATAACAGTTGCTATGGGCCATCTGGGGAGTTTAGTGGTCAATGTGTTCCATTCATTGTTATTTGGTTAGATTTACCTATCATTCTGATGATCATCTGTTTTCGAATGGCTTAAAGTGGAGTTCCACCCTATTTTTATACTTACCTCCATCTTCTCGCTCCGGGTCACCTGAAAAATAAATGGATAATCGCATATTTTTTTTTTTTTTACTTACCTCGTAGCGAAGAAAATATACTTACCTTACTTCCTTCTTCCTCCTTCCTCGGCCGCGGCCCGTCGTCACTTCCTGGCTCTGCAATGATTCCTGGGAGCTGAACGTCATAGCTCCCAGGAATCATTGCGCCTGCACCGGCCCCGACGTCAGTTCCGGGTCGCGCGCGTCATCCCCTTCTAAACAGCTTCTGGGCATGCCCAGAAGCTGTGGAGGGGTGACGCGCGCGACCCGGAAGTGACGTCGGGGCCGGCGCAGAGCATCGTGGGACCACAGAAGGCGGAAGAAGACGCCGAAGAGGACGCGCTGGCTTCAAGCTGCCCACATCTGAGATGGCAGCGCTGGACAAGACGTTTGCAAGGTAAGTATTTCGTCTTGCAGGTAAGTGCAACCCGGGACAGATCAGAGGCTAGCCATTGTGGAATGCACTAGCCCTGACTGTCCCGGGGGTATTAAAAAAAAAAAAAACAAATCCTGGGTGGAACTCCGCTTTAAAACAGGGCTATGTTCTGACTCATGCCATTCCATTACCTTTATCAACAAAGGTAATGGAATGGAGGGAGACTTATTGTTCCAGGCACTCAATTACCCTGGAATCATTTGTTTGACAATGCATAAGTCGGAAATGATTATGAATTATCTCTAACCATAAAAAAAGCATTCAGTGGAAAATTTTAAGATTAAGATTCTCTGTTGTTTGCAGCTGGTATGCAACAAACATCACTGCTTAACCACTTGCCGACCGCCGCAAGTACATATACTGCGGCGGTCAGCCCCCCCTGGGCAAAGTGATGTATGGGTACGTCACTCGCCCACGAGCCAATAGGGGGCGAGCGCGCGCCGCCGGAGGCGTGCTCCCACCCCCGCTCATTCACTGCCATTCCAGCACGAGTGACCGGCGGCTCCGATGTCCGCCGGTCTCTCGCGATCTCCCGCTGGAGAGGGAGAAAGGCAGGCGGCTAATGTAAACAAAGCCGCCTGTCATTCTCACTGATGTAACTGCAGAGATCATACGATCCTGCTATGTAGGATCGTATGTCTCTGTGGTTACATCAGAAGCCATGCCCCTTTACAGTTAGAAGCACACCCCTAGGGACATACTTAACCCCTGGATGTCTAATAAAGTTAACCCCTTCCCTGCCAGTGTCATTTTTACAGTAACAGTGCATATGTATAGCACTGATTACTCTAGTAATGTCACTGGTACCCCCAAAAGTGTCAAGGGTCCGATCTGTCCGCCGCAAAGTCGCAGTCCTGCACAAAAATTGCAGATCACCGCCATTACTAGTTAAAAAAAAACAATAAAAATGACATAAATCTTTCCCTTAGTTAGTAAACGCAATAACTTTTGAGCAAACCAATCAAAATATGCTTATTGCGATTAAGATGTAAAAAAATTTAGATTTTTACATTTTTTTGGGGGGGTAATTTCATAGAAAAAAATGTGAAAAAATATTGTTATTTTTTCAAAATTGTCGCTCTTTTTTTGTTTATAGCACAAAAAGTAAAACTCACACAGGTGATCAAATACCACCAAAAGAAAGCTCTATTTGTGGGAAAAAAAGGACGTCAATTTAATTTGGGTACAGCATCTCACGACTGCGCAATTGTCCGTTAAAGTCACGCAGTGCTGAATCGCAAAATAGGCCCTGGTCTTTGAGCAGCCAAATCCTCCGGGGCTTAAGTGGTTAAGTAAAACACACCTGACAATTAGGGATGTGTGCATGTCACACTAAGAAGTCTTCGGGGCCCTGCATGAATGCTCAATAGCTTTTATGTACCTTTAAAAGTGGAATTTTTAAGTCATGTGACTGTTGTTTTGCAAGGCTTTGAATTTGTTTGCTAAGAAAAACAAGCCAGTTTGAAGGGTGTATGTTCACCCAATAATTTGACTGCTAAAAGCCTAGTTATATAATGGAGAGAATGGACTAAATTTTATTTACAGGCTGCACACATGCCCAGTTATCACACTGGTGAGATACTGGTATACTAATCATGCAGGATTTAATGTTTGCTCGTTCTGGTCTCCTTTTTGCCTTGTTTTCTTTTCTTTTCCAGGTCTTCACTGTAGAACACATGCCTTTTTGTCCTTCATTTGGATGATCATATCAACCTTCTTAGAAAGTTTATAAATTGCACCCTTTTCAGCACATTTTAAGCCTGTATGACAGCTTTTTTGATTTGGGGATTCTTCTCTTTAATGGTTACTGATATATCTCAGGACATATGCCATCCTACAGAGTATTAGTGCACGAGGCAAAATAAATTTGTGCCACATTTTTTACGGTCACAATTTGAGATATCAATGCCATAAGGTGGATCCTGAAGAAGCCCTCCATCTGGGAAAAACATGTTGATCCAATTAACATTGTGCTATATATTGAGGCACAGAACGGTTATGTCTTGATTGTTGATACAATATGTTTTCATGTAGATGTATTTTATCTTTATACTTGTAGCACTACTCCCTTGGGAGCTGCTGATTACGAGTTCCCCTGGGTTACCATTAGCAACAACATGACAGTTTGACATTTTCCCAAGTGTTTTAGCTCAGTCAGGAAACAGTCCAGTAGCTTTGGTTTTTTGAACTTGGATTGCAGAAGGGAATGAGTGGGATACTCCAACTTTATTCAACTATGCACAATTGGCTGGGACGACTTGAAAATGTTGAATAATGCTGAGTAACGCTAGTCACAGCTAGGCCGCTGCTTCACTTTTCCCTTAGCTGTGAAGTATAAGTGAATGAACTTTCTGAGGTAATCTGTACTGTACTGCTGAACAACTTCAGGGCCCTTCCTGGCACCCCCTTTGTACCTATTCTTCAGGGTCAACTACACGGCACCCCCTTTACTGATAAACTTCCTGTGTGAGCTAGCTCCTTGATCCACTGACTTCTCTGGAGTGGTCCCCTCTCTCAGGCGGACCCTTAGCCAGAACTCCTGGTACTCATGATACTGTTTTTCCCAACAGTCTCTGCCAGCGGCTCCACTTGTCAGCACTCTGGATTCTCTGCAGCTCAGCTCCACACACCTGGTTTACTAGGCCAACCGCCTGAATCACCTTCCTCACACCTACAGGAGGAGAGACAGCCGTCCATCTCCTCCTGGGACTTTGCTCCCGCCAAAAGACACCCTGTCAAGTGCTCCCTCCGTATTTATGGGCAATCCCAGGATGCATTGCAGCAATGCCCTCCAACTGCCATAAAACACGATGTGTCACTGGCTAGGTTTCCATGTGTCATTGTCCAACAAGCTCCCTCATTGGATACAATGGGGACACTCCCTCAGACCCAGTGAATCACACCTAGAAACACATGAGAGGCAAACTAAAATATCAGGCTCCCCTGAAGGAGCAAATAGATGCTTTTTCCTAGCACCTACCTAGGAGGGTGCTACATACTAATAAAGAAATTGGATACATTTTATATGGCACCACATGTATACTAATTGCAGGCACCTTAAAAATCCCCTCCCCCCCCCTTATCTCTCCCATTGGGGAAAAATGGGGACTTACCTTCTATACATTTTATTTACATAAGCATAAAATTGCTCAGGTGTGAACAGGGCCTAAGTAAAGTCCTAAACTTAAGCCTATAGAAAATGTCAGCCCTAAAAAAAATACATTTTCCTGAGCATGACTGTAAACATTCAAATATTGTCTCACCACTGTTAAACATATAAGCATCCTAAAACGTTTAGAGAAATTATTTATGTCTCAAGGAGGCTTCATAAATATGTTTCTATGATATTTAAGATAAAAAAACATATATACCTTAGTAAAAGCATGCAGTATAAATAGATGTCCTGTGTTAAGTCTGCATTACTGAACTGATTTTTATTCGAAGCTAATTGAGGTCATTTCAGAAGCTGTATATCCCAAAAGATATGAATAATCCTGCATGGACTGGATCATAGCACAATTTTGAAATAAATGTATTTTTGGAGAACTACTATGACAGCCCATGGGACTGAGTTCATATTACAATGACAAGACTTCATATGTGGTTGTTACTGGGTGCCAACTGTTTACTTTATTGTGCATAAAAAAGGTGTACATGATTTTAAAGATAAAAGCTTAATCTTATTTATAGAGCTGTTATCTGGATTAAATAAAACTATATAAAAATATCATTACCAGCAGTGGTATTATATCATCACTATGTATGAGCAGTTGTGTACAGTGTATATTTTCAGAATGCGATATTATTAGAAAATTACAGAAATCCAGTGTCATGTGATCCTGTCCAGTGCACTGCGATAAAAACAATAAAAACGTAGCACATCTGCATTTTATCCCAGCTCACTGCACCACACCTCTGGGGTGCGTTGCACTATAAATAGTGTAAATAGGACACATGGGAAACAACTGTATTCTGTGTGTCCTAGCAGTGACCTGCGTTCTTTCCAGTGCACTAAAATAAAGGTCAGCACACGATTAACACTATTCCCTAAATGTTATCGCATGCGTTATGACAGTCACATGACTACTTAACGCATGCGATAATGAAAATGTAAATTCACCATTGCTTGTATGCGGTATTTAGCGCAAACACCAAAAACGTTTGTTAAATACCGCATAAAAAGGCATTAAAGTCAATTCACAAAACGAAATAAATAAATGCATGCGGTAATTAAGTATTGGTCAAAGCTTGTGGTAACTAAGGCAATGAGCCGAGACCCCCCAGTGATTGGTTTAAAAAATAGGTGGGAAAGTGCAAGCTGGAGTAGGTGTAAGCTAGATTTTAGTAAGGAGTTGTTTCTGGAGGCTGGCAGATGGCACAAGAAAGAGGATGGAGCCCTTTGAATCCAGTCTTCTGGAATTTAAAGCAATGAATAAAAGGAGAAGGAGGAGAATATCTCAAGTGGTCCTTTTCAAGGAAAGAACCTTTAACCACTTCCTTCCCGGGCCATAGACAAATGACACCGGGAGGAACACTCCCTCGATCTGGGTGGGCGTCATATGATGTCCGCCCGACTCCCGCTGCTCTCCAGCCCCCCATGGGGCGCGCAGCGCAGCGATTGGGGATGCAGCATGTCCGCAGGGACACAGCCCATCCCCGATCGGTGTAAAGAGCCATTTAAAACATGGCTCCTTACCATGTGACCGGCTGTGTCCAATCACAGCCGGCCACATGCACTTCCCTCGTGCACGCCACTTGCGCGTGCCCCCAGGGGCGTGCAGAGCGGCGGTCGGGGATGGAGAGTGTCACTCTGACACAGTCCATCCCTGATCAGGGTAAAGAGCCAATAAAATTGGCTCTTTACCACGTGACGGGCTGTGTGCAATCACAGCCGGTCACAGAATGTCAACAGAGAACACGGTAACTAGCTGTCACCGTGTTCTCCTCCTCACACACTGATCCTGTGTGAGGAGGAGATTGCGGTAACAGCTAGTTACCGATTACAGTGCACCCCAAAACACACTGATTTCCCCCCCAATAAAGAGTACCTGTCACTAGCACATCCAAGTACCTGTCACCAGCCCATCAGAGTACCTGAGTACCTATCACCAGCCCATCAGGTACTCTGATGACAGGTCCTCGGGTACTCTGTCACCAGCCCATCAGGTACTCTGATGACAGGTACTCGGGTACTCTGATGGGCTGGTGACAGGTACACGGGTACTCTGATGACAGGTACTCAGGTACTCTGATGACAGGTACTCGGGCACTTTGAGTACATGTCATCAGAGTACCTGAGTACCTTTCACCAGAGTACCTGAGTACCTGTCACCAGAGTACCCGAGTACCTGTCATCAAAGTACCCAACTACCTGTCACCAGCCCATCAGAGTACCCGAGTACCTCTCTGTATCCCATCACAGTACCGAGTACCTGTCTCCAGCCCAGAATACCTGAATGTCTCTCTGCAGCCCATCAGAGTACCCAAGTACCTCTCTGCAGCCCATCAGAGAACCCGAGGACATGTCATCAGTGTAGCCAAGTACCTGTCACCAGCCCATCAGAGTACCCAAGTACCTGTTATCAGAGTACCTGAGTACCTGTCACCAGCCCAGAGTACCCAAGTACCTGTCTCCAGCCCAGAGTACCTGAGTACCTGTCTCCAGCCCAGAGTGCCCAAGTAGCTATCTGCAGCCCATCAGATTACCAGAGTACATGTCTCTAGCCCATCAGAATACCCAAGTACCTCTCTGAAGCTCATCAGAGTACCCAAGTACCTTTCTGAAGCCGATTAGTGTACCTGAGTACCTGTCTGCAGCCCATTAGTGTACCTGAGTACCTGTCTGCAGCCCATGCCTCCTAGATTATGTGTTGTGGTGTTTGCTTTCCAAAATGAGGTCATTTTATGGGGGTTTCCATTGTCTTTGTTTTCCATGGCCTTTAAAAGTGTGATTGGTTGTAATGAAATTATATGTGTAATTTATGCTCCTAGAACACTTGACGGTGCTCCTTGCATGTTGAGCCTCTGTATGTGGCTATGCTGTGACAAAGTCTCACATATGTAGTATTGCCATACTCAGGAGGAGTAGCAGAATGTATTTTGGGGTGTAATTTTTGCTATGTGTTAGAAATATCTTATAAATTAACAACTTTGTGTAAAAAAAAAAAATGTGTTTTCGTTTTCTTTCCACATTTTCCAAAAACTTGTGGAAAAAAATGACATGTTCAAAAGACTCATTATGCCTCATAGAATATACGTTGGGGTGTTTTCTTTCCAAAATGGGGTCGTTTTGTGGATAATTTCATTGTCTTGGTCTTCCAGGGCCTTCAAAAATGTGATTGGTTGTAATGAAATTATATGTGTAATGTATGCTCCTAGAACACCTGACAGTGCTCCTTGCATGTTGGGCCTCTGTATTTGGCTATGCTGTGACAAAGTCCCACATATGTGGTATTGCCATACTCAGTAGGAGTAGCAGAATGTATTTTGGGGTGTAATTTTTGCTCTATACATGCTATGTGTTAGAAATATCTTATAAACTGACAACTTTGTGTAAAAAAAAATAAATGTTTTCATTTTCTTTCCACATTTTCCAAAAACTTGTGGAAAAAATGACATGTTGAAAAGACTCATTATGCCGTTGGGGTGTTTGCTTTCCAAAATGGGGTCATTTTGTGGGGGTTTCCATTGTCTTGGTGCTCCAGGGCCTTCAAAAGTGTGAAAGGTTGTTAGTAAATTATATGTGTAATTTATGCTCCTAGAACACCTGACGGTGCTCCTTGAATGTTGGGCCTCTGTATGTGGCCAGGCTGTGTAAAAGTCTCACACATGTGGTATTGTCATACTCAGGAGGAGTAGCAGAATGTATTTTGGGGTGTAATTGCAAGTATGCATATACTCTGTCTGTGAGAAATAACTATTATTATTTTGATAATTTTGTGTAAAATAAATAAAAAAAATTTCTTCATTTTCCCAAGAATTGTGGGAAATAATTACAACTTCAAAAAACTCACTATGCCTCTTAATAAATACCCTGGAATGTCTACTTTCCAAAAAGGGGTCATTTGGGGGGTGTTTGTACTGTCCTGACATTTCAGGGCCTCAAAAAATTAGATAGGCCGTCAGTACATCAGGTGTGATTAGGTGTGATCAATTTTCAATGATTGGCACCATAGCTTGAAGACTCTATAACTTTCACACAGACTAAATAATAACCACTAATTTGGGTTATTTTTACCAAAGATATGTAGTAGCATAAATTTTGGCCCAACTTCATGAAAAAAAATAACTTTTTTGCAAAATTTTATAATAGAAACTAAAACAAAATGTTTTTTTTTTTTTCAAAATTTTTGCTCTTTTTTCACTTATATCGCAAAAAATAAAAAACCCAGTGGTGATTAAATACTACCAAAAGAAAGCTCTATTTGTGTGAAAAAAAAATGCTAAAAAGTTTGATTGGGTACAGTGTTGCATGACTGAGTAATTATCATTCAAAGTGTGAGAGCGTTGAAAGCTGGAAATTGGTTTGGGCAGGAAGGGGGTGTAACTGCTCTGTATGGAAGTGGTTAAGGAGCGCAACTGCTGGATCAATTCACAGATGCTGATACCCTGCAGAAGTTCAGGTTATCCAAGCCACTCATCATGGAGATCTATACCCAATTTATAGGGCACCTTGCCTTTACACAGAGAAGCTTGCGATAACTTACCACACGGTTTCATGCGGTATTTAAGGCCTACCTCTGAAAGATAATGCATAATAATTTTTAAGGAGAGATTCTTTGTGAGTTACACTGTTTTTTTTTTCAGAACTTTGTGCATTATTTTACCAGATACTCAGATGCGGTAACATATCACTTAGTAAATTATGCCCTATGTGTGACCAGAGCTTAGTAGTCTTAATTTAGGTCTACAGATAGAGACAGGCAGAATGGGTTTACATCCTGGTGCAAACACACATAGCAGATAGGGGATAGTTACAGGAACCCACTCATGCTACCCTGCAGCCAAAAACGCTGCATCCCGCAAAGCTTTTTGAGATCCAGAGCCTTGCAGCAGAGAGCAGTGTGATGTGTGTTTTATCGCAGCACACAACCCCTTTTTTTCTTTTTTTTTTCTTTTTGACAGAACTTTATTTGAAATATACAAAGTGACATTCATGTCACAAAACATATAACCAAGAAGAACCTGAAAGGATCCAGCTCAACCTCAAAATTATAACAGGGCTAGGGAGGAATACAATATTCCAATTAACCCTAGCAACATAGACCGTCACTCTCAAAGTAAAAACAGAGAGAGTTGAACCTCTAGATTATTTGCAGCATATCATATTAAAGAGGAAAGATTCCTCAAGAGTTTCATTACAGAGGAAGATAACGGTTTAGAAAACCCCAGTAGAGAGTCAAAACATACCAATTATGATTTTATTAAATCCACCTCCACCAAATCAAATTACAAACTGACACACGTTGTCATAACAGACAAGCAGCTGCATCAAACACTCCTCCATCCATACACCTATATCTAGATAATCGTGATCAATTGACCAATGGACACAGCATAATTGGAGAAGACAATGTTCTCACAGTTCACTGCAATATTTGGTTAAAATGAATAGGGAAACATGTTGTAGATAAAGCTAGTTCATAGAGCGTTCAAGATAAATAGGTAATCGGCGTGAAGGAACAGCTCCAATCATGAAATGCTGTAAAGAGGTAAATCAATCCACTATGGGAATCAGATACCGTCCTGTGCTCAACGCTAGTCATCTGCTTGGAGTAGAGCGGCTCACAGGCTGGTGAATGGTGAATGATTGCGGGTATAAATAAAATGCAGGTCTGTGTATGGAGAGGATGCTAAGCAGGGACAGGATGGAGGACGGATAATTGTCCAGCACACAGTTGTTTCAAAAAGTCTCACCACTTCCCGGCAAGTCTGTAATCTGCATCCATTTCATCCTGCAGACACCGCTTCTCACATACGTGTTGGCCCGCATCCACTCTCCTTCATACAGAGCTGATTGGCAGTCGGATATGAAGGCTGTTTGATTGTGGCCAGTCTGTACGTGTTTCGCTCGTCACAATGAGCATCCTCAGAGCTGGGAGGGGCAGGGAGAGGACATCTTTAATAGGCTTCGCTCTCCTGGAGCATTAATAAATAATTTCCTCTGTACTATTTACCCATACACCCCAACCACAGAAGTCATTCAAAACCGTGAATAAAATGACACTAAGTGCAACTCAACAGATTACAACCAAATGAATGTGTAATTGTTTGGTTTCAAAATTAAAACAAATTCAAAAATAACGAAAGTTTAATAAAAAATACAAAATATATCATTGCCCAGATTACGCTACTAACCTTCAGGTTTTAAAACTGAACATGAAAATGTATGAAAATAATCCCTGTTCATTTTATTTCTCTAGGGCTAGATCTTTTTAGTAGCTCAATTATTCCATATAGGTGACAAAAGAGAAAAAAAGTTTATCCTGAGAGTACCCTAAATGTCAGCATATATTGGTTCCTGGAATCCTGATGGGAAAAGGTACAATTACAGAGAAAGAAAAAGGAGGAAACACTTGGAAAAACCGAACTTAAAAACATAAAGGAAAAGCCGAACCTAAAAACATAAAGATGGGACGCACGCCACAACGTATCTACTCGTATCTACTACTTCTCTGGCGGGTCTGGCGGGTCTGATGGGTCTGGCGGGTCTGAGCTACCTGGCTCCCTGTGATTAATGTGGTAGCCTATACGGGAGAGTACAATATAGGACTATTTTATTGTATAAAATTTTTAGCCCTGTTGGGATTTTTTTTATATACAAATAAAGACTAGCTTACGTTATTACAAGAAGTGGAGGTTGCTCTCTGTTTTTTTATATCTTTCCTGCAAAACCATCCCTGGAGTTTGGATCCCTTGAGGCAGAGGAAGAAGTATCGCAGGATATGCCATTTGGGTCATAGCGACCAAATAAGCCTGTTTTGATCCTATTGCCGTAAGGTAAGGAGGATCAACATCATCTGGTGAGTGGGAATACTTACACTTATTAAATGCACTGGGTGGCACCTGGCTTCCTGCATCCATCCACCCATGGTTGGGATACACTGATCCAGCACAATAAGAGGAACACACTGTTTTGAAAGGACACTGAGGGAGTTCTCTCCTTTGTGGTGTTGTTTTTTTCTTTTATCATTCACCTGGATTTCCTTTATTGGATTCATTATGCACTACAGAAATGTATGGTGTTGCACAGATAATTTTATTTGATATGTTGCACAGTTAATTTTATTTGATATGTTTGCTATATATGGCTTAGGCTGATGGTGCACTGTAGCCATAAGTAAGCGCTGATATCTGCTTGGAACATATCTGGTAGAGTTTTTCCATCAGAATACAGAGGATGTGGCATGGCTGAGCAGAGGGCAGGACCTGTCCAACTTGCCCTAAATCACAGGTTTTTTAACTTGCTCGGACATTCTGTCTTCTACCTGCTCTGTAAGGATGAAGTCGGCGGCCGAGGAAGGAGGAATCACACGGGAGAGGAGATGACACTCCATTTAGTGATACCTATATACAGCACTTGTCACCTGCACATACCCCCCCCCCCACTCCCCCCCCCTCCAGTGGCAATACTCTGCAGCCAGCACTGGAACTAGAAGGCACTGCAGCACCTCACGTACCTGAAAAGAAGAAGGCGGGCCGGGAGCAGTCATCTTGGAAGCGGCAGCACCTTCTCCCCTGCTGGAGTTGGAGGTAGGGGTGGGGGAGAAAGTTCTTGGTGTCTTGTTGGGCAGTCCATCTGGCAGCACAGTTAAAGTGCTCACTCCTCACCTCTGCATGCAGTCAGCGGCATGCCAGCGCGGCGCTCCTGAATGATGTGCGCTCTAGGCCGGTGCCTACCTTGCCTATAGGTAGAGCCAGCCCTGCTCCAGAGAATGCTGCAAGAGAAAGGAGACACCCTGAAACAGGAAACCTGGGGCAGTGGTCATCGTACCAGCATAAATTGGAGAATAGGCAGGGATTAAAAGATAAAGAAGCTGCATACTCAGTAAGCAATTAAATCAACTGCTAAAAGTGTTTAAAAAAAATGGAAGGCTAATTATCACTTTAACTGCGGCAAGATTCAGGTATTCTGCCCTTCCAGACAGGGCTGTGCTGTGTGGCAGGGCTGTGTAAATCTCAGGACTAGATGGACATAAAGTTTTTTTTTGCAGAGAAGACATCTAGCTTATATATATTTCATATGTGTATTTAGCTGTTTGCCTGGAGCTCAGAGAACTTACCTTTTAAGGGATGTCTCTGTCATAGCTCAAGTAGGCTTCTGATTCCTACGCTGGTCCATACTACTGCAGGCAACACTTTCTGCCTAATAAATGAAAAAGTAGTAAAGGTAAATATATATTTCCATGCTTTTTGGTTAAAGCGTTTGTTACCCCAACACTTCATATTCCTGATATGTGCCTGTACCTGTATGAGAAAGTATCCTGTTCTCTTTTTTTATTGCTACCTTTATGTGAAATCCCTGGTGTTAATGTCCTATAAAAAAACTGGCATTGCTTTCCTATTAAAAACTGACCACACTAAGCAGGAGAACACACTGTGGCCAGTTCTCTAGCTGTGCTGGGAACTCAGCCTGCTCTCCTCCAGTGATCAGACTTGTCCTGACACGCCCCCGCTACACAGCTATTAAAGAGGAAGTAAAGCTTCTTATGATAAGGCTTACCTATAGGTACTTTAAATATCTCCTAAACATGCACCGTTTATGAGATTTTTACTTTTCATGCAGCCAGTGACATCGCTGGCGCATGTGCTCTGAAAGAACGGCCGCCCATCCCGTTCCTACGGAGCCCTGTACCATGAACAGCGGCTCCCGTGCGCATGCTCAGGAGTGACATCATCGCGGCTCCGGCCAATCAGATGGCCGGAGGACACAAACCCGGAAGGAAGACGGGTTAACATTTCGGCCGTGTAAGTGTTGTGCGGGCGGTGCAGCGGGGGCTTTGTTTTAAGGTAAGTATTTCATAATGAGGTAGTAAGCAATGCATACTAGCTCATTTTGCCTTTGCCTTTCAGGTTTTTATTTATATTTTTTTTTTGGGGAGGTTTACAACCTCTTTAACTGTAAAGCTTTGTGTGCTGCTGCTTCTCCTCCCCATCTCTTATGCAGCTGAGAACAGGGGGAATGTGATCAACTACAGAAAAGGAGAACATGGTATTTATAATATTTTTTAATATCTAGACAGAAATTTTGCCTTTCATTTCTATTTTAAACTGAATGTGCTGTTTTACAAGGTGATTGTTAAATTACATTTACTTTATTTTATGTTTAAAAAATATAGGGCATTGGTCTTTTCAAAAAATATTTTTTAAAAAAGTGAAGACGGAGTGACAATAATTGATACTAATCTAGGAATTTAACTTATCAGGTTTTGATTGATTAGAATTGAATATTACTTTTATTTTGCTTCTTACTATCTATATGTGTAATGTATTTTTCTGGAAGATGTTCAACCTGTATAATAAGTGTAAAATGTTGCCTAGTTATACTGTGACAGCTTGAATCAAGCTGTCTATTTTTATCATACAACCTATTACTGAACCTTTTCAAGCCAAAATCTGTCTTCCTGATTTCTCACACCCTATGTTGAGAGTGTCCCAGATGTCGCCAAAACAATTTGGTCCTTGTGTCTTCCACAGGAATCCTCTCCTCTTGCAATATCTAGTGTTTTAAGGCTAACTGTTACCGTGGGAACTTCATTATTCATGACCTGTGGAAATCTTCATCTGATATGCGTTTAATTGGGAGCTTAAAGTGTATTTCCACTTCTGCAGTCAGATTGGGACAAACACCTACTTTATATGTGTTACATATTCCCATTAATGAAACATAATTTAAAAAAAAATAATAATTTCCTTTCTACTTGCTTAAAAATCCTTACATGCTCTCTCTACTTTGTAATGTTTGAGAGGTGGCTGTGGAGTGATGCTTAAAGTGGTTTTTAAACGTTCGATTAAAAAAAAAAAATACAAATAATAATAATAACACACATGCCTATTCTTAACTGCTCTGTGCAATCAGTTTGCACAGAGCAGCCCGATTCTCTTCTTCTGGGGTTCCCTGCCGGCGCTCCAGGCCCTTCTCTTCATCGGGTGTCCCCACGGAAAGCCGTTTTCTATGGGGCACCCATGCGGGCTCGCTCCCGAGTCTCGCTGCTGTGTCCATTAATACAACCCCGCCCCCCGCCTCCGTGTCACAGCTTTTGATTGAAAGCAGTGGGAGCCAATGGCTCCTGTTTTGCTATCTGCCCAATGAGGAGAGCAACAGCGGCTGGAGCTGTTGCGCTCGTGCACATCGCTGGATCGGTTCCGGATCAGGTCAGAAAAAGGGGGGGGGCTCTAGGGGAAGCAGTACAGAAGGTTTTTCACCCTAATGCATAGAATGCATTAAGGCGAAAAACCTTAAGGCTTTACAACCACTTTAACATAAATATATAGGAGTGATATCTGCGCTTAGAAAAAAATCATAAACTATAAAAGTAAGGCAGCCAGCTACATAGGTAGATTACAAACCTAGAAAACATGTATAAAGAGTAAAAGCAGCGACAATATAAATTATATAAAAATGTATATATAAAAATTTAAATAAAAGTCCATAAACTATAAGGCAGTCCCAGAGTCCTTGAGAGGAAAAGGAAGAAAAACAATCCAAGGTCTCCAAGCATGGGTGATTCATTATGAATGAATAGGCACCCAATAGTGACAGCCAAAAGGAATGCTTACCAGAAGCAATTGACCCTCCTATGACAGAAAGGTCAAACCAGGCAGAAAATCAACCAAGGCAAAGGATCACCTAGAAGGGTAAGAACCTCCTCCACAAACAATCGATCACAAAGGCATTCCCACATTCATAAGGCTAAACCGTTCCAAGTATGTGCAACCCTCCGTTCCTCAGTTCCCCAGCATTACCTCAGAGCAATGGACAAGGCAATGGTGTAGATTGCACAAATAATATTTTAATCAAAAGGTAGTACACTTACATTTGTTTGGAAGATAAAGGCATATAAAAGATATTTGAAAGCCGCGGCATAAAAGCGTGCTAGGCGTCCGGTTTCCAAGTCCGCCTTACGCGTATCGTCATAAGAGTGACATCGTCATAGGCGTGATCGATTGTTTGTGGAGGAGGTTCGCGCCATCTTACCCTTCTGGATGATCCTTTGCCTTGGTTGATTTTCTGCCTGGTTTGACCTCTCTGTCATAGGAGGGTCAATTGCTTCTGGTAAGCAATTCTTTTGGCTGTCACTATTGGGTGCCTATTCATTCACACTGAATCACCGGTGCTTGGAGACCTTGGATTGTTTCCTTCCTTTTCCTCTCACGGACTCTGGGACTGCCTTATAGTTTATGGACTTTTATTTATATTTTTATATATATATTTTTATATATATTTTTATATCATTTATATTGGCGCTGCTTTTACTCTTTATACTTTAACATAACTAACCCCGTCTGTACTGTCTTTGTGGTTCTTCATTATCAGTTGTAAACTTTATTTGAACACTGTCTGTTCTAACAAAGGGTTAAAAAAATGTAGAAACTACCCTTATGCATCGTATGTAAACAAGTTGCAACTCAGTCTATGTGGGGACAAAGATATTCTAAGGCTGACCATACAACGGTCCTGCTGAACTGGCCAAGATTCGAACCGTTAATGGGCAGGCTGATTTACCAAGTTCATTGATCTATCAACTTGGGTTCAACCAGCCTGCTGGATTCTTTTGCAATTTTTCCTAGCGGCTGCTATAGCTGCTAGCAATAATCACTGTCTTCTCCTGGCGGCGATGGCTTCCCCTGCCTGCCCCCACCTACCCCCCTGTCTAGAGAAGACAATGGCCCAGCAGGAGAGATTCCCACTGTGTGTGTTGATAGGGGATTTGAGCAAATTTCTAAATTTACTCTGTGTGGGGCTGGCCTTAGAATCTGCCTTGACACCTTCTCAGAAATATCTAAAAGGTAAGAAATATTTTTTTAAAAATGTGGTATGCCGTGAATGGGAACACATAACAAACATGTAGTGGTGTTTTCTCAAAATTGACTACTAAACTGGAAACACTTTAAATTCCAAATATAGCAAACATTAAAAGAATACGTATTGTGAAGAGTGAAAATAATCTTCACACCCAAATTAATAACAGTAGCATAGTATAATATTGCTGTATTCAATTATTATTGAAGTCTCCAGGCTAAACTTAACATGCAGCACTAAGAAGGATAAATAAGCAGTACATTTTAGATGTTGTTCTTTTATACTTGTTTTTCCTTGACATTTAAATTCATATCTACAGGCTTATCATTTTGATACTTTTAATTAAGAAATGTACAGAGATATGATGTTATGGCCAGGTTTAAAGGAGATTTGCAGTCATATCCTACCTCCACTTTTCATTTTTTAAATCAAAATAATACAGTATTATATATAAAAATTACTTTAAATTTCCTCACTTATACAACATCTTCCTAAAGCAGTGAATTCTACCACTCAGCCCCTGCCATTTTCAACTATATTCTGTGCGATAAGTGTCTTTTTTCCAGCTGTTTCTAGTGAAGAAAGCATGAATAATGTAAACGTAATTTCCTGTTTTGCATTTTGGCCACTTCTGATGATGTCACAACAGGGGGCATTCTCTATCTCACAGTACAAACACATGGTCACTACCCTCACCTACAGTGCCTTGAAAAATTATTCATATCCCTAAAAATTTTCCACATGTTGTCATGTTACAACTAAAAACGTAAATGTATTTTATTGGGATTTTATGTGATAGACCAACACAAAGTGGAACATAATTGTGTAGTGAAATAATTTTTTTTACAAATAAATATCTGAAAAGTGTGGCGTGCATTTGTATTCAGCCCCCTTTATTCTGATACCCCTAACTAAAATCTAACTAAAATCTAGTGGAACCAATTGCCTTCAGAAGTCACCTAATTAGTAAATTGAGCCCACCTGTGTTTAAATTGATCTCAGGATAAATACGGCTGTTCTGTGAAGCCCTTTAGAGGTTTGTTAGAGAACCTTAGTGAACAAACAGCTTCATGAGGGCTAAGGAACACACCAGACAGGTCAGGGATAAAGTTGTGGTGAAGTTTAAAGCAGGGTTAGGTTATAAAAAAATATCCCAAGCTTTGAACATCTCACGGAGCACTGTTCAATCCATCATCTAAAAATGGAAAGAGTGCAAACCTACCAAGACATGGTCGTCCACTTAAACGGACAGGTCAGGCAAGGAGAGCATTAATCAGAGAAGCAACCAAGAGGCCAATGGGAGAATCTTTCCACAGGAAAACTATTAGTTGAGAGTTCCACAAATCTGCCCTTTACGGGAAGAGTGGCAAGAAGAAAGTCATTGTTAAAAGAAAGCCATAAGAAGTCCTGCTTGCAGTTTGCAAGAAGCCATGTGGGGGACACAGCAAACATGTGGATGGAAGAAGGTGCTCTGGTCAGATTAAACCAAAATTGAACGTTTTGGCCCAAAAGCAAAATGTTATGTGTGGTAGAAAACAAACACTGCACATCACCCTGAACACACCATTCCCACCATGAAACATGTTTGTTACAAAGAAAAATGGGCAAAAATGTTACTGTCTAGAGACATACCCAAAAAGATTGCAGCTGTAATTGCAATGAAAGGTGGTTCTATAATGTACTGACTCGGGGGGATGAATACAAATGCACGCCACACTTTTCAGATATTATTGTGTAAAAAGTTTTGAAAACCCTATATAATTTTTCTTCCACTTCACAATTATGTGCCATTTTATGTTGGTCTAAACACAAAAAAACAATAAAATACATTTAAGTTTTTGGTTGTAACATGACCAAATGTGGAAAATTTAAAGGGGTATAAATACTTTCTCAAGGCACTGTACAACTGGCCTTTGCAGCAAGGAGCACATGGAAGGACAAAGCATGCAAAACAAAACCAGATAAATTCCCAGCTTAACTTACTGACCAACCTGCTAACCAACCAAATTGTCCTGTCTAACAGTATGCGTTAAAAACAGGGGTTTAGTTTGCACACATTTGCAACTATATGCGTAAGATACAGAGCCCCATTAAGGCATCCTAATATTTTCTATAGTCCTAACTCTAAATTTTGAGGGCCTCCATAATGAAAGCACATACTTTATAATAGATAGGCAGAGGGCAGATGAGCCTGGAAGGAGCCCACCCCTCCCTAATGGCACAGGGGCTCACCAGCATCCCACACCCAGCATCCCACACCCAGCATATAGCAACATGGCTGCAAAGGTGTGCAATAGGTCCCCTCACCAATATTTCAGCAATACAAACAATCTTCATTTCCCATTTGGCATTGCAGCCACTTCTGATAATGTCACAACAAGGCGCTTCTCTACCTACTTTTAGTTTCTAGAACATCCTCAATTTCAGCACCACCTGAGCAAGGACAGCAGCCCCAGTAAGTATAGACAGATGAGGGCTGTCCTAAAGGTGGGCTGAGGAATTCTGTTAATTATACCATAAGGCCCCTTTCACATGATCAGACCGATCAGGTCTGCCTGTCCGTTTTTTAGGCGGATCTGATCTGGCCACCCATTCTCCTCTATGGAGAGGCAGATGTCAGTGGAGATTTGTCCGCTGACACCTGTCTGTCATCTGATCCAACAAGACCCGCTTAAAATAGACGGATGATGATATTTTTGCCATCCGTTCAGTGGGTCAGGTTGGATGCGATCAGATGGAAACGGACATGCTGTCTTCTTTCATCCGATCTACTTATAGAGAAGATCTATGCACAGTGAGCAGAGACAGACCTGTCATCCGCCTGCTCAGCAGGGACCAACGGAACGATCCCCGCTGAGCTAGCAGGTTCCACTGAGCCCATCCGCCCGTGTGAAATGGGCCTAAGTCTTTTGCAGAAGTTTGTTTATTATAAACAATTGAAGCAGCTTCCATTTTCATTGTGTTCAGATAAAGTGGGCGTAAACCCTTAAATACACCCAGTGAAGTAAATAGCCTCAGATGAGATGATACACAGAGATTAAACAAATCCTCCTACATAAAATTACCTGTTTATGTGCTGCCCTCTATCCTCTACAGTCGTCTATCCTCCTACCGTCTTCCAAAACACACATTTTACACAGCATCTCTCAGGAGCAGAAAGCAGTGTGGTGGGATCTTACATCACACATACTGCAGAGATAGAGCACAGAGCTTCATGAAATCTAATAGCTGATTGGAGGGGAGGAACACACCCCCTGTAGAGGTGAGGATATGTGTCATCTACTGTGTACTGGGGAAGGGCAGGCTGTCCCCCTGGGAAGTTGGCGTGTTGGCTTAACCACTTGACCTCCAGAAGGTTTCACCCACTTCATGACCAGACCATTTTTTACTACTCAGTACTGTACTAATTTAACTGGAAATTGCAAGGTCATGCAACACTGTACACAAATTAAATTTATATCATTTTTTCATACAAATAGAGCTTTCTTTTGATGGTATCTGATCAACAACAAACCCACATTTTTATTTTTGGTAAAAAGAAAACAAAAAACAAAAGTGTATATGATCACGTTTGATGTATCTAATTTCTTGAGGCTCTTAAAATGCTAGGACAATACAAATACCCCCCCAAAGAACCAATTTTTGGAAAGTAGACAGTCTGAGCTATTTAGTTTTTTGAAAAATAAGGAAATTAAATATAAAAAAATGTTTTTTTACATACCAGTGCAGTACAGCATCATAATATGACTGGTGTGTTGGTGATTGGTGGTATTTTTTAAATAAATATTTTAACCATGCGACACTGTTCTACTCTGGGGGGGCAGTGATTTGTGACTGACTACAGCTATTTCCATGGTACAGGGTGCTGTGATTGGCTTAGGTACCATGTGATAGCTGTGGGCCAATTGCGGTATCACAATACTAAGCATAGCTATTATAAATGAAACCCATTCATAACAATTGTGTTCTCATTGCAATCACATAATGAGTTGCTGGGTACTGGGAGCCACAATTTGGAAGATTATGACACAGTGGTTATTGGAGCAGTGCACCACATGCCCCAGGAGGCACGCCAGTGCGACGTACAGGTACCCCACCTGGCCTGCAGCTGCTACTGTGGGCGGACAGAAAGTGGTTAATCTATTAGAAGAGGGAGTCTTGCCGATAGCAAAGAGTGGAGGGATTTGAGAAGAACTAGACTCAGTGCTTTGGGTTCGGTTTATTACACATTACATTGAGATGTGTTTTGTTAATTTTTCATATCTGAAGTTTATAACCACTTTAAGCTTTAAAAATGCCACATAGTTCTGTTCTATATTCTGGCTGCCCCAGTTTTAATAAATGCCCCGAACAGTACACAAATTATAGAAAAAATGATCTGCATTTCTATTCATTTAAGGCAATCTGGCTTGCAATTCCTCATGCTTTTCAGCAACTGGAGAAAATTTAGCATAGGAAAGAAAATATTGCAATTAAGTTATATTTTATAGATTAGTAATTTGTAGTTAACTATGAAAGTCTCGCAAGGACAGATATAAATATACAACTCGAGAAACCTCTCCTCTTAAAAACATTCACTGGAGATAGAAAAGAGTGGGAGCATCCATGCATTAAATTACTAATAAATTAAATATAAATTAAGGTTTGAACTTAAAAGACTTTTTTTTTAACCTCAATTACTATGCAAGTATGTAAACATCTTCATAATTAAGGAGTACTACAACATATTTAAGCAAACAATACCTTTGACATTAAAATAAAACATACTGTATATTGTTTATAGTACATCATTTGCAAATTCATAACTTCAGTATACTATATATATATAGTATGTGAAAAGAAGTTTGATTTATAAATCTTGTTTTGTTTTCACTTCATAGACTGCAAGTGTCGGTAATGAGTTTTTATACTTGACCATTATACTTTCAAACATATTAAACATGGAGGTAAGGAAATGTTAAAGTTTCTTTCTCCACCTCCCTGAGATGAACAACCCCCCTTCCTCCCCCATCCCACAGTTCCATACTAACCAAGTACATGACACAGTGGCCTGCTGCAATGTTTATATTCTTTGGATTGGCTTCCTAATCCAAATGCACATTAGAGCCCTGTAGATTTTACTGGGGCTGGGAGACAGATCAGCTCCCATTTATCTTGCAGCCCTATACAAGTCTATGAGGCACTCTTGCACAGTGTAGACATAAGGTAAAGAAGCTGACTGGCCTTGGTGGTGGGAACTCAGTAAATATGGAGCTGTGAGGTTGGAGGATGGCATATTTCAGCTTAGAAGGTGAGCAAAAGGGTAAGGAAACTTTGTTTAAATGCTTCCTTACCTATTAAAAGGAAAGCTAGAATTTGATTGGTTACCATGGGCAAATTATTGACTAACCTACAGTACATTGGTAATTTATATTAGTTCAGTTGCACAAAATAATAAAAGCGTGTGAATTTATTATAGACTGTGCACATAGAATTCCTAAACCACATTTTTTACCTGAATGCACCCCTCACAATGTCCTTGCAAAGATCCATTTTTACCACATAAAGGAACAAACTTTCGCAAATGCCAGAAAAAAGTTTTTCTCTATGCAGATCTTTACCAACACATTATACAATAATGAGAATTGAGACAATAATTGCTGCCTATTACAAAAGCACATAAAATTGTTAAAAAATACATACGGGGATATTCAAACAAGCTTCTCATCACCGACCAAGACACTCCCTGTTTCATCAGTAGATTCAATTCTTAAACTACTCAAATAGTGGAATATAATTCTTGAGCATGTACTTACATAGAGGAAGAAACTAACCTTCAAAAAAAGTGTCCAAATGAACTCAAACACCACTTATATGATATAAAACATGCAAGCTCTACCAATCTTCCATTTTTACCAGATCATTAATTGGAATGATTGACTGTCTATAAACACTACTCATTCTGTTTAACCCCACCAAAAAGAAGCAAAATCTTTCCATTACTCTAAGATGTGAAACTCTCAACACATCTTCTCAATTATCACTTTTCTTTCCTCTATTATTTTGCTAACTGTTTATTTATCCTTAGTTACATTGTTTACCAGTCTGCTCTTCACAAACCATTTTTTTGTCTATTCCATGCTTACTCAACAAATCCATAGGACCCCTGAAACCTATCAGCACTTTGGACAGCTGATAACAGGATCATGCTGCAAATCACTCTTTTGATACCCTCGAGTCCCTCCTGTTCTTTCATCAATGGAGGTACTGTGTATTTTATGTACCTTTCCTACCACTACCGCACAACATGCTACTCACTCCTTATGGCAATTTTCTATGTATAAATAGCTTGTCTTTGTAACACCCTGGTTTGGTTATACTTTATGCTTGTACTAGGAACTTTCTAGATTAATAGGATATGTATTTTACATTCAAGAAATGCTATTCTCATCACTGAAGATCCCAAAATTAAATCTGAAAAATGTCCCGGATACTTTTCAGTTAATCAGAAAAAACTTTTATCGCCTTTAAAGACTCTATCACCTAGAATACAGCATGCCAATCACATATTCAACACCCACAGTAGATTGATATGTGAACTAAATAACATTCTGTTTACCTTTGTAAATCTCTACATTCCCATTACGGGTCAAAGCTTCTTCCTAAACAAACTAATGTCAAAAATCCATAAAGTTAAACAAGGAAGACTCCTTATTGTTGGCGACATGGTAGGTGATTTACTATCTGACTCTGCCTCTAAATCAAGAAAGGCCAGAACACAGTCTTGAAAGAGACTTTACCTAATTTACCTAAAAATCATCTACCCTACCCATCCTCTCTTTATAAATCCTGTTTCATTCATGGAAGCTATAGTAAAAGCTTCTGTAAATGGAGCAGCTGGGCATAGTCAGGCAATCTTGATGAGTGTCAATCGCAGTCCCTTATTTCCTCGTAACCACCACCAGAAGAATATAGCAGCAGGGGTGGGGGCAACGGATGAGGAAGGAATTTCAGTGAAATTTTAGTGAATTTCAGGAAACACAGCACCAATAACCACTTGACCTCCGGATGACTTACCCCCTTCATGACCAGGTGATTTTTTGCAATACGACACTGCAATAATTTGACAATTGCGCGGTCATGCAGTCCTGTACCCAAATAAAATGTGTGTCATTTTTTTCCCATAAATAGAGCTTTCTTTTGGTGGTATTTGATCATGTTTTTTATTTTTTCCACTATAAACAAAAAAATACCAACAATTTTGAAAAAACAAAACAAAACAATTTTTTTCTACCTTCTGCTATAAAACATATCCAATAAAAAAACTTAAAACATCTAACTCTTCATAAATGTAGGCCAATCTATATTCTGCTACATATTTTTGATTAAAAAAACTACCAATAAGTGTATATTGATTGGTTTGTGCAAAAGTTACAGCGTCTACAAACTATGGGATATACATTATACTTGAATTATTATTTATTTATTTATTTTATACTAATAAAGCCAGCGATTGGGGACTTATAGTGGGACTGCAATAATGCAGCAAACATTATGACATTAATGCGGTCATCCCCCATGTTCAGCGGGGGATCGGCGGATCGATCCACCGCTGAGATAAAAGGAGTCCGTCCGACAGACGGACAGTGTGAAAGGGGCCTAAAGGCCTAAGAAAATCTGGCTGCAGAGCAGAATACAAACAGGGAGCACAGGAGAAGATTACTTCTGGACTGGAAGGATCATTTGCCCTCTTAATGACCGGGCCCTATTTTGCAATTCGGCACTGCATTACTTTAATGGACAATTGCGCGGTCGTGCGACGCTCTACCCAAATATAATTGATGTCTTTTTTTCCCACAAATAGAGCTTTCTTTTGGTGGTATTTGATCACCTGTGCGATTTTTATTTTTTGCGCTATAAACTAAAAAAGAGTGACAATTCTGAAGAAAAACAAAATATTTTTCACTTTCTGGGGACGGCAATTTTTATTTTGCCTGGGGCGCCAAAAATTCTTGCACGGGCCCTAAGAGCATTTCCCGCGGCTCAGGTGCCCCCATAGTAAGCTGCTTGATGTGGGGGCACTCAAAGGAAGGGAGGGCCATGAGAGCTGAAGAGGGACCCGAGAAGAGGAAGATCGGGGCTGCTCTGTGCAAAACCAACTGCACAGAGCAGGTAGATACAATAAGACTTTACAATCACTTTAAATATATTATGCTCCATTTAGAAATATTTGTAGCACTCAAAGATAACTATATTAAATTTCAGAGAGAGACTTAGGCTGGCCATGCACGATACAATTTTCTGATCAATTTTCTGATCAATTTTCTTGAAATTTACCTTCAACTATGTAGTACAAAGGCCTGCCTAGTTAGATACAAGTGTAAGTGTTGTTTAGCTTTGACCTCATATTATGTGGTTTGTAGTAAATCTAACAGAAAGTGTACAACAAAAGTTGAACATGTATGGCCAGCCTAAATCATTAGCCATCAGGAAAACCACCCTCAAATTCCCCATTAGATGGTACTACGCTCAGGATAAACTCCATGCTGTTTTTCCAGAAGTACTAGATACATGTTTTAAGGGCTGCTTATCCCAGCGCTCTTTGGTTCATACGTTTTGGTATTGTGAAAGATTACAACTGGTTTGGTGCAAATTTTTGATATTGCCTCTGAAAGCTCAGGTTGTACCTTACATCCGACTTTCTTGGTATACCTGTTATTTGCACCTATTCCAGGGGTTTCATACCATGAAGAAAAACTCATCCATACCATATGCTTTGCTACTCAATGGGCCCCAGTCTTACACTGGAAATCTTCTGTTATCCCTTATTATTGTTAATTGTTGATAGATGCTGTTAGGCTAATAGAAAAATTCTCCATAATCTGCATGATAAAATGCCCCATTTTACTGCGACATGAGATACTTGGGTTTCTAAATGACATGTATTTTTATCATGAGCCTTTTCCATTCAACTGTGGCAATATACAATTTATGTTTATGCTGCTTAGCTTCTCCCATGCATGTCTGATCTGTACTAATCTGACTGTGTATGGTATTTATGACTGTCAGCTTATCTGTACCATGTTTTGGTCAATAATATTGATCCTTACTGTTCTTCATTATTATTGGTATAACATATTCGTTCACATTCTATTAATGAAGAAGTTTGTAAAAAAAAAAAAAAATCTGAGAAATTGGCCCCAGTTGTTACATAACCCAAAGTACCACATTTCCATATGAATATACAGTATAGGCATCCCACAGTGAATTCTGACAGTGAATTCTTACATTTGTTACATTTGTTCCCTTGTTTAGCACCCATATCACCCATTCCCTTTCCCCTCCCTCCCCTTAATGTATTTTCCTTATCAATACAACTAATGTCTTATCAGAACTCCTTGTTGATAAATACATAATGAGGAGTTACACTTTATTCTTTAATGCATTTCTTCTAAACCCATTCATGCCTCATGTTCCAATATTGGAACAGCAGTGATGTGGTTGTAATATATAACCTACTGCATTAGGTAACATATGAATTTTTATGCACAAATTAAAAAACTTTCAACCTTGGGCATAAATGGGTTAAAATTGTACACTTTTTCGCTCCAAAACCTTCTTTATCGCAGACTATTGCATATTACTCTAAAAAATGAAATATCTATTGCATGCCCATTCTTTGTACACTTTTATAAATTATCAATAAAGAAATATTAAACTTTAAACATACCAATGCAATTTGTCTGATAAACACAAGAAAATGCTGGCTGGCTTGTCAAATACTCTGTGAATTTGTAACTTCCTGCAGTTACCTGACTATACAACTATACAACTCTTCACGTCTGCAGACTAAAGAACATCTCACCATGTGTTATAAAGATGAGGAGGGGAGAGGAGCATAGTAATCCAAATCAGGAGCAAGCAGCCTAGGGTTACAATGTTGCTTCTTCCTAGATAAAGTACAAGTGAGCATTGTCACTGTAGGGAAGAAAGTGTGTTACTGGCAAGATTACCAGATGAAAATAAAAAGCCTGAACAAAAGAAAACAAATGCACATGTGATGATAATTCCTAAGGAGGGTAAAGACCCTACTCAATGTGCCAGTTATCAGCCGATGTCACTCTTGAACATCAAACTTAAAATCTTCCCAAAAATCTTGGGATCACCAGACTAATCCCACACATTCCCCCTGATTGAGAAGGCCAGGGCAACTAACAACATGTGCTGAATGCGATCTATTATTCTCAGACCCGTCACTCGCCTTTGGTTAATTGGATCTTCCTGCAGGGTATACTGGAACATATTGGTCTCGGGACAGGAATGCGACAGTGGCTGCATCGCTTTACTCTACCCCTCGACCACAGTGAAGGTTCTTTCAGACACCTTCCCCATACGCAATGGAACACACCAAGGCTGCCCCATTTTACCACTTATTTTTATACTCACTCTCAAACTCTTCTTGAGAACTTGTCAGGTCCATCTGGACATTAACTCTTTCACTGCCAGGCCCCTCCCCTTTTAAACTTAGCTGGCCAGGCCATTTTTGCAATTTTTCAATTGCTTTTTATTTTTCCCTTATAGCTTTAAGAACCCCCAAACCATATATTTTCTGACTTTAACTCCTTGCGATATTTGCGCAAATGTTTATCAAAACTATATATTCCCTAAAAATTCTCTAAATTCATTTTTAAAATATATAAACACAGCAAATTTTACAAAATTCCTGCTAAATTTCTACTAAATATAAAAGCTTAACCTGTATTGAGTTAATAAATACCAAATATTTGTACATTTTAATTGCACCTTTTTGTGAAATGGGGAAAACTGAATGTACATAAAACTGTAAATAACCAAATTTCTTTAAAAATCTAGAGGTTTTCATTTTTCACTTTCAGCTTTCACAATTTTTAACCACTTCTGGACCGGAAGGATTTGCCCCCTTAATGACCAGGCAATTTTTTGCGATTCAGCACTGTATTATTTTAATGCACAATTGCGCAGTCGTGCGACGCTGTACCCAAATAAAATTGATGTCCTTTTTTCCCACAAATAAAGCTTTCTTTTGGTGGTATTTGATCACCTCTGCGATTTTTATTTTTTGCGCTATAAGCAAATAAAGAGCGACAATTCTAAAAAAAAAAAAAAAAAAAAAAACCAATATTTTTCACTTTCTGCTATTTATCATTCCCAAAAAAAAAAATTAGAAATCTAAATTTTTTAACATTTTAGGCTAATTTGTTTTCTGCTACATATTTTTGGCAAAAAAAAATCCCAATAAGCATATTTTGATTGGTTTGCGCAAAAGTTATCACATCAACTAACTACGGGAAAGATCTATGTCATTTTTATTTTTATTTTTTTTTACTAGTAATGGTGGTGATCTGCGATTTTTAGCGGGACTGCGACCTTGTGGCGGACAGATCGGACCCCTAACTGACATTTTTGACACTTTTGTGGGGATCAGTGACATTACTACAGTAATCAGTGCTAAATAATATGCACTGTTACTGTAATAATGACACTGGCAGGGAAGGGGTTAATACTGTGGGTGATCAAGGGGTTAAATGTGAGCTTAGGGGAGTGATTCTATTTGTGGGGGGGAGTGGCTTGTGAAATTATCACAGAGACCTGTGATCCTACATAGAAGGATCACAGGCGCTCTGTGATCATTCCAGAGAGAAGAACGGTCAGTTGTGTTTACAACAGCTGACCGTTCTTCTCTCTCAGCAAAGAACGATCGCGGGTGTCAGGAGGCAATTAGAGCCCCCTACCCTGTGCATCAGAGTCCCTGCTGACGAGTCCCTAGCTGCACGCGCGCGAGCGACGTATACCTATATCAGTTTGCGCAGGAGGGACTGCCTGCCGCAGTATAACTGCGGCGGGCGGTCCTTAAGTGGTTAAAGGACCCCCCAAACTATACATTTTCTAAAAGCAAAGGCCAATGGAAAAAATGGAAGGTGCTACTGATTTTAAAGGCCCTGCAATATTTGCGCAAATGTTTGCCAAAACAATATTTTTGCTAAAAAGCCATTAATTAAATTAAATTAAAAATGCACTATTATTACCAGATACAAACACAGCACGTTTTACAAAATCCCTGCTAAGTTCCTTCTAAATATAGAAGCTAAACCTGTATTGAGTTAAAAAATAACAAATGTTTGTACATTTTAAATTGCTCCTTTTTGAGAAATAGTGGAAATTACATGTACAGTACGCAGAAAAATTCTCTAAAATTTCTCTAAAAATCTAGAGATTTTCCTTTTTTACTTACAGCTTTCACAGTTGTTAAAAGATCCCCCAAACCATATATTTTCTGAAAGCACATGGCCAGTAGACAAAAAGAAGGTGCTACTTATTTTTTAAGGCACCACGATATTTGCGCAAATGTTTATCAAATCAATATTTTTGCTAAAAATACACTAAAATCATTAATAGTGGTTTCATACATGGCAAAATGTACAAAATTCCTACTAAATATACAGTAAAAGTAAAAACTGTACTGAGTTAATAAATAACAAATATTTGAACATTTTAAATTGCACCTTTTTGTGAAATTATGAAAACTGAATGTACAGAAAACTGTAAATAAAAACAATTTACTCTAAAAATTCAGAGGTTGCCATTTTTCACTTACAGCTTTCAGAATTTGAAAAGTCCCCTTAGGCTTGGGTCCACACTGGTTCCATGAGCTTATATCAGGGGGAGAAATTAGGTCCGTACGGCATACCAACCTTGTTGCCAGCTGCAAGCAGTTCTGTAGGTCCATGCGCCATACGAACCTTGCAGTAAAAGAGTTAAGGGTATCATGACTAAGACTCATGAGCATAGGCTTGCTGCCTACACAGACGATTTGATTTTCTTCATTACCTCTCTATCTATTATGCTCCTGTCCCTTTTATCGGAACTGCGCAAATATAGTCAATTGTCTAATTATGGAATCAAATATACTAAATCGGAAGCAATGGCCATCAAGACAAGAGGCTTAAATCTGATTTTCTAGGTGGGATAAAGAGACATTCACTTGGTTCAGCTATATTAACATCTTAAAAATGAATGGGATGCCACATCTCATTTATTTATTAAAACGTTAACGATTAAACTCCCTCAGGGTTTCTTGAAAGATTTACATGCAAGAATTCTCCGCTTCATAGGGGCCAATAAGCTGGCAAAATTCTGCAGATCAATATTTTCCCTACATAAAAAGAAAGTGGGAATTGGATTTCCAGACCCTGTGAAATACTACTGTGACAGAACCGACCCACATTGTGCTTGAGTGCTTCCATCAGTATACAGCTTCCTCCCGTCTTGAACATAGATATCAGATATTATAGCCGCCCTACATACAAGACTAGCCAACAATAGCTTGTATTAGATCTGGAACCCTTTATTGAATAAACTCACACAGAAAATATACCCAACCAGGTCAGGTGAGCCTGATTACATTATTGTATGCAGATGAAGTTGTATACAGAAATATATTTACCATAACTAAGGAGCAATCAACACAAACAGTATTCTTCTTCCCCACTAGCAACTAATATCTGACAGTAATTTATTTAACTTGCTAATTAATTCAGCACTTAAACCAGCCTGGATGACTAGACCATTCAGCCTTACAACAGTGTTCAAATTATCAATTACCCAGGGAATCCACATCCAAGCAATGCTTTGATTATGCAGGAGTCAGACTTCATGGCAAAGGTCCACAACAGGCTATATGACAAAGCTCATTCAATATTCGATCATTCTGATACAGTGGAATTAATGTATCATAGATTTCTTCAGGGATAGTGTGAATAAATATTACTGTCCTATTTGAAGTAACCTAAACCATATTCTTAGTGTCCATTAGGTAGTTGTCCATCATTTTCTCAGCCACCCTGTGCCCCTAATAGACACAGATTCCGATACTAGGAACCTCAACACTCCAACCAGATATGGAAGGCCCTCAATTTGCCAAGATCCTACAGCGGAAACTCCTACGGACTCCTCCACTTCTCAATTAACTGAAGACTTATGTTGAGCCGTGATACCGACATTTCTGCTCTGCGCATGATTTCCTTTGCGTTTCTTACCAGCGGATTACCACCTGGTATGCCAGCCTACCCCACTTGAACAAACTTGTTTAGATGGGAGGCCGTTTCCTCACTCTCTCTATCACTTCTATGGCCTACTGATTGATTTGGATGATATGTCGGAACTCACCTTTCTACAGCATTGGGAACAAGAGACCTCTATACCTCCTTCTGGCAAGCCCAGATGGAAAGAATCCTTTGCTTTACTCACAAGACCTCCAAGTGGCTACCAGTAGGGAGACTACAAGCTCCTCACACTGTGGTAGAAAATGCCAGCAAAATGTAACCTTAGATTTTCCCAGTGTACCTAATACCTGCAGGCACTGTCGGGAATCTGAAGAAACAGCACCTGATTCATATCTTCTGGGAATACCCAAAAATAAAAATAAAAACATCTAGGATGAATTAGAGAGTACAATTAAGACCCTAATGGGAGTGTCTCTTAACAGAAATCCAGCTGCATACCTTTTGAATGACATTCCATTATTCAACAAGAAATTTAAAAATTCCTTACTCAAACATTTTGTCACAGCAGCCAAGGCCTATATTCTGGCATTATTGTAAAGTACAAGCCCCCCAACAACAGCTCATTGATGGGAGAGAATTGCAGAAATTCAGGAAATGGAAAGTCTCTGCATGATCCTGCAGTAACAGGAGAACAAATATTGGAAGATTTTGACTCCTTACTTCTATTATAGAGAACAGACTCTTCTAGCCTCTCAGTCCTAATTTGTCCTTTAGGTAAGTATCCTGCCTCTGGGATTGATCGATGCTCGGCTATCCCGGTCAGTCAGCTCAGCCTCCGCCTGCTCTCCGTTCAGCTCCCCTGGATCTGCACCGCTGAGGATGGGCTCCGCTCTTGCTAGGCTGCATGTATTATGCCTCAATCACCAACAGTGCCCCGACACACTTCTCAGGCTGGTCTGTCCTCGCTCAGTCCCGGAAACAAGAGAGAAAGCGCACTGTGAAGCAGATAGGTTTATAGGCTCTCCCATAGTCCTTCACTTCCCCCATTGCTCCCTGGGAGAACAGTTTCCCCAGCATTCGAGCAAAAATGTATTCACTAAATATATTCTGTCCCATATGTGAATTTCCCATATATCAACATTCTTGACACAGCCTTTATTAACCTGGCTATATCAAGCGATACAGTGTATTTTGTAACAGTGGAAAAACCCTTATTCAAATGTTTTTTCTGTTGCTAAAGACAAGTAAAAGTCTTCAGGATTCCCCAGGCAGACCCATCGTTTCTAGACTCAGTAACTGAAAAAAGCAGTATCTGTTTAAAAATTGCTGTTGGTGCTCCTGTTTAAATTGAGGCTTAATTCATAATAAATGAATACTGGCAATGTAGGCACACCAATCTTCTGTGGGTTCTATGGCGTTGGCGGGGACTCGCCCAGGTCTGGGGAGATAAAAACCCGATGGGTCATCGGGATCCTATTTCTATATGCGCTGCCTGCACTTTGGTTTCACTCATCATTCTTTTGACATCCTCTTTGTAAGTTACTACCATCTGAGCACTTATTTTCATTTTCAACTCACATTGGTTCTTCTTCTTTATTCCCTTGTACACTTTCTTTTCCTATCCTGAAAGCAGGTTCCTTTTTGCACTTTTTTCCCATTCCACTTATTTGCCTATATGGCTTACTTGGCACTATGGTGTTTCTTATTGGGATCCTATGGTATTCATCTTTTTCATTTTGAACCCTCTCACACCACTTACCCTAATTTGGACTTCGTCCTTTAACAGTATATTTTTTATACGTTATTTACACTAAACAATGTTGTTTTTGAACAGATCATTGGGTCACTTCATGTGTGAGATTATTGGCAAACCCTATTTTCTTTATGGGGTCCATCTGGTTCCTCCCCCTTGTTCCATCTTGGACCTTTTGTGGTGCACACCCGCCTCAGCCCCGGATCAGACGTATATCCATTCTGGTGCATCCAGCAATGAGAAATGTTTTTTCCTTTATATCCTTCAAAATCCCAGAATATCCTTGGAGATTCCCTGGTTGATTAATTGATACAATCGTGTTTTTGTAAGTATTCAAACTTCTCAGATTTTGGCTGTTCTCAAGTTGAGTTTTCAGGTATATTTGTTTTTCATCTTTATTTATCTGTGCCAATTAATTTTTACTTATAGGTATTTTACAAAGCTCCTGAAGAGTGGATGCAAATTCCACGAAACGCATAGAGCTATAAAATGACAGATCACGATATGGATTCATGGAATGTATATGAAAAAAAAATTCAAATGTTTGTTTATGTGGATTGTTTGCTTTTTTTCCTCGGATTCAGAGCATTCATGTAACGTGTATTTTGTATGTACATGGGTTCTTAATATAGTATAATACATTACATATTCGTCATTGATGTTATATGCATTACACACGTGCATGTTCATTATTTTTCTCCATGGTATCCATTCGTGTTTTTTTTAGTCCCAACTTAATTCATTTGACCGACATGTTTTGATTATGACAATTGTTGCTTGACTTTTCCGTCATGTAGCCATTGACAAATAAATCAATATTTGGCACCAATTGTTCTTTTGTTCTTTTGATTTAATAACAGCTAATGTTTCACCTCATTCAAAGTCCCACTGGCCCCCCTTTTTCCTTTCACAATTTCAGGGATGGAGGTTTTAGCTGTGGTGCTGCAGATCTATTTTCTTAATTAGAATAAAACACATCCCCCACAAAGTGGTAGTTAGCAAACAAGGCAAAGTGTGACCAGCATGGGGTTAAGGAACCCTTGCTTAGGCCTCTAGGAAAGTACCCAGAGGGTACATGGTACCCTAGACCAGTAGACGCCAGGGGGTTCCAAGAATGAAGCACATGCCGTGGTGCCTCTTAGTGGTAAAGCAAGTGGGGCTTGCACCCTGTATTCAAATGTGTCAACAAAATCTTAACAGAATCTTATTAGAATGTCTCCCGACCAGAATCTTGGTTAGGCAAAGGTCCAATAGAGTTTTAAAATTGATGTTAGGAGTCATTTTCAAAATGGGACCTACTGTAATTCAAGTGATTTAGTACTGTGCAAGTATAGTACATGTACTGTACAGAAGACAGAGATTATGTGCACACAGCTAGTAGGGATTAAACAATATGAATCACTCTTTGAAGAGCTGATCCCATGTAAAAGTGGGTGTCCAGTGTGGACCTCTGTTCATAGCTGGCACACTACACCTTTATTTTTAGCTCAGATTACAATCTGCCTGGTCTTTAATTTTATAAATGGCCTACAAAAGAAATTTGTGTGCAATGTATTGCTGGTTTCTAAAGCTAAAAATGGCTGGGGATCTGGTTAATAATGAGGACCAGGTGAAAATAAAATACTGTAATGTTCCGGTACCTTTGGTACCCTAAATTACACTTTCCACAAGTGTATGCGCCCCACCATTTACTTTTGGAAAGGTGCGCATACACCTTTAAGACTGGAGCTGTCATCACCCAGCGCCGGACTAGATGGCTATTTAAAGCGCCGGTTCTCACTCACATGTGTTCGTTCAAACACCTTTACCTGGATGCTATCCTTGCTTGAAGCTTCCATGCTTGCAAGCTTACCTCGCTGACGGAACCTCGCTGCGCTGATCCCTGTATCCCGCTACTGGATCATCCGCCTCTCCTGAACCACCCTTCGGCTGTATCGCTAATAGTGCTAAGTACCCCGCAGGGGAATTCTCTATAAACTTATACTAAGCTTACACTATCTAGCTCTGCATAGTAAAGACTGTTTATCACATCTGCATAACTAGATTGCTAGCTCTTGAGACTACTGCTACTTTTCTGCACTGGGTTGATCTCTTTTGTATGTCCACCTGCTATTCTGTTATCTGCTACCATACAACATTGCTAAACCTTCCTGCATCCATCTGCTACTGTCTCACCTTCAAGTGTCTATCACCTACCACCTCCACTCAACCTATCCCTCAACCTTCATCATTGTGTTACCACATACATAAAGTCACTCTAGGAACCAGCTTGCTAATTGTGTGTATTTACTGGCTGAAATAAGACCTTCCACACATGATGAGTCATTGAGGTTGGGAATGGTATCTCAGCATATCTCTTACATGACTACTGACGTGGAAATATTTCTGCAGCTGAAAATCCACACCATATAAGAAACGCAGGAGCGTTACAAATACATTTAAGGAGAATGTACTCACTTCAATTTCTGGGGTGTTTTTATGTGAATAAATTGCACTTTAATTGTGATTTCTAGATTTTAAAATAAATGTTGGGAGCCCTGTTTCAAAATGGGAATAAATTACACATTAAATAGTTTATAACTAGATTTATAAATGGATGTAGGGTGTCCTGTTCTAATTGGGGACCAGTGCAAACATGTAATACTCTGAACAGGGGCAAAACAATCTTTATTAGGCTTTTTCTGGAAAAAAAAATAAAATATGACTGTATTTTATTTGCATTATCTATGCTGGCATATGTCCTTTTTATTGGATATATATTTAACTTTTAAGAGGACATTAATTAAAACTGTGAGCTATCAGTGCATTCTTTAACCACAAAGATTCCCATTGAAAGCACTGAGAAATTTTATGAGTCTGTATAGCAACAAACTAGTGTTGTGAAAGCTGGTGGCTGGTAATTGTAGTTCCACATGAGTGAAAGACCAAGCCCCCAGTTAATGCAAACATATAAAATGTTTATTGGTCCAACAACAAACCTAAAAAAGGTAAAAAGGTTTCTGTGTGAACAGACTGGACTGTGTAAGTGTCAATAATCCCACATGGACATGACTTGAAAAGCTGAAAACACATACCATTAATCAAGCAGGGGAGAGAGGAGATCGTCTTCCCAAGTAAAACCACTCGATCTCCCAGATGGAAAAAAGCAGATGCTTTATATAAGGATATGGTAAAAAGCCAAATGTGTACCGCTATGATGGACTACTGGCACAATGTGGAAAAGCCAGGGATGTATTTTTCAGGATAGGATGCAAAAAGGTGCAAAAAGCCAGGGATGTATATGGCAGCCAAAGATGGCAAGAGGCTGTGCAGTAAGGCCGCGGGCTCACCGATCAATCCCAGGACAATCCTGGGAGACTCAGGCAAAGGATGGGTAGCCAAAGCTTCCAGACGGTGCACCAGATGCAATGTCACGGTCACTGAAAGCAGTGCGTGTTTGGACACCAGGGGATAGTAACAATGTTCTGTGGAGCAATCACTCAGAAGGCTGTCGTTATGATGACGCTTTTTGAGCATGGCCCACCTTCAGGTCATGTGACAAAGGCAGCCTATGAGAGAGTTTTGATCTAAATAAAAAAATGTTATCTTATATTTATTTTTCTCTATAGGATATACAGTACAATTCAGGGAATATAATTCTATTACATTGTCTAGTGTTTTTACGTTTTATGCTTGTGCAGTATTAATGTTGTTATTTATATGGTTATGCTGGAGGAGGAGATCACTCTGCCTTTAAGACACAAGATTTATTCACACAAGAGCCTTTTTATCTTTTTTAAGTGTGTTGTTGGACCAATAAACTTTTTATATGTTTGCATTAACTGGGGTTTTGGTCTTTCACCCATGTGGAACTACAATTACCAGCCACCAGCTTTCACAACACTGGCTTGTGGCTGTACAGATTCATAGAATCCCTCAGCGCATTCTTTGAGGATCTTTGTGGTTAAATTGTTATGCTTGAGCATCATAATTGGTGCTTACGGTTTCACCTCCCAGCAGCGAGAGATTTCAGTTTTGTTCCACCATTTTATGAACTGAGTATCATTGCACAGCACCTGAATTGTCTATTTTGGAATTTAAGTGCAATCACTCTTGTGACCAATAAATATTGTGAATGTACAACCTAAAATTAGTTGCAAGCTTGAACACCTCACAGTGATTTCACTTTACATACATGAACCAAAATGATAAATAATAGTGCAACGCAACAATCAAAATTCAATAAGTGTCCTTTTTCATTAAACTCTAGTATTCAATGTCCAATGAGAATAGGATTCTTTTTCAAAAAATCACCCTGATTAATACAAATCACGTGTAAAATTGGCCATTTACCTCCTTATATGACCTCACTGTTAGATTGAGGTTCAAAAACACTTAATAGTGGCTCGTCTTTAACCACTTCTGGACCGGAAGGATTTGCCCCCTTAATGACCAGGCCATATTTTGCGATTCAGCACTGCCTTACTTTAACAGATAGTTGCGCGGGCGTGCAACGCTGTACCCAAATAGAATTGATGTCCTTTTTTTCCCACAAATAAAGCTTTTTTTTGGTGGTATTTGACCACCTGTGTGATTTTTATTTTTTGCGCTATACACAAAAAAAAAGAGCGACAATTCTGAAAAAAAAAAAAAAAAACAATATTTTTCACATTCTGCTATATAAACATTAAAAAATCTAAATTTTTTAACATTCTAGGCCAATTTGTTTTCTGCTACATATTTTTTGTAAAAAAATTGCAATAAGCATATTTTGATTGGTTTGCGCAAAAGTTATTGCGTCTACAAACTACGGGAAATATTTATGTAATTATTGTTTTTTTTACTAGTAATGGCGGTGATCTGTAATTTTTTGTGGGACTGCGACATTGAGGCGGCCCAGCCTCTTGCGCGTGACCGACGTATAGTTCCAGCGGTTTGTGCAGGAGCGGCTGCTTGCCGCAGTATAACTGCTGCTGGCGGTCGTAAAGCGGTTAATGCCAGTACGAGTTACTATTAAAAGCAGCTTAAAAGCAGCATATTACATGGTGAAATGGTTTTGTATTGTTACTACTATTTTATATGCATGCATAAATGTTCATAGGGTCTTTAGGTACAGAGGAATCCCATATAGCATATTTCAGTTTCTTTTAACAAGGATTTTTAGATAGACCACCACAATAAATATTGTTTTTTTAAGAATATTATCATTAGTAGTAGTAGTATTTATTGTTGGTTGTTGGTGTCAATTCAATTAATAATGCTGAGTCCATCACATAGAACCTTTAGGCCTCATTCACACCATACCTGCAGAAAAACTGATGGAAACTGACAGGCAGATTTCACTTGCAGAGACATCAGTTTTCATGTGTGTTTCAGTGAGTTTTATAAACGTTGCAGATTCCTGCATAGAATAAATCTGTGTTGTGGTGTAAACAGGGCATAAAGAGAATAAATGTTTTTGTTTTTTTTTGCCCTTGCAGAATGCTTGCAGGAAAACTGACAACTCTGCACATGGTGTGAACGAGGCCTTAAAAACAGAATTGTCGGTTTTGGAAAAAACAATTATACTCTCCTAGGTGGATGCAGCATTGAACCAATGCTGCACCTGTCCCCTGCTGCCTCCACACCGAGAACTGAGCGATCAAAGATTCTAATTGCTCAGTTCTCAGTGAGCAGAGAACCTGCTACTGACAATATCTTGTCAGTCAGCTCTCTGCTCTGCCCTTTCAGTGCTCTTTTGGAGTGCTGAGCTGTGGAGGGGGCGGTATTGGCTGGCTCAGGCTCTCAGTGGCACGCTGAAAGGCTGATCCAGCTGCCAGTCAGGCATCTGGGTGGATCTAAACATGAAAGTCAGGATGTCTTTAGAGTCTGGACTGGCTGAGTGACTTCAGCCGATAGCCAACTTTACAAAGGGTAAAAAAGGCAGTGCTTTGGTCACAGGCATAAATTAAATGCAAACCTAGTAACTAAAACTAGATAAAAGATAAGGTTGCTAGCACAAATGATATGATAAAATCATTAAACACATAGACAGATAAAGTGCAGCGCCAACTCCTAAACAAATCAAAAACAGTTGCCTGTAGATTAGACAATGCTCTTTTGTTCACCAATATGTCCTAATAGATATGAACAGATAGGACATATATCATAAACCATACATTAAGACCATATAAATAAACAGTCCATTGGAACTAAAAGGAGTTTGAAACCAGAAGGCATGATGATGTTAATAAGTCCATTGTGTCACAGGAGATAAATCAAGGCAGAGAGAGAGATCCCCACTTCCAAGAATGAGACCTAATTCCATGTGCCACAAATGGATGTGCTCTTACCAGAAGAGGTGGACCCCCCAAATGAATGAGTGGTCAAACAAGCTTGTGGGCTTATTCAGCAACCATCAACTGCAGTCCATGGAGAGAAAGAGAACGTTCCTTGGTCTTATTACAGGCACATATACAGAAATAATCCCCCTCCAGGCAAAGCCCCCACTGGTATGGGTGGGCATTAAGTGAACCTCAGAAGAACCAAAGAAACTCCAAATGGTATAGTACGTACAGGATACTTTTAATGGTAAAACCGGTACGAACTACTCACATGTCCATAAATGATTCACAGCATGTAAACAAAGAAGAAAAATGGCCCTGGCGTGTGCGTGCTTGCGTCGACGTGGGCGTGCCAACTTTAGCCCACTGCATACAAGTGACAGGAGTACAGAATAAAGCGCACTCCTGTGACTTACAGGTAAATTAGATCCAAAAGAGCTTTGGCTGTACTTCTCCTTTTATAAACTCATTTTCGTAACTGCATGTACTTGAGTTCAGCTATGGCATTTTTAGGGTCCATATAGGGTTTGTATGTAAACCTTAACAATGATCTTTTTTACTTGCCCCCTTTGCTCTGTTAAATACAGTATATAACTGAAAGCATTTTGTTCTGACAAGTGCAAAAAAAAATACCTGGTGATCCTGACAGAAATCTAGTTCGCTTGTAACCTCCTGTACTTTCTGTTTTCTTAATGCTGTCAATGCTAAATTTGTCTTCCCCAGTCATATTTAAACTTCTGTACATTTTAACTAACAATTCATGACTTTTACAAATGATACACTGTTACATTTGTAGGAGGGATCCACTATGCTAAATCTTGCTTGCCAATTGCCACAAATATCTGCACTTTTACCAACCTACAAATGAGGCATTTAGCCCTAATTCCCCTTTGGCATGTGTTAACATTTATTCCTTCTACCAGGTGCAGCAAAATGTTATGACAGGTGGATTGTGGGGTGCAAATGCTGGGAAAACGGAAAATTTATATCAAATACTTACTGTAATTTTCCTTTCCTGATGGACTCCATGGCAGCATACGTTTGGGTAGTCCCGCCTCCACTCCTACCCTATAGGACCCCACTCCCATAAATCCTTGCTCCCTTTCAGCATCCGTGTTCTGTAACTAGCCTACTCAGGAACTGGGAGGGGACTCCTGCTGCCATGGAGTCCATCAGGAAAGGAAAATTACGGTAAGTATTTGATATAAATTTTCCGTTTTCCTGACAGACTCCATGGCAGCATACGTTTGGGAAATAACTCGCCAAAACACAATTGGGTGGGCAGATGCTGATAAACTTTAATTAACACCTGCAACAGATAACACTTGAGCACCAAAACCAACAGAAGAAAGAGCCGCCGGCTCAACACAATAATGTGACATAAATGTATGAATGGACGACCAAGGCGCTGCTCTGCAGACCACATCCGGAGCGACATGTCTTGAAGCTGCCCATGAAGTAGCGACACGTAGTGCGTAGAATGTGCAGTCACCGCTTTAGGAGGAACCAAGCCCTTCTCTCTATAAGCCCACTGAATCGCCTCTACTATCCAGGAGGCAACTGATCTTGAAGAAGCGCGCATACCTTTGTTCTTCCCAGACAATAGGACAAAGAGATAATCTGTCTTCCGGAAAGAGGCTGTAGCTTCCAAGTACTGTCTGAGCGTGTTGCCCACATCCAGAGGATGGACTTCCGGAGGTTCGGCCGATGAATTGAAAGTAGGGAGAACAATTTCTTGGTTCTCATGAAAGACCGACGTGACTTTAGGCCTTGCTCCTAGCATTGGAATGAGGACAACTCTATCCGGGAAAAAAGTCAGAAAAGGTTCCTTACTTCCCAGACTTTGGATCTCTGACACCCTTTTAGCAGATGTGATGGCCACCAGAAAGACCATTTTGAGGGTGAGATGTTTCACTGATATAGGATCTTCAAGACTTGAGCCAACCGATAATAAGAAATCAAGGACCAGAGGCATGTCCCACTTGGGGAATCTCAGCTTCTTCTGTGGCCTTAGCCTTACTGCCCCTTTGAAAAATTGTCTGATCAAAGGATGTGCAGCCCAGGAAATGCCTGTGAAAGCAGATATGGCTGAGACTTGTACTCGTAGGGCGCTTACTGAAAGAGGCAACTCCAAACCCGATTGAAGAAAAGAAAGAATATCTTGCACGGAAGGAGATGACCAGGACTTTCCTTTGGACTCTAGGAAAGAAGTAAACCTAGCCCAAATCCTTTCATAGGTTTTATTCGTGCTCTGTCTTCTAGCACTCAAAAGAGTTGGTATGGCTACTTCCGGACATCCTAACGCTTCCAGCCTTCCCCTTTCAAAAACCAGACCCGAAGGTGCAGACGGGCTGGGCATGGGTGAACGATGGAACCCTGGGACAGCAGATCCGTCCTGAGAGGAAGAGGGACTGGGTCGCGGTAGCTCAGTTGGAATAGTAGGGGAAACAACGGTCTGTTGGGCCAGAATGGGATTACTGCAACCACTTTGACTGACTCCATCCTGACTCTCCGCAGGAATTGAAAGATGACTGGTACTGGGGGGAAGGCATAAGCCTTGTGAAACCTCCAGCAATCTGTCAGGGCATCCACCCCGAATGCTCTGGGATCTCGGTTCCTCGAGTAAAACTTCTGCAACTTCCTGTTGTTGAAGGAGGCAAATAGATCCACCTCTGGGATGAACTCCAAGGACAGGATCCAGTTGAACACATCCTCGTGGAGAGACCACTCGTTGTTGTTGAGTTGTGTTCTCGAGAGGAAATCCGCTTGTGTGTTCTGAGCCCCTGGTATGTAAACTGCTGACAGATTGACCAGATTTCCCTGAGCCCAGGTCATTATTGGCTCTACTTCCTGAAGCAGGGATGCGCTGCGAGTTCTGCCTTGTTTCCTCACATAGGCTACTGCAGTCGTGTTGTCTAACCTCAGCATGACTGAGGTGCCCCGAATGAGGTGGCTGAAGGCTAGTAACACTTGAAAGGCCGCTCGTAGTTCCAAGATGTTGGACACAGTCTGGCGAGACCGAAAGTCCCATTTCCCTTGTGCCATCTCTGTTCTGCAATGACCACCCCAGCCGGTGTTGCTGGCGTCTGATGTCACTATCACCCAAGATATGGGGGCTATGGAGTGACAATTGCTCAAATTCTTTAACTGTAGCCACCACGGAAGCCAGCTCTTCATTGTTGCGGTTATCACAATTCGCTGGGAATTGCTGACTCCGTTCCATTGTTGAAGGAAACCCCTCTGAAAAGGCCTCATCCTCCAGAGAGCCCACTTCACCATAGGGGCTGCCGACACCATGGTGCCAATTACCCTTAGGCATTGTTTTGCTGTGAGACGGGATGCTGACAAAGCTAGAGACACTCTGTCCCTGATTACCGGAATCTTTTCTTCTGGCAGAGAGATGGTACTGTTCTTGGTGTTGAACAGCACACCCAAAAAGACCAGGGACTGAGTGGGAATCAGATGGCTCTTCTCCCTGTTCAGGATCCAGCCGAACCTCTCTAGAGACGAGATGACCAGAGCTATATGTTCCAGGATGACAGACTTGTCTTGGGCCAGAAGAAGGAGGTCGTCCAGGTAGTGATAAAGACGGACCTCTCTCAGTCTTATCAAGGCTACCACCGCTAATAAGACCTTCGAAAAGGTACGAGGCGATGTGAAAAGCCCGAAGGGGAGACATACAAATTGTAGATGACGCTGGCCGACCGAGAATCTCAGATATTGTTGAAACTCTGTTGCCACTGGTACGTGGAAGTATGCATCCTTCAGGTCTACTGAGACCATCCAATCTCCTGGTTGAACGGCTTGCTGAATGGAGAATAGAGTCTCCATCTTGAATTTTTCTCCTTTGATGAAGCGATTCAAGTGCGTCAGGTCTATCACTGGTCTCCAGGCGCCGCTCTTCTTGCGCACCATGAACAGAGGAGAGTACACTCCAAGTCTTCTTTCGGATTCTGGCACTTGAACCACTGCTCCTTGAGTGACTAGCGAGTCTACGTAAGACAAGAGAATCTCTCTTTTGTCGCCTGACCGAGGAAGGGAGGTAGGAAAAAATCTGTCTCCGGGAATACTGGTGAAGGTCCAAGAATGACCTGCAGAGACCGTGTTGACGACCCAAGTATCCCGGATTGAGGCCGCCCAGACCTGCCGAAAGTGAAAGAGACGACCTCCCACCTGACTGGCCTGAGCGGGCCCAATCTCAAAAGGACTTCGTCGTATCTCTATCCCCAGACGGATTGCTCTTGGGGCCTTTCCGAAAGGAAGACTGCCTGGATTTCCAGTTTCTACCAAACTCCCTTCCTGGCCTATAACTACGTGCCTCCCTGGCACAATCAGAATTTTGTCTTCTAAGAGGTGGCCTTTTCTGACCCAGAAGACGTCTATCCTGGGGGAGAAAGCCCGATTTACCACCAGTAGCCTTGGAAATGGCGCTAACTTATTCCCGAAGAGGGACGAACCCTCAAAGGGAATGTGACACCACACCTGCTTAGAAGCAGGATCAGCCAACCAAGGGCCCAACCAAAGTGCACGCTTCGCCGTAACAGATGATAGCATTCCCCGGGCTAACAGGCGAATAACATCAATAGACGCCTCCCCCAGAAAGGCTGAGGCCAGTTTCAACTCTTGGATAGGAGAGTTCTTAGCTGCATCTTCGGAGAAGCTTCTGAGGGAATCATCCACATTGTCCACCCATACTTCCATGGCTTTGGACAAAGAAGCCAGGGCCAAAGCCGGTTTACAGGCAGCACCTACTGAAAGATAGACACGTTTCAGATCCGTGTCGATTTTCCTGTCAAGAGGGTCCTTGAAGGAAACAGTATCCTCAAGAGGCAAAGTTACATGCTTCACTAGCCTCATGACAGCCGCATCTACCAGAGGAGGAGTCTCCAGGTGTCTGACTTCCTCTTCCTTGAATGGATAGAGCTTAGCCAATTTTGAGATCATAGAATTCTTTTTCTCCACCTTGCTCCATTCTTCCGTTATGATTTCTCGTAATTCAGGAATAAATGGGAAATTCAGCCGTTCCTTGCTCAGCTGTTTAAAGAGTTTTCTCTGCTTCGGGGCCGAAACTACTGGATCTTCCCAGTTTAAAGTTTCTCTGACGGCCTTTACTAAAGGTGGAACCAAATTGAAAGAGAATCCTAAACTTGGTTCATCCTGATCCGAATCGCTATCAGACTCGAATACCGAGGGATGGCTAGGTTCAGAGGATTCAAGGGCTCTTCCGCTAATGGCCTCTCTAGCTGGAGATACAGATGGCTCTGGCGCTGGAGATTGACGTCTATTAAAATCAGCCAGCGAATCCTTGACTATGCGTTTGACCATAGACTCAAGTTGTTGGTCAGATCTTCCCCTTTCATTCGATGCTCAGGAATAACAGGAGTCGCATAGTGATCCACCGTCCAGTAAACGGATACCACAGCCCCAGCACTTAGTCTCGCTGGATTGGCGTGAAGACCTGGGAGGTGACCGGTCTTGCTACGGTATCTGGACTTGGGTGAGCCATGTTTGGAGGAGGAGCGGTGATGCTGCGGGTTAGCATGGCGGTCCTCCCGCGTGCCCTGCTGTTGTTCCGTCCTAGAAGAGGAGCTGCAAAGGAAAACACATAAGGCAATACAGTAATGCGCCCATCCGTACGTCCCGCTCCCCCCCTCATGCAGCCCTGCACTCACCTAAGAGAGGGCTGGTCACAGGGGAGCGGTGACGGGTCCATAAAGCAAAAGGAATCACTGGAATAGATAATGCATATAAATATACCAAGATGGCCTAAAATGAAGACCCCCATAAAAGAAACCCACATACCTGAAATCTAGAGTGTCAGCTCTTGGGAACAGGCTACAGGCTGGGCGCTGTGATGTATAGTCAGTTCCACCGACTGTGGAACTGACAGCTGTTTAAATCTGGCGCCGGCCGTGACGTCACGGTCGCGGCATACTGCGCATGCGCAAGTATCGGCATTCGCCGCTACTGCGCATGCGCGAACCAAGCCTCGTTCTCGGTCAGTCGGCGTGCATGCGCAGAGCGACCGAGGACGCCAGGGATGGAACGCACAGGAACCACCAGGAAGACTATGAACGGAACGAGGAGCCGCACACTGGACCACCAGGCAGCGCTAGACCACCAGGTATACAAGAGGGATAAAATAAAGAGAAAAAAAAAACACTTACCCCTCCAGTCGCACTAGACACCAGGGATACATTAGAGCCAGGCATCAGGACATCCAATCCAGCGTTGGGGCAATACAATGAGGCCACCCACCACAGCTGGGCCATCGGCCATGCCATTACTAGCCCGCTTTGTCAGGCACTTTCTCGGCTCCTCTTCAACTTGACCATCCCATACCCTGCAGCAGCAAGGGCTTATTGGGAAAACAGGTCCTGCCGACTCCCAACGACCCTGCGTCATATAAAACGACCATACTCGTAGGAATTCAGCACCAAACAGGTGCATGGAGGAGGACAAAAAAAGAACACGGATGCTGAAAGGGAGCAAGGATTTATGGGAGTGGGGTCCTATAGGGTAGGAGTGGAGGCGGGACTACCCAAACGTATGCTGCCATGGAGTCTGTCAGGAAATGTTATTCAACCCAGGCACATTTTTTTAAACATATGCCCCCAGAATGTTTAATAATTTCTTCTCCTTGAATGAGTGTGGTGATTTTTTTCACGTTACAAGATTTTTCCAGTTGTGGAATTACATACTTCATAATATCAAATGAATTCTATACTTATTTTCATCAATCTATAAAAATGTTAATGTGAAAAGAATTTGTTTTCTATCAATGTTAAATTAGACCTTTACCAAATTGCTCATCTCTTCAATATTCTTTTCAATAATAGTGGAATAAAAAAAGCACAAAATGTTTAAAAAAAATTGAAGTTTTTAAAACGTTACGTTCTTGGAAGTCCATGCTCTGTTTTCTTTTATTAAAACAAGAATATGAAAAATAATTTTTCACAAAATTTTCATGAAACATTCTTACTAGAAACCCCTATTAGAACCTAAATGTCACAATGTGTAACATGTGTAGGTTATTAAGCTTGAGGTCATTGTAGAACATTGAAAGGTCTTCATAGTAAAGTATTTCTTTAGTACTAGACTGGTTATTATTAGTACAAGTGAAAATGTCAGTAGTATTGTATTAAAACTAATTTGCTACTTTAAAATAACTTGCAAAGCATGTAACTGTTTTTTTAAAACTGGAGCATAGAGGAGTGGAAGTATTGTCCATAACATCCAATCAGAATTCATATTTAACTTTCCCACTGCAGGTTAAAGAATGCCTGCTAAAGCCTGATTGGTTGCTATGAGCAGAAATCTTTTTTTAAGAATCTTTCTCTGTGCCTATGTAAATATCTTGTAGTAGTCATGAATAAAACAAGAAATGATTTGCCTACACTGTAATGTAAATGGCTGAGACAATAAGGCTAGAGATTATTTTCCTTTTCACCTCTTAATAAAAATATGAGTGCTCAGCGCATTTTGCTGGGTTGTTTAATGTTTGTTTGTGAACACTAGAGAGCAATGAATGTTCTACATTCTTCTTTTTATTGCAAAAGCCGGTTTGGAACACCTGATGCTATGCTGAATTATACCATACAGGAATGTTGTTGCCATCATCAATTTATCAGCATCCCTTTTATGGCTTGGAAATCTATCATTAATTTCTCGAAGGAGCTACTGCATCTAGATATTGAAGGCTGTAATCCTCTGTTTAAGCATCATATGTTCCTTACAGTACACTTCTGATCACCTTATCTTCAGTTTATTACTTTGAACAGTTCCCTTCCCACAAAGAGATTTTTTCCTGCACATATTATTAGCTTTCAGCGGCAAGGGGAATAACAACACTCTACCATCTCTTTTGAACTTACAGCTTTAGTCATCGAAGAGACATGTATATAGTCTCAAGATCTCTTAGCCTACCACCCATCTTTCTTACTGAAGGCTTTGAAGTCTGGACCTTCGTAAATGGTTTTATAACCCAGACTTTTTATACCTAATACACCTGTGATCATTATCACGGAAAGTATTATACACCTTAACATTCCACCTTGAGAATAACATTTGAATCAATTTTAACATTTGGTTTTAATTACTCCCAAGAATAACATATAATAAAACTAGCCTTAGACACAAGATAATATCAGATGTTTGGACAGACAAATACATGTTCCAACAAATAATCATCCTATAACCATGTACTCTCTGATTACCTGAGCATGCATGTTATTGTCAATAGGGAACACGGCAGTCAGAAACCCAGATTCTTGGCCTTACCTCAGGGAAAACCAATCCAGTCACACAGAAAAAAAAAATCCTGTCATAAAGATAATTTTCCCTAAAAAATAATCAGCGATTAGATTTAAAAAAAAATCGATCTAGTAAGAATGCAACCACTACCTCTTAAAAAAAAGACCTTTTTCTGTTTTGAGTTTAAAAGTTTTTATTGTAAATGAGATGCTAAATGCAAACTTATACAAAAAGACATATATGACTTGATTTACTAAAGCTGGGGAGTTCAAGATCTGGTGTAGCTCTGCATAGAAATCAATCAGCTCCCAGTTTGTATGTCAAAGCTTAATTGAACAAGCTGAGGTTAAAGCTGGTTGGCTACCATGCATACCTGCACCAGATTTTGCACTCCCCAGTTTTAATAAATTAACCCCATAATGTGTATATATATATATATATATATATATATATATATATATATATATATATACACACACACACACAATGCTCAGCATAACTCAGTACATCCCTTTTGAAAAGTAATATTTTAATCAATATCTCAATGAACACAAGAACAATTTCCAAAAGTTTGACAAAACTGAGTTTTATAGAACATTTTGTTTAGCTCATTACATGAAAGTAATATTACTTAGATTACAAAATCTTCAGTTTTACTCAAATTAGTTGAAGCAAAAAATGAATACACCCCACAACAAAAACTACTACATCTAGTATTTTTTATGACCTCTATGATTTGTAAGGACAGCACCAAGTCTTCTAGGCATGGAATGAACAAGTTGGCAACATATTGCAACATCTATCTTTTTCCATTTTTCAAGAACGACTTCTTTTAAAGCCTGGATGCTGGATGGAGAGTAATGCTCAACTTGTCTCTTCAGAATTCCCCATATGTGTTCGATTGGGTTCAGATCAGGAGACATACAGTACTTGGCTACTGAATCACTTTCACCCTGTTCTTAGTGGCCTTAGATGTGTGTTTTGGATCATTGTCATGTTGGAAAAGTACACAACGACCTAGGGCACAGAGTGGTGGTAGCATCTTTTTTGAAATATAGAGCAGTACATTTCTGAATTAATGATACCATGATCTCATGCAGCCCCACACCTTTGCAATGCCATACAGTTTTGAAGCCTTTTGAAACATTTATCTTGGTCTCATCACTCCAGGGTACAGCGTCCCAGTAGTCTTTTAATTTTTCAGCCGGGGCCCTCGCGGGTTATTTTGTGCATTGACTTTAGAAGAGGATTGCTTTGTGGATGACACCCATTCATGTCATTCCTCTCCAGTGTATGCTGTACTGTGCCACGGGACATTGTCGGGGTATTACCTTCCATGGACGGCCTGGACGTCTCTGTGAGATGATTGCAGGTCCATCTTTGTTAAATGTTTGAATCACTTTTGCTACAGTAATCTGAGTGATAAGTAAAGCGTTGATGATCTTCTTGTAGCCTTCACCTTTCTTGTGCAAAGATTTTTTTTCTTTCTCAGGCCATGTGACATATCTCTTTGATGTGGTGCCATTGCTGACAGCATGAAATGAGAAGGGGTTTTCTTTGTTAAGTAACACCCTTTTATAACCAATTGTCTGCTGGACACCTGTAGTTAAATTCTTGTTAATTAGGATTTTGTTGTCTAAAATTTAGCTTTGATCCTAAGACTATCATTTTTTGCAACATGGTCTTGAATGAATTTGCTAGGAAAAATACTTTTTTTGTGAGCAAAATAAAAAATCTTGTGGGCCATAAATGGACCACATTTGTGGGAGTATTTTGAAGTATAGTGTCCCATAGGAAAGGTTGATTCTGAAAGGAAAGTAAAGGTTTCTGACAAATCTGTTGGGGTGTACGTATTTATGCTGAGCACTGTACATATATTCTACCTAAACTTGTGATCGTTTTTAAAATCCCACTTAATTTTTTTATGAAATGTAAGTTCCTCAAAAAACTATAGCTCCCACTTGTTACACTCAGGATACACTATCCATCTTCTGAGGAAGAGCAGGGCTGAGGGGATCCTCACAAAAAAGAACGCATTTAAGGATTTAGGTTTAATTGTTGTGTCTAATCAGAAAACTGTTTTAAACTGCAGACCCTTGATGTCTATGTGAACCACCACTATTAATAAAAAGAAACACTCGCCCCAAAACAAAAACCCCAAACTAAAAAGGGATTGCTGCTGCTTTAAGTCCCTATAGGTAATAATCCGTGTAAATAATAAATCGCAAACTGCAATTTAAACAGCGCAAATTCTTCAAGATTCTACAAAAGTGCACTCATGCAAATAAATATTTACAGTAATTATTATTTATTTATTACAGGAGTGATCTCTTTCACAATTTTTATATAATTACTGTGAATAATTATTTGCACGAAACCACCACTATTTCCAGCAAATGTGTAAAGCTGTGAACAAGCAGGAAGTAATTTGTCTCACAAACTCTGTCTGTAGTGTTAAATAAGTGTTATTCTGTAGGGACGTCAGAGCTTCAGTACCCAACTGGGTATGGGTGGGTTTTTAGATGATAATTTTTGGGGTTAGGTTAAGTGTTCAGTTAAGGTTAGGAACTTTAAGTGTTTGGTTAAGTTTTGGGCTTCAGGTAAGTGATAAAGATGAAAGTTTGGGTGAGGTTAAATGTTAGAATTAAGTGATAGGAGTTTATTAACTTCATTAAAGGATGTCTCCAACGTACATGCTGACCTCAATGCATTGTTTCATTCGGCAACTATGTGGCAAAGGATATGCATGCATCATACATACTAGAGGGAGTTAAACTTGGGGAATCCATAGCGGAGAAGGATCTGGGTGTCCTGGTAGATCATAGGTTTATTAATAGCATGCAATGCCAAGCTGTGGTTTCCAAAGCAAGCAAAGTCCTTTTCTTGTATTAAGAGAGACATGGACTCCAGAGAGAGAGATATAATTTTGCCCCTGTATAAATCATTAGTAATACCTTATCTGGAATATGCAGTTTTGGGCACCAAGTCTCAAAAAGGATATCGGGGAACTGGAGAAACTGCAGAGAAGGGCAACCAAATTGATAAGAGGCATGGGGGAGCTCAGCTATGAGGAAAGACTAGGAACTGCATTTATTCTCTCTTGAGAAGGGGAGGTTAAGGGGGCATATGATCAACATGTATAAATACATAAGGGTCCATATAGTGAACTTGATGTTGAGTTATTAACTTTAAGGTCACAGAGGACAAGGGGGCACTCTTTAGGTCTAGAGGAAAAGAGATTTTGTATCCAACTACAGAAAGGCTTTTTCACTGTAAGAGCTGTGAAAATGTGGAATAGACTCCCTCCAGAGGTGGTTCTGGCCAGCTCAGTAGATTGCTTTAAAAAAGACCTGGATTCTTTCCTAGGTGTACATATTATAACTGGGTACTAATATTTATAGGTAAAGTTTATCCAGGGAATATCCGATTGCCTCTCGGGGGATTATAGGAAGGAATTTTTTCCCTGCTGTAGCAAATTGGATCATGCTTTGCTGGGGTTTTTCGCCTTCCTCTGGATCAACTGTGGGTATAGGATTGTGTATATAGGATTGTATAGTTGTGTTTTCTTTTTTGTTTTTTATTGGTTGCGCTAGATGGACTGGTTTCTTTTTTTTAACCTGACTATGTTACTATATTAGGTTTAGGTTATGGGGTTATGTAGACATGTGAGAGGGGAGGTGCAGGTTTTAGTTTTTGGGTTTTGGTTAAAATAAGGATCAGGTAAGCATTAGATTAATAATTGTGGTCAACTCAGAGATTAGAAGTCAGTTACAAACACACGTGGGTACACAATATATTTTTGGACAATGTGGGCTATGTGGGACTTTAGGTGAGACACCGGCAGGTATGCCCAGGGTCTCCATCCCTATATCCGAAAAAACTAATTGAAAAGGATTAAAAGAGGTGCATGGAAGCCAGCCAGGCCACAGTCTGATGTACTCACCCTCCAGTCTGCCACCAACCAAGTAAACCTGTCTCGATATAAATAAAGAACAGGGGTTTAGTTGACACGCATGCGTGTCAACTAAACCCCTGTTCTTTATTTATATCGAGACAGGTCTACTTGGTTGGTGGCAGACTGGAGGGTGAGTACATCAGACAGGGGGCTGGCTGGCTTCCATGCACCTCTTTTAATCCTTTTCAATTTGTTTTTTCACAATATATTTTTAGCTAGTTTTTATTACCAAAATCTCCACACAGAGAACTACCAACATTTTCTTTAAATTATCTCATTACAAAATTATCAAATTAATTGAAATGATCTTCAATTGATTTTTGCCATTAAAATACTGAAATGTTAAGTAAAACATATTTGACATAAACATCATAAATATATTCATAGCTCATATTATGGCATTAATAAATAAAAAGGAAACAAAAAAAACGTAAAATTATTCTAGTCTAGGTTGAATATCACTCTGCATGTGCTAAGCTGCCTAATGATCATTAAAGATCTACTCCAAATACTGAATATTTCAAGTGTCTGCATAATTTTAAAATAGTTCTTGATGTAGAAGCTGGACCAAACTAATTATTTTTACATCAAAGAATTTTTGGAAACATATTCATTAGACATTTATTTCTATCCTCTAATTATAAATTAATTCCTGGTTCATCTAGCATAATTATTCATTGTAATTGGTTGCTAATGACTGTGCTTATTTTCAGTTAATTTTTTTTTCTTCAGGTACCTTAGAGAAAATAATCATAACAAATACATTTTCCAAAGTCGTACAACTAAAGGACCTTTGTGTGGAAGTTATATTGTACCATTTGTACTTGGCAGGTTATTTAAACATGTATTAACCAGTTTTAAAGTAAAACATTGCATTTACATTTAACAGAATTTAACATTTGTGACAAGGCTTAAAAGGTTATCAAACATACAAACTGGGGTTAATGTTTTTTGAGATAAGTAAACTAATTTGACTGTAAGCCTGCATTGTTGCAAACTCATGTTTAAAAAAAAGAAGAAAAAAACAGCTTGACTTAATAATTGTGGATTCCCTTTTATTTCTTGATCTGCAAGTTGTAGTAGTTATATGCCAGCCCAGAGCAACATGTCCTCCTCTTCTCCTCACCATTCATAGAGCAACACTTTAATGCAATTTTAAACAAAGGTGACACTTAAAGGTCAATGTCAGATGGCCATTTATGTCACTTGACCTCACCAGTAGAAGCTTCAGTATAATTCAACCTGCATTTTGGAGAAACTACTTGAATTGACATAATGTTGCTCCATTGCGTCTTTCTTTTGCTATTTATATTATTTCAGCAGCCAGTCAGGAAGTAAAAAAGCAACTCCCACAGGCGAAAAATGTTAATGTGAACTTCAGTAATTCTTTTTCCTACCACTGAACCACTGATATGATATATCCCTCATGCTGGCCGTATAACACATTCAGTCAGTTGGAAAGAACAGAGGGGAGTCCCACAATCCCCTCTGTTCTTTCCATATTTCACAAAGGGATGGAGACAGCTAGATACTCTATGTGATGTGACAGACCTACTCTCCCTATTTGCCCTAGTTCACTTTGGGTGGTAGACACCCTTTTTTCTAGGTCTGCCACATCTACCGTTTTCTTTCAAGATGTATATGTAATTACCATTTTTCTTGTTAATAGCAATTTATTAACAACCCCTTAATATTACCTATTATACCCATTAGAGACATCTATCTCCTTCCCTAATGTTGAGTTTTTATTATTTATTACACTTTTTAGTTTTAATGCTATCATACAGTCCTATGGAGGCTTTTCAGACCAGGGTTTTGGTCCGGGTCCCTGCTCCGGGGCTGCGATGGTATTCAGCCGCCGCTCCCCTTTGCCTGTCTCTGTGTTCCACATCCAGGCTGGGGGCGGGGCTGTGCTACTACCATCGGCGCCATGCTACAGTGGTCGGGTGGTGCGGCGTCCTTCCGACGCCGCTTCGCTATGACTACGTTCACCATCTGCATCGGAGGCGGTCCTCTCCGACCAACATCCGGTCCCTGACCGGATGTGGGCGGGTCTGTCTTCCTCCCATATATAACCGATGCCTACATGGCGTTGGCGTGGATTACATCCGAGGTTTGGAGAAACGCAGCCTGGTCACATCTTCAGCTTTTCATCTTTTTAGTCCACTTTGACGAATCCCTGCACATTTGTTTTTGGGGTAAATTGTCTTCATTACGTTATATCATTCCTCTCAATCACTGCATGTAGCTTTCTGTTTTAATATGATTCACCTGTTTTTCGGGACAAATATGGGTTTCACTAGTGTCCTATACTTCACCACGGCTCTGGCTTTCTATCCTCCCCCGAATCTCACTCATAATCTGGGATCACCTCTATAACAACTTTTTTTTTTTTTTCATCACAATAATCTCCACTTTTCACACGTCCCCTCAATTGATATATTAATATCATCTGCTCACTTTCACGTTTGGCAACCCCTTTTCCTTGGTATCTCCATGCGGGCAGTGCTTTCTTTGGTGGTTCATCAACTTTTATCTACCATACAGAGATATTTCTATATCTGGTTATATTCTCTTCTCTCCCTTTTTATTATACCAGTTATATTTCTACTGTATTAGAAGAATTAAAACTAAACTTAGTCCAATATATTATATATTTTCAGAATTTACTGGTATTGAACTATCTACCATCTCATTTTTCTGTCTCACATGGGGTTCCCATTTTCTTGCTGCTTACCCCCATTCTATTGGATGCTGTCAATGCCTCAGCCCCGGATCAGGCATTTCTCGGCTCAGCCCTGTGCCTCCTCTCTAGGATTGAATTTTCGGAGATATGACACTACTCAAGGTAGTGTGCACTCCATGTATACTCTGATAGATATTTTTTCTTCCCTCTCATCCATACTATCATCATTTTGATACAATCCTAATCTATATTTCCAGACATACAATTAAATTCTCATGCTCCTGATGAGTGGACGGAGGTCCATGAAACGCGTTGAGCCTACAATTACTCAGCCATCATATACAAGCCCGCCATATTGAAAGATTATATACCCACAAAGAATAGATTTTCATAGTTTATATGCCTCATATGATTTATCATTCTGGATACGTTATTAATATGTTTATTGTTTATGTGAATTTTACACAACCTGTTATTGGTATTGATACATGTTATATTTTATGTTACGAATCTTGAATTGAATATGTTGAACCATGTGCCAGCCCTCTGTAGGTCCCCATTTTCTGGGTCTTATTAATTTATGTATATTAAAAGATTGTGTACCTACAGAGAATCTGTTGTCACAATAAACCTGTTATTTATAAATAATGAGTTTGAATATGTTATTTCTGTATTTATTTATACCTATAATAATTATATATATGATGTATCATTTATATAGATTCATACCATGTTATTAATTATGAATTATATATTTAATGTCAGTCCATTTTGGGTCCCCTATTTGGGACCTCATTGGTCATCCATGACATATATACAATTATACATACATATATATCTAGCTGTGCTCACTCAAAGTCCCAAAATCCCCTCTGTTCTTTCCATATTTCACAAAGGGATGGAGACAGCTAGATACTCTATGTGATGTGACAGACCTACTCTCCCTAGTTGCCCACATTCAGTCAGTTTTCCTTGACCAAATAAATTACCAAATGGATCATTCCAAGCCAATGTTAATAGTTTATATTGACATTATACACTGATGAAAACTTTTGGTGGTACATTACATGAGAGTTACACCAACACTTGGTGGTACTGTGGTTGTCGAGATAGATGGTAATAGGTGCCACATCCTATTTGACTAGACTACGTATATATGGGAAAAGCATGGACTTTTTAGGCACACGTACAGTATATAAAATCCAATAAATGTTTATTCGAAACAAAACAAATTACACATACATAAAATCATATAACATCAAAGAGATGTAATTGAATAACTGACCAACCACATGCTAATACTGACTAGGGTGAACTGGTCTGGTAGCCCAGGACCCTACGGTGATAGCCAACATAGTTTGGATTTGTCAGCATTATTGATAGAAGTTCGACATGTTTTGCAAGTTTTTTGCTTCTTCCGGAGCTCATTTGATTTATTCTAAATAGATAAAAAGAACAACATTAAGTACATATTATAATATATAAACAATTTTACCGATAAGTACACCACAAGTAAAGATATTGTGCTTGAGGTCCAAAGGTGGAACCATGGCATGCAGGAGGGCCAAGGACACATGCGGGGTGCATACGTTACTAGCACCAAAGTATAGTGAAGTGTTACTCCTAAATAAGGAAAAAAAATGTACACATAAGATAGAGAGAGCGAGAGTCACCACCTCAAAACAAAGAGAGGGGGATCTGTTATAAATCAGACCACATACCCTGAACCATCTCTGCTAAAAACAAATCAGGGGGTGGGCATAGGTAAAGCATCCTAGTACTGGCGCCAATGTATGTGGAATAGCTGAATGAGCTTACATAACACCAAAACTGTACCATCTATGGGAGATATAATATATATATAAAGAAACAATGTAAAAAAATACATTACATTCAAAAGGGGCATAGCACAGAGGGTGTATAACTGTATAACAGCCCATTCAACCTTAAATTGTCAAAACTAGTCAAATAACAGTGCTCACCTCACATTGTATAGTCATAAAAAGGGAGTAGCCAGGGTTGAAGTGTTGAATGGATTATGTGAGTGAAACCAGTTAGAATGCAGCATATCCAGTTAAAAAGGTATAATTTGTTGTATCAACAGGAAAACACTTATGGAGCCCTAAATTCCCAAAGAGACTTTTCCCACAATGCGAGGATCTGTGAAGATAGAAAGCCATCAGGTAACCAACAGAGCATATTGGCTATTCATAAAATGTATGCGTTAAGATGAGCACAAGAATAAAGGCAAAGATAAAAGCCTAATATATAGTCAGACAAGACATTACACAAACCACAGTCTCTACAGGTCATTTTAAGCCAGCCCTATACAGATCAGTAATCTATGGTGTATGAAGATGCATAAGGCTGCAACTGCACTTTATATGTGCGTTCCGGTCGGGGTGTCCAAGCCTATGGTAATGGCATCTTCCAAACTGTAGTGCGCATGCCCGTACCACACATGCGCATGCACGAAGGAACCATTGTCCGTACATCCATAAAGCCGGTTGGGGTGGGCAGTTCACTGCCTACAGCACAGCGCCCTCTGGTGTGACCTCCAAATGCCACAACCTAAACACCCAGTGCTGGAGGGGAATGGGGATATAATGGACTGCGGCTTTCCCAGTCACACATATGCCCACAAGACCCAGCATGCACGACTCCACACTAGAATGGACCTCCAGCGCAACTGGAATACAAAGGTTAAGTTACAAAGCAAATGTTTGGTTTTGGAAGACAAGAATAATAAATTATTTTAACAGATTTTTAACAAACAAAACCATCATTAGATGTTTACAATTCAAACCCAGATGTCATATGTCACATCAATATGTATAGATATTTCTAAACCAGGAACCGTACAAAATAGATGAATTGAGGCTTTTTTACCCTCTAAGGGTAGATTATAAGAAAGGCTTATAAGATTGTATTTCATTGATACCAGGTGGGTAGGTAGCGTTAAAGCGCTCTATCCACAGGGTTTCTTTTAGAAGTATTCGCTTGTCCCAGTTACCCCCTCTGGGGTTCTGGGGAATAACTTCCAACACCAAAAAAGTCACCAGAGTGGTATTGAATCTATGGTATAAATCCAGGTGCCTACTTATAGGTGTAAGCATTTTCCCATTTGCTGAATAGTAAATATGATCATACAATCTTTGCAGCAGCTGTCAGATCGTCTTTGCCACATAAAAGGCCCCACATTTGCAGAGCATGAGGTAGACAACAACTTGAGTGCCACACTCTGCTCAAAACTTGGGAGAGAAATTATCCCCATTCTGAAGTTTGAACCTAGAGCCATTGGAAATCCAGGGGCAGAAGGCACAGTAACCGCATTTAACCCCTTCAATACCGAGTCATTGTAAAATGACGTCGGCAACATTCCTTTACCGATCCGGGCCGCCGTCATATGACGTCGGCCCGTTCTAGCTGCCAGTGCGCGCCCCTGGCGGCGCACAGCGGCGCGATCAGGGATGAGGCTCGTCCCTCGGACATAGCCCATCCCTGATCAAGGTAAACAGCCAATAGAAATTTGCTGTTTACCACATGATCGGCTGTGTCAATCACAGCCGATCACATGAGCGGCTCCAGCGCGAGCCGCTCGTTCCTTCCTTAATGCGCGCCCCCCGGGGGCACGCGGCGTGGCAATCGGGGACGAGGCTCGTCCCTCGGACAGAGCCCATCCCCGATCTAGGTAAAGAGCCAATGAAATCTAGGTAAAGAGCCAATGAAATTGACTCTTTACCACGTGACTGGCTGTGTCCAATCACAGCCAGTCACAAATGTCATCAGAGAACACGGTAACTAGCTGTCACCGTGTTCTCCTCCTCACACACTGATCCTGTGTGAGGAGGAGATTGTGGTAACAGCTAGTTACCAAGTACAGTGCACCCCAACCACACTGATTGCCCCCCCCAATAAAAAGCACCTGTCACTAGCCCATCAAAGTACCCGAGTACCTGTCACCAGCCCATCAGGTACTCTGATGACAGGTACTCTGATGGGCTGGTGACAGGTACTCAGGTACTCTGATGACGGGTACTCGGGTACTCTGATGACGGGTACTCGGGTACTCTGATGACAGGTACTCGGGTACTCTGATGACAGGTACTCGGGTACTCTGATGACAGGTACTCGGGTACTTTGAGTACCCGTCACCGGAGTACCCGAGTACCCATCATCGGAAGAACCCGAGTACCTGTCACCTACCCATCAGAGTACCCGAGTACCTTCCACCTGCTCATCAGAGTACCTGACACCTGAAGTACCCGAGTACTTGCCACCTGCTCATCAGTACCCATCACTACTCATCAGTACTCATCAGTACCCATCAGTACCTATCACCTATCAGTATCAGTACTGATCATCCGTACCCATCAGTACAGTATCAGTATCACCTATCAGTATCAGTACTACTCATCAGTACCTATCACCTGCCTGTCACCTGCCCATAAGAGTACCCGAGTACCTGTCACCTGCCTATCGGAGTACTCGAGTACCTGCCACTTGCTCATCAGTACCAAAGTACCTGTCACCTGCCCAGCAAAGTACCCGAGTACCTGTCACCCTTCATACAGCCACCATGTCTAAGTCCAAAAAGGTTTATATACGTCCTCCGTTTAAACCTAAATACCGGTGTTATGGCAGCAGATAGCTGCCATAACCCTGGGATTTTTTTAAACGGTGGACGGTTGGCTTTCCGATAAGGGTGGTCCCAGCGGCGGATTCGCCGCGGGTTCACCCTTCCGGGGTGGCGGAACAGGTCCCCCCCCCCCCTCCCGCCGCATTCTGGTCCTTTTCCCCGCTTACCGGACCCGCCGGCAGCGGGGAAAACGATCTGGTCCCGGATCCTCACAGACAGGATGTCGAGTGAGGGCAAGCTTGCCCTCACTCGACTCTATGGTCTTGGAGGAACGGAGCTACGGCAAACATCGTTGCCTAGCAACCAGTTTAAAGGTCCCTTTTTTTTTCAATTTTTTTTTTATTTTTTTAGTTTTTTTATTTATCTTTTAGTGTACTTGTGAGATCTGAGGACTTTTTGACCCCAGATCAAAAGATGCCTTTTTCTATTACAAGTAATGTTTACATTTCTTGTAAGGGTCCTTTCACACGGCCGCTCCGCTGCTTTAGTCCGCTGCGGCAGTTTTTTTTTTTTTTTTCACGGAGCGGATGACATTTGTGTCATCCGCTCCGTGTGCCCGCATATCATCCAATCCATTTGCGGATGATATGCGGACATAAGGTAAGTCTATGGCACTGCGGATGTCAGCGGATGACACCGCTGACATCCGATTTTCCTTCCTTTCCGTTTTTTACACGGATGAAAAAATAGGGTTCTGTTCCATTCGAAAAAACGGAACAGAACTGAAAGGAGGAAAATCGGATGTCAGCGGATGGTATTCCGCTGACATCTGCAGTGCCATTCACTTACATTATGTCCGCAAATCATCCGCAAAAAAATAGGATGATTTGCGGACACACGGAGCGGCCGTGTGAAAGGACCCTAATAGAAATAAAAATGATCAATTTTTTTTTTTAAAAAAACTGTGTAAAAATAAAAAATAATAAATAAAATAAATAGTAAAAAAAAAAAAAATTAAAGCGCCCTGTTCCCGCGAGCTCGCGCTCACAAGCGAAAGCATACGGAAACCCCGCCCACATATGTAAACAGTGTTCAAACTACACATGTGAGGTATCGTCGCGATCGTTAGAGCAAGAGCAATAATTTGAGCCCTAGACCTCCTCTGTAACTATAAGATAGCAACCTGTAGAAATTTTTAAAATGTCGCCCATGGGGATTTTTAAGTACCAAAGTTTGTCACCATTCTGTGAGCGTGCGCAATTTTGAAGCATGACATGTTGGGTATCTATTTACTCGGCGTAACATTATCTTTCACATTATGGAAAACAATTGGGCTAAATTTACTGGTTTCTTATTTTTTAATTCAAAAAAGTGAATTTTTTCCCAAAAAATTGCGTTTGGAAGACTGCTGCGCAAATACGGTGTGATAAAAAATATTGCAATAATCTCCATTTTATTCTCTAGGGTCTCTGCTAAAAAAAATATATAATGTTTTGGGGTTCTAAGTAGTTTTCTAGCAAAAACAACTGATTTTAGCTTGTAAACACCAAATGTCAAAAATAGGCCTAGGCAAGTGGCTAGGATGCATGATGATGCTCCTTGGATGTTGGGCCCCTCTATATGGCTAGGCTGTGAAAAAGTCTCACACATGTGGTATTGCCATACTCAGGAGGAGTGGCAGAATGTATTTTGGGGTGTCATTTTTGCTATGTACATGCTATGTGTTAGGAATATCCTATAAATTGACAACTTTGTGTAAAAAAAAAAGTTTTTCTTTTTTTCCCACATTTTCCAAAAACTTGTGGAAAAAAATGACATGTTCAAAGGACCCATAATCCTTATAGAATATACGTTGGAGTGTTTGCTTTCCAAAATGGGGTCATTTTGTGGACTTTTCCATTGTATTGGTGCTCTAGGGCCTTGAAAAGTGTGATAGGTAGTAAGAAAGTTTTATGTGTATTTATGCTCCTAAAACGCTTTATGGTGCTACTTGGACGTGGAGTCTCTTTTTGTGACCAGGCTGTGTAAAAGTCTCACACATGTGGTATCACCATACTCAGAAGGAGTAGCAGAATGCATTTTGGGGTGTCATTTTTGCTGTGTACATGCTATGTGTTAGAAATAGCTTATAAATTGACAACGTTTTGGGGAAAAAAAGAAAAACAAATTTTTTCTTCATTTTCCCAAGAATTGTGGGAAAAAAATATAACTTCAAAAAACTCACCATGCCTCTTACTAAATACCTTGGACTGTCTACTTTACAAAAAGGGGTCATTTGGGGGGTATTTGTACTGTCCTGACATTTCAGGGCCTCAAGAAAGGAGATAGGCCATCAGTACATCTGGTGTGATCAATTTTCAGTAATTGGTACCATAGCTTCTAGACTCAATAACTTTCACACAGACTAAATAATATACACTAATTTGGGTTAATTTTACCAGAGATATGTAGCAGTATAAATTTTGGCCCAAATGTATGAAGAAAACTTTTTTGCAAAATTTTATAATAGAAACTAAAAAAAAGTGTTTTTTTGCAAAATTTTTGCTCTTTTTTTGCTTATATCACGAAAAAAAAAAACCCCAGTTGTGATCAAATACCACCAAAAGAAAGCTCTATTTGTGTGAAAAAAATGATAAAAATGTTGTTTGGTTACAGTGTAGCATGACTGAGCAATTGTCATTCAAAATGTAAGAGTGCTGAAAGCTGAAAATTGGTCTGGGCAGGAAGGGGGTCTAACTGCTCTGTATGGAAGCGGATAAACATGCCCCTAGAGTAACGGCTTCGCTTCTGGATAGGAGCATAATGACTGCTAGTAAGCCTGTCCCAAAGTGACACAGCCCATTTGAAACAATTTCAGGGTAATTCCGTAGATATTTTTTTAGGGTAGGGTAGTCTTGTAGCAGATGCCAATGATTGCCAAGTATACCCCCAATTGGTGTTGCTGACCAGAAAATCTCGTAAAAATGTAGCTGTAGGGGTATTTTGTTGCTTAGTGTTGGGTTTATAAAGGAGTGAGTTGTGAGATTGTTTAAGAGCTTTAATGTAAGCCTTTCGTAGGAGAGACTTAGTGTAGCCTCTTTGTAAAAGTCGTTGTCAGAGCAAGTTAGCCTGATGCTTGAAATCTGAAAGGTGTGTGCAATTCCTTCTCAGTCTGATGTATTGAGCATAAGGGATACTGCAAATCAGTGCAGAAGGATGCGCACTATGAGCATGTAAGATGGTATTACCACCAGTCTCCTTGCAATATAGGTTGGTGGCCAGACAATTCTCAGAGTCTTTGAAAATTTGAAGATCCATGAAAAGTAATGGTATCTGGAAGGCTATTCAGAGTAAATTTTAAGTTGAAACGTGAACATGTAGAGTGTAGTGCATGGTAACGAATGACTTGGATGAGCATGTAAACGTTATTTAGGGTAGGTAGTAATTGTTTGGATTCTTTTATTCAGTCATATCTGAGACTGTATCTTTTATGATTCTCTTACTTTGATGTTTTGGATTAACCACTTGCCGACCGCTCACTGAGCTGGTACTGCGGCAAAGTGGCTCGTTATCGTCTGACAACGTAGACTCTCCCCTCTCTCGGCTTGCTCCCGCTGTATTCAGACACAGCGGGAGTCGGGCCAGGGGAGGAGGGGCGGTGATCACCGCCGCTCTTCCCCGATTGTCGGGGATCGAGTGAGGAAATCCGCCCACTTGTGTAAACAAAGCGGGCGGATCTCCTATGTGACAGACAGGGACAGATTACAGGATTCAGCATAGCTGAACCTGCAATCTGTGTCTGTGTCACACAACCCCCTCCCCCCACACACGTCAGTAAGCATGAGGCATACATTTAACCCCTTGATCACCAATAAAGTTAACCCCTTCCCTGCCAGTGTCATTATTACAGTAACAGTGCATATTTATAGCACTGATTACTGTAGTAAAGTCACTGGTACCCCCAAAAGTGTCAAAAATGTCAGTTAGGGGTCCGATCTGTCCGCCGCAATGTCGCACTCTTGCAAAAAAAAAAAAAAAAAAATCGCAGATCGCCGCCATTACTAGTAAAAAAAAAATAAACAATAAAAATGACAAATCTTTCCCGTAGTTAGTAAACACGATAACTTTTGCTCAAAACAATCAAAATATGCTTATTGTGATTTTTTTACCAAAAATATTTAGCAAAAAACAAATTGGCCTAAAATGTTAAAAAAATTTAGATTTTTTAATTTTTTGGGGGGAATGTTATATATCAGAATGTAAAAAATATTGTTTTTTTTTTTTCAAAATTGTCATGCTTTTTTTCAAAAATTTAAAATCACACAGGTGATCAAATACCACCAAAAGAAAGTTCTATTTGTGGGGGGGAAAAAAAGACATAAATTGAATTTGGGTACAGCGTCGCACGACCGCGCAATTGTCCGTTAAAATAACGCAGTGCCGAATCGCAAAATATAGCCTGGTCAGGAATGGGGTAAAATCTTCTGGTCTTAAAGCGGTTAAAAATACGCTCATTGAGAATTTTTTGGTCAAAGACATGTAGCTAAATACATTTTGGCCTAAATATATGACAAACATTTAATATATTGGATATATTTTAACTGTCAAATTAGAAAATGTCAATTTTTTTGCAAAATTTTCGCTCTTTTTTTATTAATATCGCAAAAAATGAAAAGCGCAGAGGTGATCAAATACCACCAAAAGGAAGCTCTGTTTGTGGGAAAAAAGGGGTGTAAATTTAGTTTGGGTACGGCATTGCATGACTGCGCAATTGTCAGTTAAAGCCGCGCAGTGCCAAGTTGCAAAAAGTGGCCTGGACGTAAAGCAGGAAAATCCTCCGGTGATAAAGTGGTTAATAGGGTTTCTTTCTTGCCTTGGTGAAAAATTTGTGGTTTGACCCTGATGACAATGTGATTTTTAAATGAGACAACATTTTCTATGAGTTAAGGTAGGTAATTGTAATATACAGTATGATTGATCATAAGGATGGTTTGTTTGCTTATGGGGTTTTCCTGAAAGAAGCGATTTATTAGCTCAGAGAATAGCCTATAATCATCCTATGGTCCACACATGGTTATTTTTATGTGTTTGTAATGTATTGTGTATTTTTAATTGTATAATAAAGACTCTATTTGGTTTTATATACAGTATACAGTACATATGTTCTCTTGGTGGCACACAAAGTCCCATTCTCTGGCACCCATCATATATAGGAGTGGGAGATCTTCAATTATTACTGTATTTAGGGATGGTGCCCATAGAGAAATAGGTAAGGAAGGATAGGACAATTACACTTACTGAGTCTTTGAGTACCAATAAAGCATACTTGAAATATTTACTCTAGATTTGCAATTACCATGAGGCACTAAATGGAAGCTGTAAGTTACAGTTTATGCAAAAAGTGTCTGCCACCTGGCTGTATTTGTGGAGAATACTCTTTGATTCAGATACTTGGAACAATACATGCCGTATATAAGTGTCAGAGAAGTGTCAAAATACCTTTCCTCTATACCCTTTTCACATTAGTGACTCAAGAAGCATTATAGCTAGCTATGCAGCAAGCATTACTAGAAGGACTGGTCAGTAATGGTCATGATTTTCTTAGGACAATGTTTCTTTGATTTACAGTAGATGTTCACACTCATCAAACTGAACTGGATTAATGAGCAAAGTGATAGCAACTTTCAGGTTTTAATTCTAACTTCTAGCAAAATATTTTTAATTCTTCATTGCAAATGATGGACAATTTGTATTAGCAGAAAATCTCACAAATCAAGTCTTAACTAATTATAAAAGAACATTTGTAATAATAAAATGTGCAAGTGCAAAAATAACCCTAAAGATAGGGACTCAGCCTTTCTCACCAAATACTGACACATCTCAATTTGTTTCATTGCTTCAAAATACATCTTGTCTCCTTGCTGTGTGTGTTTCAATATTACTGTAATAACAGCAGTTTATTAGTTTGCTTCAAGTGTCTAAGAGTGATTGTCAACAATATCTTCAAGCTGACCAAACTCTTCCAAGTGATTTTGCCTTTACTTTAAAGTAAACTGAACCAAGTCTAAAAATGTTTCTAAAGTGACAATCTTGCAGAATTGCAGGAACATGTGCAAGTACCAATGTTATCATTCAGATAAATACGCGTGCTCCTGTGGATCCCCTTTGATCCTCAGCCTAAGATGTATAAGTAACCTTGACTTCTGCACAAGTTGAAGTGAAACCCTGCCCAATCTTGGAACTTCAGTGAACAGAAGAACCTCTAGCCTTTGACAGCTAAATGACAGAGGCTGGCCTTGAAGTTGAGGCCCCATAAGCAGCTTGGACCTTGGATTGAATGAGCTCCACAGGGATACAGTACAGGGAAGAGGTTCTTTTAACCACTTAAGCCCCTGAAGATTTTACCCCCTTCCTGACCAGGGCCTATTTGCGATTCGGCACTGCGTGATTTTAACAGACAATTGCGCGGTCGTGCGACGCTGTACCCAAACGAATTTGACATCCTTTTTTTCCCACAGAGCTTTCTTTTGGTAGTATTTGATTACCTGTGCGATTTTTTGATCATGCGCTATAAACAGAAAAAGAGCGTCAATTTTGCAAAAATAACAATATTTTTCACATTTTTTATATGAAATTCCCCAAAAAAAATGTAAAAATCAAAAAATGTTTAACATTTTAGGCCAATTTTTTTTTTTACCATATGTTTGGTAAAAAAAAAAAAAAAAAAAACGCAAAAAGCGTATTTTGATTGGTTTGTGCAAAAGTTATTGCATTTACTAACAAAGGGAAAGATTTTTGTAATTTTTGTTGTTTTTTTTTTAACGCGTAATGGTGGCAATCTGCGATTTTTTTTGCGGGACTGCGACATTGGGGCGGACAGATCGGACCCTTGACTGACATTTTTGACACTTTTGGGGTTACCAGTGACATTACTGCAGTAATCAGTGCTATACATATGCACTGTTACTGTAAAAATGACACTGGCAGTGAAGGGGTTGTGATTGGCTGTGGCTTGATGTATAAGAACAGTGATCAACGGTCCTATATAGCAGAACCGTTTGATCACCATTCTTCCACAGGGAAGAATGACAGGCGGCTTTGTTTACATTAGCCTGCCTTTCTCCCGGTGTAACGGATGATCGCGAGTGCCCGGCGGACATTGGGTCCGCTGGACACACGCGCGGGAGAGTCCGTGACCGCGCCTCCGGCGGCGCGCGCTCGCTCCCTAGAGCCTCACAGGCTAGCAACATAGCCCTACGTCGCTTTGCCTGTGAGGGGCTGACCTCCGCCGTAAATACTCTTGCGGCGGTCGGCAAGTGGTTAAAGACTACAAGAGATACTCACAGATATCACAAAATGCCCATACTTCAGCACTGTCATCACCTTAGAAATACTTTGGGGTAGATTTACTAAAATGGGTGCACTCAGAATATGGTGAAGCTTTGCTTGCTAACCAATCAGCTTCTAACATCAGCTTGTTCAATTAGGCTTTGGCAAGAAAAACTGGAAGCTGATTGGTTTCTATGCAGAGCTACACCAGATTTTGTACCTTGCAGTTTTAGTAAAAAAAAAGCCCTGTACGTCAGGTCAGGTTCCCTTCAAACCTTTGTGAAATGCAATCAAAAAAAAGAAGCTTGTAAACTGCACAAAATGTATAGTTATACTTTTGCCAGCAAAGTAACAGTAAGCTGGTGTTAACCGGTAAGGGGTTTACCAGTTATCAATGGAGAGCTAGCTGAAAAACTCAGTGTAACAATTCCAAGCGGATTTGCTCATAAAAATTAGAAGATATCCAAGATAACATAAAATAATTTTTTCACATGTGTTTATAAATGAGGAATATGCACTAAATATTGCTTTTATTGCTAGTGAATATGGGATCCCGAAACAGAGATTTTTCCAATACTTGCAACTTAGACATGCAGTACAGACAGAGGCACAATCACAAGTATTGATATTTAATAGGTCTAAAATAGTACTGCTCCTGACTAGAAAGGGTTGTAAAAAAGGACTTACGGTATATCCCAATATATATTTTATATTACATAACAAATTTCAGGAAAAAGTGGATATACCAGCAAAAGTAAAATGGGCAGAGGATGTTGGGTTTATATCAGATAAGCAATGGGTAGAGGCATTGTCAATACTACCTATGGTCTCTCTATCCCCTGCACATAGCCTGACTCAATTATTTATTCTGCATAGATCTCACCATACTCCGGAAAAGTTATTTAAGTGGTGACGGTGGGACACATCAAGATGTCCAAAATGTAATCAGGATTCAGCAAATTTAATACATACAGTATGTTATGGAGGTGTCCCAAACTCCACCGCTATTGGCAGGGAGTTATTTCCACTATTAACTCGGTCTTTGGGGTGGCCTTATCGGTGGAACCTGGAATTTGTTTATTGACTATACTGGATAGAACGAGGACTCCAGAAAACACTCTTGTTTCGATAGTTCGGTGTCTTTTTCTTGCCCAAAAACGTATTGCACAAAAATGGCTGGCACCACACCCCCCAACAGTTGAGGGCAGGCCCGCGGACTGGGACAAAAAATAGGCCCAGGCATTTTAGGCTGAGCAGCCCATTTATTTTTTTTTTTTAAACAAAATGACCAATGATGAACAACTACCGGTTTCTCTATGTTTTTTATTTATATTTAGCCTGCACACCCATGCAATCTGATTCTGAAAATCGCGCTGCGTTTTGAAAACTGATAGCGGGGTGTCGTTAACCTAACATACACTCCACAATCTGTTTGCATGGACGGGTTGCTATTTAGATGCAGTCCGCATTTAGTGTGAACCCAGGCTAAGAGATAACAGGTAATTTTAGGGTACATTAAAAATATATTACCCAATTTTTGGGTAAAATATAAAAGATGAGTTTGTGTTAAGTAAATAAATACCCAACATGTCAAACCTTAAGACTATGCATGCCCGAAAATAGCAACACATTTCAGTACCCTATATTTTCCATAGGCAAAGCTATTAAAGATCATAGAGGTCATCAGTTCAGAGTTAACCATGAATAATGATCCTATAATTATTGCTCTCATTCCAGTGTGCAGGGTCATATATTACACGTGTAGTAAAATCAAGGTTTTGTTCACAGGCGCCCCCAAAATTTGTATGTAGTTTCGTATGGTGGTGGTGGGATAGGGATGACATCAGTAGCAGTGGTGGTGGGGATAGGGGTGACATCAGTGGCAGTGGTGATGGGGCTAGGGGTGACATCAGTGGTGGTGGGGATAGGGGTGACATCAGTGGCAGTGGTGGTGGGGATAGGGGTTACATCAGTGGCAGTGGGATTGGGAATAGGAATGACATCAGTGGCAGTGGGGATTGGGATGACATCAGTGGCAGTGGTGGGGATAGGGATGACATCAGTGGCGGTGGTGGTGGGGATAGCGTTGAAATCAGTGGTGGTTGGGATAGAGATAACATCAGTGGCGGTGTTGAGGATAGGGATGACATCAGTGGGAATGATGAGGATAGGGTTGACATCAGTGGGAGTAGTGGTAAGGATAGGGATAACATCAGTGGCAGTGGTGGTGGGGATAAGGATGACATCAGTGGCAGTGGTGGTGGGGATAGGAATGACAATGTTCACTGCCACTGATGTCATCCTTATCCTCACCACCATTGCCACTGATGTCATCCCTATCCCCACCTCCCCACCACCACCGCTACTGATGTTATCCCTATCCCCCCCGCCTCATGGGAGGGGTGGAGATCAGACAGAGGGATGGCCATGGGAGGGATGGGATCAGGCAGAAGGATGGAGGTGGAAGGGATGGGATCAGGCAGAAGGATGGCGGTGGGAGAGATGGGATCAGGCAGAGGGATGGCGGTGGGAGGGATGGGATCAGGCAGAGGGATGGCGGTGGGAGAGATGGGATCAGGCAGAGGGATGGCAGTGGGAGAGATGGGATGAGGCAGAGGGATGGCGTTGGGAGGGATGGGATGAGGCAGAGGGATGGCGGTGGGAGGGATGGGATGAGGTAGAGGGATGGCGGTGGGAGAGATGGGATGAGGCAGAGGGATGGCGGATGGGAGGGATGGGATCAGGCAGAGGGATGGCGGTGGGAGGGATGGGATCAGGCAGAGGGATGGCGGTGGGAGGGATGGGATCAGGCAGAGGGATGGCGGTGGGAGGGATGGGATCAGGCAGAGGGATGGCGGTGGGAGAGATGGGATCAGGCAGAGGGATGGCGGTGGGAGGGATGGGATCAGGCAGAGGGATGGCGGTGGGAGAGATGGGATGAGGCAGAGCAGAGGGATGGCGGTGGGCGAGATGGGATGAGGCAGAGGGATGGCGGTGGGAGAGATGGGATGAGGCAGAGGGATGGCGGTGGGAGGGATGGGATGAGGCAGAGGCATGGTGGTGGGAGAGATGGGATGAGGCAGAGGGATGGCGGTGGGAGAGATGGGATGAGGCAGAGGGATGACGGTGGGAGAGATGGGATGAGGCAGAGGGATGGCGATGGGAGAGATGGGATGAGGCAGAGGGATGGCGGTGGGAGGGATGGGATGAGGCAGAGGCATGGTGGTGGGAGAGATGGGATGAGGCAGAGGGATGGCGGTGGGAGAGATGGGGATGAGGCAGAGGGATGACGGTGGGAGAGATGGGATGAGGCAGAGGGATGACGGTGGGAGAGATGGGATGAGGCAGAGGGATGTCGGTGGGAGAAATGGGATGAGGCAGAGGGATGGCGGTGGGAGAGATGGGATGAGGCAGAGGGATGGCGGTGGGAGAGATGGGATGAGGCAGAGGGATGGCGGTGGGAGAGATGGGATGAGGCAGAGGGATGGCGGTCATCAGCTTAGCAGGAAACAGATTGGAAGGGGCACTGTTGAGCATGTAGGATTTTGGGCCTGGCTAATCCATACACAATTTAATGTGTGTGTAGCTGTTTTCTGTACAGCAGTCACCTGCTAAGCCAGATGCTCAGCCTCTGACTGCCGGAGGCCAGGCAGAGAACCACAAATCCCAGCGGTGTTGTGCGTTGTGTTGTTTGTGCCCTTTCCTTACCTTGCAGCAAGCCTTGGCTTGGGTGTGTTGTTGTCTGCGGACCAGTGCGTGCGGCTGCAGAGCCAGAGACACTGTTCCCGCTTCTTCCCGTCCCGACAAGCAGAAGGGGTCCCCTCAAGCTCCACCCCCTTCACAGTGAGTCACAGTCACCTCTGGTCCACCCCTCCTGAGCTACGCTGGATGGCTGCGGAGCCGACCGCAGTGAGCGGCGCTGGGCTCAGCATCAGCCCGGCTGCCAGCCCAGACACAGTGCCTTAGGAGTGGGGACTCGAGTGGCGGGGAGTCGGGCACATACCCGGGGCGGGCGGCCAGAAGAATATGCGGTAGTGGGCGGTAATGCGGCGGCCCCTCTCCGTGTAATCGGCCGCGGGTAGAGGCCAGCGGCAACCGGCATCGGAGCGGAGGGACACACTACTAGTGACTGACAATCATGCGCCCAGAACGGAGGCCTCGGCCCACCGGGCATATGCCCGGTCTGCCCTATGGCCAGTCCGGGCCTGGTTGAGGGGTGGATAACACAAATTATGGAGAATATACTTAAAGAAAAACTGATTTTTTTTTGCATAGAGGCTGTCCAGAGAAATTTGTTAAAATATGGAAGAATTGGTTGGTTAAAATGGATATTGTTATGAATTGAGGAGGGGAGGGAGAGGGTATATAGGGGTGGAGAGAAGGGTGGGAGAGGGGGAATTGCCTCCTTCTACCCTCTTCCCCCCCCCCCCTTTTTTTTCTCTCTTTTTGTTATTTTTTGGGTATGGGGGTGCAATACTATTATTATGTACATGAAGATATGTTTGTGTGTTGTTTGTAATAAAAAATGTTCAATAAAAATGAAGTGATTTAAAAAAATATATATGTACTGTATATTGCTTTTATGTACTCTGTGAAGGTTTGTGGACAACAAAATATGTCAATGAATTTAAAGTAATGCACTGCTCAAAAAAATTAAAGGAACACTTTGAACACACATCAGATCTCAATGGGGAAAAACATCCTGCTGGATATCAATACTGATTTGGACTGGGTAATGTATTAGGAATGAAAGAATTCCAAATCGTTCGATGGAAATGAAAATTATCAACCTTCAGAGGGCTGATTTCAAAGACACCCCAAAAATCAAAGTGAAAAAAATTATGCAGCAGACTAGTCCATTTTTCTGAAATTTCATTGCAGCAACTCAAAATGTTACTTAATAGTTTTGTATTGCCCCCACATGCTTGTATGCATGCCTGACAACATCGGGGTATGCTCCTAATAAGACGACAGATGGTGTCCTGGGGCATTTCTTCCCAGATCTGGACCAGGGCATCATTGAGCTCATGAACAGACTAAGGTGCAACCTGGTGGCATTAGATGGACCGAAACACAATGTCCCCAGAGGCGTTCTATTGGATTTAGGTCAGATGAGCATGGGGGTCATTCAATGGTATCAATTCCTTCATCCTCCAGGAACTGGCTGCATACTCTCACCACATGAGGACAGGCATTGTGGTGCACCAGGAGGAACCCAGGACCCGCTGCACCAGCATAGGGTCTGAAGATGAGTCCAAGGATATCTTCCCAATACATAAGGGAGGTCAGGGTGTGATTGTCAAGCCTGTAGAGGTCTGTGCGTCCCTCTATGGATAAGCCTCCCCAGATCATCACTGACCCACCACCAAACCACCAAAACCGGTCATGCTGAATGATGTTACAGGCAGCATAATGTTCTCAACGGCTTCTCCAGACCCTTTCAAGTCTGTCACATGTGTTCAGGGTGAACTTTCTCTCATCTGTGAAAAGCACAGGGCACTAGTGGCAGACTTGCCAATTCTGGTATTCAGTGGCAAATGCTGGTATTCAATGGATGTCAGGCCCTCAGGCCACCCTCCTGAGGTCTGTTTGGTTAGAGGCTTAGAGCCATTAACACCAGTGACCTGCTGGTGGTAATTTTGTAGGGCTCTGGCAGTACTCATCTTGTTCCTCCTTGCACAAAGGAGCAGATACTGGTCCTTCTAATGAGTTAAGGACCTTCTATGGCCCTGTTCAGCTCTCCTAGAGTAACTGCCTGTCTCCTGGAATCTCCTGCTTGGTCTTGAGACTTCTGGCAATAACACATATCGATGTGCCATCTTGTAGGAGTTGGGCTGCTACACTTTTTGCAGTTCTTATAATTTGTTGCTGCAAAAGGGTTTTTTTTTTTGTACCTGTGGTAATAATAAATAACAATATGATTTATAGATTATATTTCTTTTTTTTTTTTTTTTTGCTTTTTTTTTGTGGGATACGGCACCAAACACATTGGTGATGTGTAATATGATTATCCTATTATCTACAGACTGCTGCTTCTTGTTTTTGCCCTCAATGGCTATTTTGTGGTACCATGAAAGTTAATAGCTGTTGACAGTCTGAAAAGTTGCATCGCTCACCCATCTGCCCCTTTCTGCCGTCTCGTTTGTTCAGAATGCTTGTATTACTATTCTCCCACAATGCATCCCCTTCTGTGAATAGGTGGAGGAGAACTTGCCATTCAGTTTATCCTCCTCCATTCCCTGAACATGCTGCATTGTGGGAGAATAGTAATACAAGTTTTGTGTAAGGCTAGCAGCTGCTATCTTTTACAGTTCTGGAAGATAGCCACTCAAGGCAATATGACAGAGGCACTGATGGGAAGATTTTCACAAGAAGCAACAGCCTGCAGATAATGGTATAAACATCCTTAGGCCCCTTTCACACAGTGGAGTACATCGGCGGACTCAGTTTCTCAGCGGCAGATCGATCCGCCGATCCCCCGCTGAGCAGCCGGATGGCAGCCGTGTCTCCGCGGAGACAGAGCTGTCAGGTCCGGCTGTTCTCTATGGGGGAATCGGATGGGAACAGACCACCTGTCTGTTCTCATCCGAACCCATCCGATCCGCTGGACGGATGGAAAATAGGGTTTCCATCCGTCCAGATTTGACGGATCTGATTGGATGTCAGCGGACATGTCTCCGCTGACAACCGATGCCCCATAGAGATGCATGGGGCATCCATTCAGATCCGCCAAAAAAACTGACAGGCGGATCTGAACAGTCCGCATGTGTGAAAGGGGCCTTACGCATATTTAATATGTTTATTGCTGTATCTCAAACAATAACTAAACAGTAGCTTGAATAGTATGTCATTTATTGAAATAAAATATACATTTCTCTTCTAAAAGCCTTTTATGCTTGTACACTAAAGTATGGTGATAAGAAAATGTATGTGAAAGATTTAATGTTTATACAGAACTGTGAGTGCCATTTTATAGGTTGATAATAGATATTGAAAATGATAACTTCTGTATTGAAATGTATGTAGTAATGTCCCCCTTTTTATCGTAAAGCACTGCGTAAACTGTTGGTGCTATATAAATCCTGAATAAAAATAATATTTACAGTTTTCTTTGTTTGGCAACCCTGCCCACTACCTTATTTAGGGGTTAAACTGACCCTTAATGTGGCAAAGCGCTATAAAGCAAACTATCCCACTCTATATGCCAAACTGGGGAAGGAGATAGACATGTTGTTTTTCCTTTCCCTTTTCCCAAGAAGAGGTAAGGATCAGGATTCATCCGATTTATATCAAGCTGTCTGTGTGGGGGATGGGAGGGGAGGAAGGGAGTGTGAGTAGGGAAGGAAGTAGGAATCAGGTAGGTCAGTGTGTGAGTCAGGTAGGTCAGTGTGTGAGTCAGGTAGGTCAGTGTGTGAGTCAGGTAGGTCGGTGTGTGAGTCAGGTAGGTCGGTGTGTGAGTCAGGTAGGGCAGTGTGTGAGTCAGGTAGGGCAGTGTGTGAGTCAGGTAGGTCAGTGTGCGTGTCAGGTAGGTCAGTGTGCGTGTCAGGTAGGTCAGTGTGTGTGTCAGGTAGATCAGTGTGTGTGTCAGGTAGGTCAGTGTGTGAGTCAGGTAGGTCAGTGTGTGAGTCAGGTAGGTCAGTGTGTGTGTCAGGTAGGTCAGTGTGTGTGTCAGGTAGGTCAGTGTGTGTGTCAGGTAGGTCAGTGTGTGAGTCAGGTAGGTCAGTGTGTGAGTCAGGTAGGGCAGTGTGTGTGTCAGGTAGATCAGTGTGTGTCAGGTAGGTCGGTGTGTGAGTCAGGTAGGTCGGTGTGTGAGTCAGGTAGGTCGGTGTGTGAGTCAGGTAGGTCGGTGTGTGAGTCAGGTAGGTCGGTGTGTGAGTCAGGTAGGGCGGTGTGTGAGTCAGGTAGGGCGGTGTGTGAGTCAGGTAGGTCGGTGTGTGAGTCAGGTAGGTCGGTGTGTGAGTCAGGTAGGGCAGTGTGTGAGTCAGGTAGGGCAGTGTGTGAGTCAGGTAGGGCAGTGTGTGTGTCAGGTAGGTCAGTGTGTGTGTCAGGTAGGTCAGTGTGTGAGTCAGGTAGGTCAGTGTGTGAGTCAGGTAGGGCAGTGTGTGTGTCAGGTAGGTCAGTGTGTGTGTCAGGTAGGTCAGTGTGTGAGTCAGGTAGGTCAGTGTGTGAGTCAGGTAGGTCAGTGTGTGAGTCAGGTAGGTCAGTGTGTGAGTCAGGTAGGTCAGTATAAGAGTGGGGTAGGTTAGAGTAGGGGGCAGGCAGGTCAGTGTAGTGGTTTGGTAGGTCAGTGTAGAGGCAGGTAGGTCATATGCGTTTCATGAGCAGGGCAAAGGGGGTGGAGTTAAGGGCGTAGCCAGGGGGGCGGCAAAATTAGGTTTCGCCTAGGGTGTCAAAAATCCTTGCACCGGCCCTGGCCATAGTCTGGGTGCCCTTTTCAGACACAGAACGGGGACAGGGCTGGCAGAAACCTTGGCAGTTTCCAGGCTGTTTTTCTGGGAAGACAGGACGGATCTGCATGGTATCCACTGGGAGAGCCTTAGGCCTGGTTGGACGAGTTGGGCAAAATGTGATAAAATGTCCCCTCTCTCCACAATAGAAACAAAGGCCACTGTTTCTCCTACGGTCTCTTTCTTTGGAAGACAGCCTGGTGCGCACGGCACCAATCTCCATGGGCTCCTCTTTAGGCTCTGGAGGATCAAGGCATATTGGAGTAGTGTCAGGGTGACAAGGCCGGCTGGTGCAGGCAGGCTTGTACTGTGACCAGACCAGTGTTGCTCATCTTACTTTAAAAAAGTAATTAGTTACAGTTACAAATTACTTCTCCCAAAAAGTAATTGAGTTACTGACTCAGTTACCACATTGAAAAAGTAATTAGTTACTCAGAAAGTAACTGCGACTTTTTTTTACTATTCTATAATGCAATTACGTTCTATAAGATCTTTAATAGTGGTGGCGGTGTGGCACACTGTGGGGGTCTGTGTCCTCCTGACTGTGAGTAACTGTATTTTGTTTTGTTTTTTGGTACCTGCTGCCTGAAATGGTGGTAGCAGTGTGGTGGTGGTGTGGCACACTGGTGGTGGTGGCAGTGTGGAACACTGGTGTTGGCGGTGTGGCACACTGGTACTGGGACACTAGAGCAGGGTCCCCATAGATCCCACTTTAGAGCAGGCCAGGGTCATCATCAATCCCCCTTTAGAGCAGGGTCCCCATAGATCCCCCTTTAGAACAGGCCAGGGTCCCCATAGATCCCCCTTTAGAGCAGGGTCCCCAAAGATCCCCTTTAGAGCAGGCCATGCTCCCCATAGATCCCCCTTTAGGGAGGGGTCCCCATAGATCCCCCTTTAGAGCAGGGTCCCCATGGATCTATGGGGGCCCTGCTCTAAAGGGGGATTTATGAGGACTCTTTTCTAAGGGTGGATCTATGGGGACCCTTCTCTAAAGGGGGATCTATGGGGACCCTGCTCTAAAGGGGAATTTATGAGGACCCTGCTCTCAAGGGGGATCTATGAGGAACCCTTTCTAAGGGGGATCTATGGGAACCCTTCTCTAAAGGCGGAATCTATGGGGACCCTACTCTAAAGGGGGATTTATGGGGACCCTGCTCTAAAGGGGGATCTATGGGGACCCTGCTCTAAAGGGGGATCTATGGGGACCCTGCTCTAAAGGGGGATCTATGGGGACCCTGCTCTAAAGGGGAATTTATGAGGACCCTGCTCTCAAGGGGGATCTATGAGGAACCCTTTCTAAGGGGGATCTATGGGAACCCTTCTCTAAAGGGGGATCTATGGAAACCCTTCTCTAAAGGGGATCTATGGGGACTCTGCTCTAAAGGATGATCTATGGGGACCCTGCTCTAAAGGGGGATCTATGGGGACCCTACTCTTAAGGGGGATTTATGGGGACCCTACTCTAAAGGGGGATCTATAAGGACCCTGCTCCAAAGGAGATCTATTGTGGCCCCAGGGCCTGTTTTAAAGGGGATCTAGGGGGACTGAGTTCTAAAGGGGATCTATAAGGGACAGATCCCTCTTTAGAACAGGGTCGCCATAGATCCATCTTTAGAGCAGGCCAGCGTCCCCAAAGCTCCCCCATAGATTCCCCTTTAGAGCAGGCCAGGCAGGGTTCCCCATAAATCCCACTTTATCATGGTATGGGGGGGAGGGCACTGAGTCTGACTGCAGTGCAGAACACATACATGGCATGGGGGGAGGGCAGGGCACTGTCTCTGGCTGCAGCACATACATGATGTATGTGCTGCAGTCAGAGACAGTCCCCATGCCATGTATGTGCTGGTGCTGCAGCCAGAGACAGTGCCCTCCCCCCCCCCCCTCGCATGTCAAAGCCACCCCCCAAGCACACACCTGTTGTAAGCACTTGTTGCACGTCCTCCTCCTGTCTGGAAAGCAGCTGCCTCCTCTCCTCTGAATAGCTGAGCCGGCTGTCAGCCTGTCACACTCACACAGGCAGCTTCATACTTCAAGTCTCTGTCTCTCGCAGGATGAGTTGAGAGCAGAGCTGATTGCCGGCCGTGGACTGAGGGAGGATAATAGATCTTTTCCCCAGAGAAGGCATTCAAGGCAAAGTGCAGGCAGGGACACATTGCTGATCGATCCCTGACCTTGTCCGAGTCTCCTCCTCTTCTCTTTCCTGTACTGCAGACAGCGGTCATAGAGGAGAGGGGGAATTACAATTACATCTACTGCCATCTAGTGGCGGTAGATGTAATTGCGGTAACGCAGCCAAAGTAATTTGAACGGCATTACCTTGAGGGGACGAGTAGTCAGTTAGATTACTCGTTACCCTCAAAAGTAACTGCGTTAAGTAACGCCGTTTACTTAAACGCAGTTACTTACATCACTGGAGCATACAGAGTCATATTCACATGGATTTGCTTTTTCTCTAGGTACTCAAGGACTGCGGGAACCGGGAGCAGGCTTGGGAGTAGCTTTCTGGGAGGTAAGGCACTGAGAGTCCATGGCAGTTATAAATGACTCCCAATTGTCCAAGATAGGACTTTTCTCGTGCAGCATCTGGTATGCCCATGTCTTCATCCTTCCGGAAAGCAGATTAATAGCGGAATGAACCTTGATAAAGTCACTGTAATAGGTCCTGGGCTTAAGGACAAACAGGAGCCCACAATCTATCCGGAAGTTTGTAAATGAGGAACGGGAACCATCAAATCTGTCAGGTAACAGGACATAAGGTTCTGGATGTGCAGGTTCCAGGGCTGGGCATACTGTGCCTTTAAGTATCAGTACTTCTTGCTGCAATTCAGCCACAGTCTGGGCCAGGCTGGACACCTGCTGGGTGAGCTGCTTGCACATCTCTGCGGACTCCATATGGTCAGTTCATTATGTCACGGGGCTTACCTTTGTCGGAGTCTGTAACGCAGAAATGTACGCTCACCCTTACAGATATCCACAGTCCAAGGTGACCAGGTAATAAAGCCACCTGGGCTGTATCATCTCCGGGAGACAGCCTTTTCTCACTTTTCCTTGTCATTTTCCCCATTTCATAGCCATAACCACTGGTATAAGATGTTCACAATACACCAGTATCTTCTATAGGGGTTACTGTATGCCTCAACTTTCATTAGGTTTCATGGTGAAAGACAAGGGGTGTTATAGTTCAGTGCTGTAAATATGGTATTGGATTAGTATTTTTGTCATACCTAAATGTTTTTTTTTTTTGTTTTATCTCTGTGTCTAAATAATTTATATAATGTTACATTGTTCCCACTGATATTACCTTGTTCAATTGCAATTATAGGGCTAATAGGCCCTATTCCTGATTTTATCTCTATGTGCAATACTCTATTAGCCAACACAACGGATTGTAAAGCCCCGTACACACGTACTGATCGTCGGCCGAACGATCGGCCGTCTTTTGTCCAGGGCTGTCCTGTCTGTTGAAAACTGCAAAAGACTGCACATGAATTTTGTCGGCCAACAACAGCCGACTGCAGAAGTGATGTCATGTGATGGTTAACTTTCCGTGTGTTTTTTCTACTCTGAGCATGCCCAGTCTTGCTAATCTGCTGTCTGTCGGCCGAAATCTGTACTGACTGGCGAACAATCGGCCGTTCTGGTGACGGCCAACAAATATTTTAAAGTCTGCACGACAGATTCTGTTCGGCCGAAAATGCGCTGTCGGCTGTCGGAAGCATCATACTAACAAGCCTACAATCGGCCGATCGGTCGGCGGCCGAATATTTACGGCCGACAATCGGTACGTGTGTACGGGGCTTTAGTCTCCCCCAAATTTTTTTTACAATACTTTTTAGGTATGTGAATGCCTTTTATTCCTTTTTGTATTTCTTCTTACAAAATCAATACAAATTTATTGAAGGAGAAAGTTCTGCATGACTGAAGTACAGCTAATATTGAGAAGGAAAGAAGGAAATTATAGGTCAGCGGGTTTAACATCTGTTGTCAAGTTAATGGAATCTCTCCTGAAAAGAAGGATCATTGATTGGACCCAAAGCAACATGCCATGCTTCGGCTTTACTGAGGGAAGCTCATGTCAGACTAATCTGATTTATTGTTTTTGACTATATAACCAATGTTTTGGACCAGGGTGATGCTGTGGACATAGTCTATCTTGATTTCAGCAAGGCATTTGATACAGTTCCACATAATGATCTAATAAAAAAATGTATACAAGCTAGGGTAGTTTAAGTGGAGCTCCAGACTCCCGCCAAAAAAATGAAAAGTCAGCAACTACAAATACTGTAGCTGCTGACTTTTAATATAAGGACACTTACCTGTACAGGGATGGCAGTTCTAGGATACATCATTGGAGGGATCACAAGCAGGGGGAAGGAGCTTCTGATTCCGCTATATAGATCAGTGTTTCTCAACCTTTTTTTAGTCGAGGCACCCTCAAGGCATCCTTTAAAGGTATGGACTGTCTTGAGGCACCCCATTCTAAAATGTGAAAAACTATTCTAATAGTATTACATAATGCAGCAGCATCGACACATGTAGGAAACCCAACATTAGAGGTGATTTATTCTTCCAAAGCAAATACACTATTGCACATCGGTGCTGACTTGTATTCCAATGTTTCTCTTCTCCCTCAATCAGTCAGCTAATGTCACCCCAGTGCTTGATCCACCTTCTGGCTTGTATACAATTTTTGATCAATATTTAAGCATTTTGCCAAGGCACCCATTAAGAACCCTCAGGGCACCCTGGTTGAAAAAGGCTGATATAGATATTTAGTGAGACCTCATTTAGAATTCTGTGTCTAATTCTGGAGACCTCGCTTACAAAAAGATATTGATAAGATAGAACAAGTCCAGAGACTGGTAACAAAAATGGTGAAAGGTCTGAGAGATAAAACATATCAGAAAAGACTTGAGGAGCTTAGAGCGGTTGAAACACAAAAAAAAAAAAAATTTCCTTTAAAGCACAATATACAGCACAGTGCTTGTGCAGTGTCATTTGATCCATTCTATGCTTTTAAATACCTGGTTGATCTTGCCTGTTCCTGTGTCCCCCCATGTTTGCTGACCATGGTAATCATGGCTGATGATCCATGATGCCATGGTCAGTTTATGTGCCTTCATCATCCCGCTGCTCTCCCTCTCCCCCTACCTTCCTGCCTGTTAGCTATTGAGTTAGTGATGTAAGAGCCGATCTGCTCCCCATCCCTTCTCTCCTATTACTATTCTGTTTAAAGTCACTGTGCCTAATTACTAGAATCCCCTCTGTTACAGGAAGCTATGTTGCATAGTGTCTTTGCTTTTTAAACATTTTGCAGAGCAATACCTTATTTCAGAGCGCCGATGTGCGGTCATGTGACATTCGGCCAGTCTCCTCCTCTCCTCCCAGCTAACGTCAGACGGGAATCTCAGTCCCTCCCTCTGTAGTCCTCAGATAGGGAAAGGAGAGCGGTGTGAGGTCACGTAACCGCACAGCGGTGCTCTAAAAAAAAAGGTATTGCGCTGCATAATTTAAAAATAACAAAGACACTGTGCAACATAGCATTCTATAACAGAGGGGATTCTAGTATTTAGGCACAGTGACTTTACATCCACTTTAATGTGTACAGGAAAGAAGCAAAAGGTGAGACATGACTGAAAACTTTAAATACATCAAAGGGGTGAAAGGGGTTCAGGAGGGAAGTATTTTTAATATGAAATCAAGATCACAGAGACATAGCTTTAACCACTTCCCACCCACCCTATAGGCGATTGACGGCGGGAATGTGGTTGCATTATCCTGACCGGACGTCATATGACGGCGGCAGGATAATGCGCTCAATCAGTGATGCGGCGTGTCACACTGACACACCGCATCTCCAATCTCTGTAAAGAGCCTACTGACGTAGGCTATTTACCATGTGACCAGCTGTGTCCAATCACAGCTGGTCACACAGTACACCGGAAGAGCCGCTGATCGGCTTTCCTTAGTTCGTGCCTGACAGGCACGAGTAGAGGAGAGCCGATCTGCGGCTCTCCTGACAGGGGGGGGGGGTCTGCACTGGTAATCAGATCATTGATTACCAATCCGGCCCCCTGGGGGGGGTGCCACTAGAACCACCAGGGATGCCCACCCATGACCCCAGGGATGCCCACCCATGACCCCAGGGATGCCTACTATGGCCACCAGGGATGGCAATCAGGGCTCAGGGAGGCTCCCAGTGTCCTCCCCATCAGTGCTGCCCGCCAGTGCCCTCCCCATCAGTGCTGCCCACCAGTGCCCATCATTGCCATCTATCAGTGCCGCCAACCAGTGCCCATTATTGCCCACCAGTGCTGTCTATTAGTGCCCATCAGTGCCGCCCGTCAGTGCCAATCAGTTTCGCCCATCAGTGCCCACCAGTGCCACCTATCAGTGCCCATTAGTGCCCATCAGTGCCGCCTATCAGTGCCCATCAGTGCCACCTATCAGTGCCCATCAATGCCGCCTATCAGTGCCCAGCAGTACCGCCTATCAGTGGCCACCAATGCTGTATATCAGTGCTACCTATCAGTGCCACATATCAGTGTCCATCAGTGCCACCTATCAGTGCCACCCCATCAGTGCCTCCTCATCAGTGCCTGTCAGTGCAGCCTCATCAGTGCTCATCAGTGCATGGAAAAAACTTGTTTATTTACAAAATTGTATAGCATAAACGAAAAAACTTTTTTTTTCAAACTTATCTGTCCTTTTTTTTATCTGTTTAGCAAAAAAGAAAAAACCTTGTGGTGATCAAATACCACCAAAGGAAAGCTCTATTTGTGGGGGGAAAATTATATAAATTTGGTTTAGGTACAGGGTTGCATGACCTCGCAATTGTCATTCAAAATGCAACAGCGCTAAAAGTTGAAAATTGGCCTGGGCAGGAAGGGGGGTGAATGTGCCCTGTATTGAAGTGGTTAAACTAGCAGGAGGAAAGTTTAAAAATGAATCTTAGAAACTATTATTTTACCAAAAGGGGAGTTAATGCTTGTAACAGACTTCCAGCAGAAGCAATGAATCAGTCAACAGTAAGTGGATGCAAACCATAGATCTATACTCAAAAAAATTGAAAAAAAAAGAAGAGACTTGATGGGACAGTTGGACTTTTTTCTGTTGTCACTTTTCTATGTTTCTATGTGATATTTACAAGAAAATGACACGTTTACTTTTTCATGAGCATTGAATATAAAGCTGGGGTGGAGGTCTCCGCTTTAACAAACCTCTAAGATACAGTATAAACCTTATCTCACTATTCTTTACATTGGGGGTCAGCAACCCGTAGATCGGGATCTACCAATAGATCACGGCCAGGTGACTGGTAGATCATGGTCTGGGCTTGCTGACCTGTTATCCCAGAGCATCAAACAGAGTGCAATGCAGATGGACTACTTGTAAAGTTGCAGCTGTAGTAGCCAGCAAGAGCTGCATAAGCCGATGCGCCTCCTCTGTACTGCTGGCTCCTGTCCCATGCGGAGTGATACCGACTGCCCTCCACCTCTTATCCTGGCAAGCAGTCTCCAGAGTGGTGCCAGCAGCAGGAAAGAAGTGATCTTCAGGTCAAAATGAAGCAATACACTGGGCATAATAGTATAGGGCTGCTTTCACAATGATGTGCTGCGGTTTACCCACGCCACAGCTACAAATACTGTAGCTGCTGACTTTTAAATAGTAGAACTTACCTGCTCAGGGTCCCTGCGATGTCGGCACCCGAAGCCGATTTTCGTATCGTCTCTATGGTGCTGCCGCCGCCATTCAGGGTGAGGGAACCCGGCAGTGAAGCCTTTCAGCTTCACAGCTAGTTCCCTACTGCGCTTTCTAATTGTCCCTGTGGCGGAGGAAGAAGGAGGGGGGGCGAACTTCCGAAGGACAGTGCCGCGGAGCTGTCTCCCAGAAGTGGGGAAGGGAACCTGCCAAAAACAGGTATCCGTTCCCCTCTCCCCCCTAAAAGAGGTGCCAGGGGGGAGGAAGCATATAAGCAGAAGTTCCACTTCTGGGTGGAACTCCGCTTTAAAGTGTTAATTAACCCACAACAGTAAAATCATGCTTGTTATACTCACTAAGGGGTTAATCCTCTGCATTGTGCATAAGGGCTGTGTAATCCTGTCTCTCTGATCCTCCCCTTCTTCCACTGACTCCAATCTATCTCCTAAAAGAACAGAGCATTAGTGGACAAGCTGCCCATGCTCAGTTTGGTGTGCATTACTAGGGAGTTTTTTTTTTCTCTTGGGAGGGTGCATGTGATCAGCATAGGGCCAATCAGCACTGTCCACACAGAGGGTCAGAGGTCCTGCAGCCTTTATAGGACAATCAGGGGAAAATGAAAACTTCTCCTACAAGCTTTAACCAGACACTGATAGAAGTCACAAGACTTCTCTAACTGTTAATGAGAAAAGATATTTAGCAGTTTATATTTACTAAAATAATTGCATTTCCATATTCTGTATACTGTGGGAGACCAGATATAGTGAATGCAGGGTCCTAGGTTATGTAACACTTTAAGACATGTTTTTACCACCCTCACCCTAACCGCACCCCCTTTAGATGTTTTGGCCAGGGGTGTACACATGTCGCAGCCCCAGCAAGAGTCATATGCCCTGTCACGGTTGGTGGGAGTATCACCTGACAAGGGTGATCCATTCAAGTGAATGAGGTCACTCAGCAAATACCCTGCAACCTTGTGCAGTACAGCAAACAAAGGGTTAAAGCAGGCAGCATTGTGTTGTTTTCTCACCACCTGTTTTAGCCCCTTGAACCCCACAGAAGCATGCAGTTGTGGGGCACTTGCAGAGTGGTCCCATTTACTTGAATGGGTCCTGATTGTCAGGCAGTAGCACCGACCAAAAGCAACAGGGGGTTTAATTCCTGCTGCAGCACGTGTACACCTTTGGCTCCATGTACACGGGACGATGGAAATGGCCGTTTAGGAGCAGTTGGGCGTTTTTTTCAGAAGCCCCTGAACCCACCTCCATGTTATCTTATCTGTCCATGTACAGCAGGTCGTTTACAGTCATTTGCAGGCAGTTGCATTCAGGGACTTTTTTAATAACGCAATTATTTGCGTTCGAACGTGTGTTTCCCAGCGTCTCAAACGCACAAACGCGTCCGAACGCGTCCGAACGCGACGACCCGCATTCAGCGTTCGCGTTTTTCCATTTTAAAGGGGAATCATTTTTTTGACCTCTAGGAACGGTTCTAAACGCAAACGCCCGCTAAACGCGGGTACAAACGCGACCGAACGGACGTTTCAAACGTCCTAAAAATTCCAGCATTCAAAAGGACTTTTAACAACGTCCCGTGTACATGGAGCCTTTGGCTGCTGTCTCGGCAGCTAAAGCGGGGAGGGATTTGGGGGTGGTAAATCTGCACCTCAACCAAAGGGTTTTACCACCCCCCCCCCCCAACTTTGTGTGAACGAGCCCTAAGGGTGCCGCTGTCAAATGCAACTAAGGGCTCATTCACAAGTGCAGCAGGCACTGCTGCTCCTCTGAAAAGTGATCTGAGTGTGTTTGACAGGTGGTGAGGGGCCGATTTGTTGCCTCCTCGCCATCTGATTTAAACCCATGATTGCCGTGAAATGCACGCAATTGCAACATGATGGCAATTAGAGGTTTAAATCAGGTGCGAGGAGGTGACACTGTGCCTGGTGATCTTTGACTTCTCTAATGCTGTTCAGGTAGATCTCCACCTCTTTAAGGTTGCCTACCCCTGCTTTACAACATCTTGATTGACTAAGGTTGCCCTCATATCTTTTACCAACTATAATGGTCATTTAGAAAAGTGTCCTTTTTTTCTAAGGATCTGGGCCCTACATGGCTTTTTTTTTTCTCACAAGTATATGCATACACTATACACACTTCTCTGTAGTAATGTATACTTTATGCCAATACAGGTACAAGGCCATCCAGCGCCCAGGGCAAAGGTGTCAAACTGCACCCCCCCTTTTCCTTAGGGTTAGGGTCAGGGCGCCCTCATGGCTGCAATAAACTATTGTGCCCAGGGCATGCTTCCCTCCTGCCCACCCCTTGTCCCAGCCCTGCTTTATGCTATCTTCTCTCTACTAGGAATGGTCATACAGCATACTGAGTTAGCCTAGGTGGATCTACAGCATCATTGCATCACTTCCGGTTTCAGGTCCCTGGAGGACATTGCGTCCCAGACTTCCTGCTTTTTGCATAACACATGCTTGTTATTATCATCATTCATGTAAGTGCATCACTTTACTTGTTTAATAAATCTGCGAAACAGAGTTATGCTATGGAGGCTCTCTATTATCTTTGCAAATGCATGGGATTACTGGGGGAGAAAGGAGACACAGACATCCGCGTGGCTTAGGATCTGCTTGCAGCCATTGGTGCTGTGAATGCGGGTTACCCCCTGGTGGGGAGAGTTTTTTGGTGAGTGCAGCAAGAAAGGGGGGAGCACTAGTGGAGGTACACTGACACACCGCATGGTTTGGTGGTCCTTTGCAGCACTATATTTTTTATGAGATCCTTTTGTAATATAGTGCCAATGACTTTTAATCACAACACTTGTCACTTTATGTTGATTTATTAATAGACTTTTTAAATATCGCACCTGTCACTATTAATTTACTGGCACTTTTATATTATTGTATTATTGAACACAGCTGTTTATAGATTTTCTTTTATCTATCACTAACTATAGAAATGTATAACAGTTTGAGTGATCACATGTTCACTTTTTGAACACATATTTGCACACTTTACCACTAGCAGTGCCACATCCACATCATCTCTTTATACTTTACAAAGAATGGTCTGAAAAAGAGAAAATATCCGGTGAGCAGCAGTTGTGGGGACGAAAATGCCTTGTTGATGTCAGAGGTCAGAGGAGAATGAGCGGACTGGTTCAAGATTATAGAAAGGCAACAGTAACTCCAAAAAACACTAGTTTCAATCAAGGTGTTCAGAATACAATCTCTTAATGCTCAACACATCGAACCTTGAAGCAGATAGGCTACAGCAGCAGAAGACCACACCGGGTGCCATTCCTGTCAGCTTAGAACAGGAAACTGAGGCTACAGCTCACACAGGCTCACCAAAATTGGATCAATAGAAGCCCTCGTTCACATCAACACAGCTTTGAAATCGTGCAAGTTCATCTAAACTTTCAAAGCCGCATTTCAGTCCAACTTCGAGGGCTACTTGAAAGACACATGTGCAGGTTAATGCACAGGTGTCTATTAAAATCACCCCTAGGGTCGCCCAAAAAAGTGCTTTTGGAAATCGTTCGACAAAGCAAAGTCGGCGCCGCACTGATTGGGACTCTTCCATGCCGGCAATAGACTGCGATTTTACATGCGATTGGATATTTTCTTGGCACACTTTGGGCCCCTTAGTACCAATTGCGCATCGTTTATATGCCACAGGCTACCTAAGTATTGTTGCTGACCATGTCCATCCCTTTATAATTATAGTGTACCCATCTTCTAATGGCTACTTCAAGCAGGATAATGCACAATGTCACACAGCTCAGATCATCTCACCACTGGTTTCTTCAACTTGACAATGAGTTCACTGTACTCCAATGGCCTCCACAGTCACCGGATCTCAATCCAATAGAGCACCTTTAGGATGTGGTGGAACAGGAGATAGCATCATGGATGTGCAGACGACAAATCTGCAGAAACTGCGTAATGCTATCATGTCAACATGGACCAAAATCTCTGAGGAATGTTTCCAACACCTGGTTGAATCTATGCCATGAAGAATTAAGGCAGTTCTGAAGGCAAAAGGGGGTCCAACCCGGTACTAGCGAGGTGTACCCAATAAAGTGACCAGTGAATGTATATATACTGTGTTTTTATGTAGTACTGTGCAAAAGTGTAAGGTAAGTGTGAAAAAATGCTGTAAATTAACAATGCTTTCAGAAATAGAAGTATTAATAGTTTATTTTTATTAACCACTTGCCGACCGCCGCAAGTACATATACTGCGGCGGTCAGCCCCTCGCAGGCAAAGGGACGTATCGGTGCGTCACTAGCCTGTGAGGCCCTGGGGAGCGAGCACTCCCGCTTGCTCACGGACCCCCCCGCGCGTGTGCCCGGCGGACCGGATGTCCGCCGTGCACTCACGATCGTCCGTTAGAGCGGGAGAAAGGCAGGTGGCTGATGTAAACAAGCCGCCTGTCATTCTCCCCTGTGTAAGAACAATGATCATACGGTTCTACTATGTAGGACCGTTGATCACTGTTCCTACACATCAAGCCACAGCCAATCACAGTTATAATCACGCCCCTAGGGACACACACAACCCCTCCCTCTCAAATAAAGTTAACCCCTTCACTGCCAGTGTCATTTTACAGTAACAGTGCATATGTATAGCACTGATTACTGTAGTAATGTCACTGGTAACCCCAAAAGTGTCAAAAATGTCAGTCAAGGGTCCGATCTGTCCGCCGCAATGTCGCAGTCCCGCAAAAAAAATCAGATCGCCGCCATTACGCGTTAAAAAAAAAAAACAACAAAAATGACAAAAATCTTTCCCTTAGTTAGTAAACGAAATAACTTTTGCGCAAACCAATCAAAATACGCTTTTTGCGATTTTTTTTACAAAAAATATGTAGCGTAAAACAAATTGGCCTAAAATGTTAAAAAATTTAGATTTTTAAATTTTTTTGGGGAATTTCATATAAAAAAATGTGAAAAATATTGTTATTTTTGCAAAATTTACGCTCTTTTTTTGTTTATAGTGCATGATCAAAAAATCGCACAGGTGATCAAATACCACCAAAAGAAAGCTCTGTTTGTGGGAAAAAAAGGACATCAAATTTGTTTAGGTACAGCATCGCATGACCACGCTATTGTCCGTTAAAGTCACGAAGTGCCGAATCACAAAATACCCCCTGGTCAGGAAGGGGGTAAAATCTTCCGGGGCTTAAGTGGTTAATTACCAAATTACACTCTGGCTGCAAATGAGCATCAATATTTATAGGTACACACAGTGCTTGTGCACACAGTTTTTTAAGAAACTCTGCAGGTAGGTTGTTCCAAACATCTAGGAGAACTAACCATAGATCTTCTGTGTATGTAGGCTGCTTTAAATCCTTCTGTCTCTATATGTAATCCCAGACAGACTCAATGATGTCAATGATGTTGAGATCAGGGCTCTGTGAGGGCCAAACCATCAATTCCAGGACCCCTTGTTCTTTACACTGAAGATAGTTATTGATGACATTGTCTGTATGTTTGGGGTCGTTGTCCTGCTCCCGAATAAATCTGGGGGTAATCACATGCTTACCTGATGGTATGGCATGATGGATAAGTATCTACCTTTGTTTCTTAGCATTAAGGATACCTCAGAAATGAGGACACCTGGCTAAAACTGTATATATATATATATATATATATATATATATATATATATATATATATATATATATTTGTTTGTTTATGCAAGGTCATTGTTCTACTTTAGGGGCAGGTGTCAGTGGGTCTTCATTTGCTACGAGCCATCCTGGCACAGACAGGGCCTTCTCCTCCCATAATACCCTTGCAGCATCAAGAAAGCTGGACAATGCAGACACATCACTGATCCCATACTATTGCAAGAATTGTTTCTGTTACAGGCAGGAGCACATCTTTATCATTGAACAACACATCTACAGCCTACTGCAGCCCTGCAGATTTTAGCTAAAGTTAATTTTCCTGTTAGGAGAGACTATCATGGGCAAGTTAATAGGAAACGAAGTACTTTACAATGTCAGAAGTCCCTTCTGAATCGGTAGGTCATATGCTGATGGAAAAACAAGTCACTCTATGCTGAAAATCACACAAGTCATTTTTTAAACAGCCGCATGTAAAAGGTTCTGGCTATAAACAGTACTTTAAAATAACAGTGGCACACAATGGCAACTGTAAGCCAGATGTGTGCTTTACACAAAATAAACAATAGCTTCCTTATTGCATTAAGTCTCCGTTTCCACTACCGCGGCTACGAAGTCGTGCTACTTCTAGTGCTACTTCGTAGTGAAAGTAAACTGCGGCTTTCAGTGTGACTTGTCCCTCATTATAGAGGGAAGTCGCACTGAAGTCGGCTCAAAAGTACTGCACGAACTACTTTTGAAGTCCCCGCAACTGAAGTCACGGCAGTGAAAACAGGCCCGATTGAAACGAATGGCTTTTGACGAATGGCTTTTGACTTGCTGTGCGACTTGACATGTGTCAAGTCGCACAGCAAGTCGCACTAGTGGAAACCGGCCAATAATAGTAAAATGTTACAGTATATATGACAATATATGCACTATAAGAATTAGAATTTTGACTCAGATAAAAACACTTGAAGCAACCCACATAAGGTCTTTAGCCCAGAAAACCCTACAGGAGCTAACGCATGATAGATCCCTCCTCCTTGAGGAATGGGGTATGCAAGCTAAAAGGCGTTACATTCTTAATCAGAAGATATTCTACCAACACGGTAATAAGAGCGGTAGACTCCTGGCGAGGGCTACTCAAGCGATTAAATCTTCCCTTCACATTCACCACCTACATGGCCATGATAATAAACCACTCACCAGAAATGATGAAATGACCCAACAATTCCAAACATTTTATAAAAAGCTTTATAACATTCAAAAGAACTGTGGAACGAGATAACCGCCTATCTCAGATTAGGGACTTCCTCTCCAAATTTGGTCCCAAACCCATTCCCACCCAAACAGCAGCAGAGCTTGACCGCCCCTTCTCCTCATTGGAGCTGAATGAAGCGATCAAACAGATGAAACCAGGGAAGAGTCCGGGCCCTAATGTCTTTACGCTTCAGTACTACAAAAGTTTCCAAACGATATTGGTGCCATACCTACTGAATGCCTTGAACGTTATCCCTGAAACAACGGCATTTCCCTCCGGCCTCCTAGAGGCACATATAATGGTAATTTCAAAAGAGGGTAAAGACGCCACTAAGGTGGAAAATTATAGACCAATATCAATGCTTAATGTGGACATCAAACTCTATGCAAAAATGTTGGCTAACGGGTTTCTTCCATCACTGCCTACGCTGCTAAAACTTGATCAAGTGGGCTTTGTCCCGGGCAGGGAAGCCCGTGAAAACACCATAAAGGCGCTTAATATTCACCATTGGCTTTCCAAGGGGGCGTCTGGGGCTTCTTTCTCTCTTTGGATGCCGAAAAGGCATTCGACAGGGTGGCCTGGGTCTACTTGAGCGAAACATTATGTGCCTTGGGCTTACACCCTCATTTGCTGGCAAGCATTCTTGCATTTTATTCCAACCCAACAGCTCGTGTTCGAGTCAATAGTCACCTGTCAGATGCCTTTGAAATTAAAAATGGAATGAGACAGGGGTGCCCACTCTTGCCCCTATTTGTTCTTACATTGTAACCCTTCCTTAATATGGTATGGGATAACAGGGATATAAGTGGTATCTTGATACATAACTCTGAATACAAAGTAGCTGCCTTTGCCGACGATTTACTGTTTTTTTTATCCAAACCACAGATATCTCTTCCTAATTTACTCAAGGACCTAACACACTTTTGGTTATCTGTCCAATCTAAAAATGAATTACCCAAAGTCAAAAGCGCTAAATATCTCCCTACCGACCGCAATGGTCTCTTTGCGTAAGGCCAATTTCCCATTTCCGTGGGCGCCGGATGCAATCTCATATTTGGGGATTCAGATACCCTCGCAACTTAGTAACATTTACGATCGTAACTTTACCCCACTTATTAAAAACATACAGGCTGACTTGAAGAAAGGGCGAACCTTAACATTTCGTGGTTTGGACGCTCAGCTCTTATCAAAATGAACATACTACCCAGACTGCTTTATTTGACCCAAACAATCCCGATTGCCTTACCAAACGCATTCTTCTCTGTGCATAAACGTGCATGTCTGGTATTTATCTGGAAAGGCTCCCCACCAAGAATCAAATACACTAGACTTACCCAACCCAAAGGGAGGGGAGGAGTGGGTCTGCCAGATCTTTTTAAATACTACCTGGCCTGCCACCTTACCCGTATTGTGGACTGGAACCTTCATAACCACAGAAAGGCCTGGGTATCGCTGGGGGGTGAGCAGTCCCCCCGTGTCGCTCCATACATCACCCTGGTTACTTCCCCAGCATCAGCCGACACAACTAACTGAACACCCTCTCATAGGCTCATCCTTGAAATGCTTTGAAATTGCCTGCAAATCTGGATCTTTTTCATTCTCACCAGACCCCCTAACTCCATTGAGGGGTAACCCAGCCTTCCCCCCGGGCAAGACTCACACATTTCTACACAGGCCATGGCCATATAAGGATGTTCTATCGCTCCATTTATTTAGCAAAGGCAGACTCCTTTCACTCTCCCAACTTGAGGCCATTTCCACAATGGGCTCCTTCTCCTGGTGGGCATACGGACAAATTAAAAATTTTCTTGAATCCTCTTCTAAGAGCTCACAGATGACTAGGCCACGCACTGGTTTTGAAACCTTGTGCACCAAAACGACACCTCAACATCACTTAATCTCCATAATATACTCCTTACTCACAGAAACGCCAATGCAGACCGATGACACAGCCAGGAATTCCTGGGAGAGGGAGCTTCAAGTTTTTCTCTCCACGAATGACTGGGAAACCATTAATGAATGTGCACATAAATGCTTGCTCAATGTGGCTCTACAAGAAAATGCTTACAAAGTTAGGTCCAGGTGGCATAGAACCCCGAATCTAAAACATACGTTTTACCCACATTGTTCCAGCTTGTGTTGGAGATGCGGGAGTGAAGTTGGAGACATGCTACATATCTGGTGGAGCTGTAAACTTTTACAACCATACTGGAGATCAGTCCATGAGACAATATCACAGGTCACATCCTACTCCCTAGACTACTCCCCAGCTCAATACTTGTTACATCACTCATCCCTTTCTAAACGAGAATATTCCAGATCTCTTGCGATGCACATGGTTAATGCAGCTCGTCTTTGTATACCAGTTCACTGGCGCTCAGCAAGCATTCCAACACTATCAGAATGGTTCAAAAGATTCAACAAAATTGAAGAAATGGAAGAGTTGATTCACATTGCACAGGAAAGATTGCATAGATTCACGATCATGTGGTCCTCTTTGCCGGCTACCAGGTACACTTTCTGTAGCTCTCTCCTGCCCCCCTCCTCCTTCCCTCCCCCCCCTCTTTTTTTTTCTCTTCATCTTCTTCTTCTCTTTTTTTCCTTCCTCTTTCGATCATCTTTCCCTATTCTTTATCAGCCTCTTCCCTTGCAGGTAATAGTACCCCTCCTTCTTTTCTCACACATTTGGCCACCCTCATGTATCTGGACATAGGATTACATGATTGATAGTGGCATAGAGGGATAAGTTATCCAAGACAGACTATGTGAGCGTTATTGCCGTTTTTAGGTTTATTGGAATTACGTTAATGCTACTTGCCTAATATGCTGTTTTTCACTATATTTGTAAACTGCAATTTGTTCTTCAATAAAACATTTATGGAAAAAAAAAAAAGAGAATTAGAAGTAGAATTCTGACTGGCACTATATATCTCTGTCTTGGTAATGGACTTTCCACATAAGCATGTTTCTGTAGGATGTCATTGGAAGCAAAATAATGAGCTGCCTACAAAGGTCATGTTTAATTGTAGTGTTGATGAGTGAATGCTCTACTTTGAACTTGTGTTACAAAGCACCTGGACTGGCACACTATTTCAATTCTACAGCCCCATAATAAGGGTAGCCGCTTGATCTAATGAATTCAGGCAGAAATGTGTAAGTTGTCTCCTTAGCACAATGTTTAGTAATTATTGGATTTCCAAGCAGTGTATGTAACCCTTGCTTTCACACACACAAGGGCTAAAACACATCAATACTCAATCATGTAAACCGACCCTCTATCTTAGAAATAAAGATCAATCTCACACATTAGCAAGACAAGTGTGTACATCATTTTAAACAGCTCACATTCATCTGGAATTAATGGCAACCAAACCCAGAAACCTTGACATTCTACTGAAATGTGACATTGGTAAGATGAGTTGCATTCTTTTACTGGACTACGAAATTAATCCACAGAGGATGATAAAAATGTACAGAAAAAAATTCGGCATTGAATAATCAATAGGTATATTTCACTTGTATGTCCTCTGTGTTGGCAAAATTGATGTCAATAAATTATTAAACTGGATATGTATCTTAGGTGGCCACACTGGAAAAGAATCTCCGTGCATATAACTAGATGTTAATTCCGCTGCTTGTTTACTGAAGATAGTGACTGCATTAATAACGAATGGTAAAACTAAGTGAAAATAGTTAACCCTAAATTAAATTAGTAAATGCACAATGATTCATGTAATTGGTAAGGTAGACCAAGCAAAAGTGATCCTGTTGATAAACTGCAGAAGCCCATCCTGTAAGAGAAGATTAATACTTACCTTTTTGGTCAAGCAACTATTTTGTGCGCTCTTTATGAGCTATGTCTGCTGCTATCAGACATATCCTACTCCGTGCAAGTGGTTCTCCTGCCAACTACTACATTATTATAGGACACAGGAGTGACATTGGGGTTGGTGGAAGAAACCAGAGCGCGCAGCAGAGGTACACATTATTCAACACACCCAGAAGTTTAGGGTACCCACATCAGCTGTAATTTATAAAGAGAGCAAATATTTAACTGACCACTTGCTGGAATTAAATATTTGTTTTCTTCCTTTACAGCAGTGGTTCCCAAACGTATTCCTCAATTATCTTTAACCAGTCAGGTTTTAAGGGTTTCCTTCACCTTGCATAGGTGCATTAAATCAATGTCAATGGTTTGGTTTTTACGACAGCCCTTTTATCTAAGGGAAATTCCCAAAACATGGACTGTTGGGGGTACTTGAGGACAGAGCTTGGCAACCACTGCTTTGCAGGGTGGGTCTGGTCTAATTTCTGCAAATTAGTAACACAGAGACTGATAGGATTATGTTTTATTTAAATGTTATAGTCATGCTTAATTAAATGGTTGGGGTTATGCTTTAAACTTTTTAGTTTTACTAAAAGTCTCTGTGTATCTCAGATTTTCTTGCTGTGAAGAATGTAAATTTCCTCCCATTGTTTCTGAAGTTGTGGGAATATTTGTTGGCCACAAAGCATTTTGCCTTCCTGTTTTACAAACCCAAATCCAAAAAAGTTGGGACACTGTACAAATTGTGAGTAAAAAAGGAATGGACTCATTTACAAATCTCATAAACTTATATTTTATTCACAACATAATATAGATAACATATCAAATGTTGAAAGTGAGACATTTTGAAATGTCATGCCAAATATTGGCTCATTTTGGATTTCATGAGAGCTACACATTCCAAAAAAGTTGGGACAGGTAGCAACAAGAGGCCGGAAAATTTAAATGTACACATAAGAAACAGCTGGAGGACCAATTTGCAACTTATTCGGTCAATTGGCAACATGATTGGGTATAAAAAGAGCCTCTCAGAGTGGCAGTGTCTCTCAGAAGTCAAGATGGGCAGAGGATCATCAATTCCCCCAATGCTGCAGCAAAAAATAGTGAAGCAATATCAGAAAGGAGTTTCTCAGAGAAAAACTGCAAAGAGTTTAAAGTTATCATCATCTACAGTGCATAATATTATCCAAAGATTCAGAGAATTTGGAACAATCACTGTGCGTAAGGGTCAAGGTCGGAAAACCATACTGGATGCCCGTGATCTTCGGACCCTTAGACGGCACTGCATCACATACAGGAATGCTACTGTAATGGAAATCACAACATGGGCTCAGGAATACTTCCAGAAAACATTGTCAGTGAACACAATCCACCGTGCCATTCGCCGTTGCCATCTAAATCTCGATAGGCCAAAAAAGAAGCCAAATCTTAACATGATCCAGAAGCGCAGGCGTTTTCTCTGGGCCAAGGCTCATTTAAAATGGACTGTGGCAAAGTGGAAAACTGTGGTCAGACGAATCAAAATTTGAAGTTCTTTTTGGAACACTGGGTCGCCATGTCATCCGGACTAAAGAGGACAAGGACAACCCAAGTTGTTATCAGCGCTCAGTTCAGAAGCCTGCATCTCTGATGGTATGGGGGTTGCATGAGTGCTTTTGGCATGGGCAGCTTACACATCTGGAAATGCACCATCGATGCTGAAAGGTATATCCAAGTTCTAGAACAACATATGCTCCCATCCAGACGTCGTCTCTTTCAGGGAAGACCTTGTATTTTCCAACATGACAATGCCAGACCACATACTGCATCAATTACAACATCATGGCTGCGTAGAAGAAGGATCCGGGTACTGAAATGGCCAGCCTGCAGTCCAGATCTTTCACCTATAGAAAACATTTGGCGCATCATAAAGAGGAAGGTGCGACAAAGAAGACCTAAGACAGTTGAGCAACTAAAAACCTGTATTAGACAAGAATGGGGACAAGATTCCTATTCCTAAACTTGAGCAACTTGTCTCCTCAGTCCCCAGACGTTTGCAGACTGTTATAAAAAGAAGAGGGGATACCACACAGTGGTAAACATGGCCTTGTCCCAACCTTTTTGAGATGCGTTGATGCCACAAAATTTAAAATCAACGTATTTTTCCCCTTAAATGATACATGTTCTCAGTTTAAACATTTTGATATGTCATCTATGTCGTATTCTGAATAAAATATTGAAATTTGAAACTTCCACATCATTGCATTCTGTTTTTTTTCCCAATTTGTACAGTGTCCCAACTTTTTTGGAATCGGGTTTGTATATACATCTGTTTCCTTTACGTAAAGGCATATTTTAAAGGGTCTCTTGCTGAGGATTATGGTAAAGGACTTTTTCCTGTGATGCATGATTCTATTTTTACAATATGTAGAATATGACGTGTATAGACTGGAAAAATATCCTATTTTTGTATACCGTATATAAGACCCAAAGACTGAAATTAATGTTAAGTAACCCATTCACTATGCTCTCGTTCGAGTGCGTTACTTCCAGAGCTCTGATATTAAGGACATGTGGAATGGAAAAATATGCCGGCAAAGGTTAGTAGAGATTACATAGAAAATTGTTACATTAAAACCTTTTATTCCTGTCTTGCCTCTGTTATCAGTTCTTTGATTGTTAGAAATAATATAGACTCATACACTGTATATATATATATATATAGGAGGATGAAATCAATATGCCTGGTTATACATTTTTGTAATATTGCTTGACATATAAGAAGCAGCTAGAAAGTCATGACCTAAGAGCCTCTGCAGGTATGCAGAAAGATTGACAATTGACATCAATATGATTTAGAACAGTATGTTGTCGGATGGAACTGTGGTAGAAGCAGGTAATTTTTTTGAACTTTTAACTTACCCTGTACCATGCTAAGTTCAACTATACCAGATGAAAGAAAGGCAAAATTAAAAGAATTGAAAAATATGCCAAAAAACATTTTGGCAATTTTGTTCACTTCCTTTCATCTTTCCTTTCCTTTGTTGGCTTTATATACTATATGTGTGTAGTGTAGTCCATCCCTCCATTTATTTTTTATTCTTTATACATTGTAAAGTAGAGCTATTAATGAAATTGTTCACTGTAACATTTTTCCTGTTTGGAGAAAAGAGGTTGGAGTATACAGTATGTACAGTACACTAATACAGTGAAAAAGGCGCACTAGCAGTAATTTTGGTATATATAATACTGAATGGTATATATATTAGAGCTTATCATGTAAGACGTCCATCTTTCTGCTATATTTTACCTAACCGTAGTACATGGTTTTTTTATGTTTTTAAGGGGATTTCACTGCTGTCCATTTCATTAAATTTTTGATAAATTTTGTTGTATGATTTGGTGTTTTGGATCTGTAGGATTCCAGAAGTCAGTGATTTTTTTGAGATGAAATAATTAATCTAGGAATACCAAGAATTTGCCCCTATCAACAATGGAGGATCATGGACTGAGGTCACCTGTTGCAGAAGGACTGTTCTCTATATGTCCTTGAAAAGATGTGTTGCACCATATACAATAGCAGAAAATAACACCCAAAGTGAGGCAAGATCTCACATACACAGCTGATGAGGGTCACAGGTAGCCAAAAGTGACTAAGCAGTGGAACAGAACCAAAGACCAGATAACCTATAAATTGTCTCTGAAGCAAAAGAAGCAACAGAAAGGTCCTGCTTAGGACAGAATGATGTGAGAAAGAGTGCCGAGCGTGCATATGTAACACTCCCCCTTGTGGATCACATCAGTGCTCCATCCTCTCAGTGTTACCATTTTCTGCAGTAAAATGACAATAGCAGGAATTTTATAATGTCACCCAATGGTACCAACTGTGAGGTAGATCCCAGGGCTTTAGCCCCCTACCAGCCTAACTAATTGTTTGAATCCACAAAAGGTGGGTTGCACTAGATGCTGTGGCATGGCTCTGGACTTGGAGAGCATACACAGTACACAATGGCCTTGAACGTGACACAATGCATTGGGGTCCTGATACAGCTTTTCAATACCAGTCTACTTCAGGCTAGAGTTTGTGTCATGGCTCTTTTCCTGGACAGTGCTCTGCAGCTAACTAACAAAGTACACAGAGGTCTGGAAAGCACAATAATGCAGAGCCCCATGCCAGAGGTCCCATTCCAGGCTAACCCCATAGTATTTGGTCCATCGGGGTCCAGGTACAGCCTCCAAAGTTGTTTCTGAGGATATGCTGATCTGGATAGCTGCTGTGTATAGCCAAGCTCAAGCAACATTTCTCACAATCTTGACGTTACTGAAGAAAAAATATCAGAATCCTAAATGAAGAAATAACTATAACCAACAATTACAGATAGCAAATAAAATCAGTAAAGTGCTGGTGTTATCCAGAAAATGTCTCATTGTGCTAGAGTAAGAACTTTAATCCAGCTTACATTTATACACTCCTTTCCCCCTAAACTCCATAGACTTCTCACACTGCTTCTGGTTGGGGTGGTAGTCTTTTGTTAAATGCTACTGTGTTACCTCCCTCTTATGCTCCAATTTATGTGTGGGCGAGACAGCAAAGAAAGCGCATTTGATGGAAACAGGGGTAACTTGCCTTGAATTATTGTAAGCTCTTGTTCAAAGGCATTTAAAAGATAAGAAAAACTGGTAACTGAAGATGTTCAGATCCATGGCAGGCTAACCATTATTATCACTTAGCTGGTAGCCTGAATCCCTGCAAAATGATATTGTTTGAAGTGTTCCTTTAATGTTAAAGCTTACATTGAAGTATAGGAACTGCAAGTCAGAACTGGATAATATGCATTATTATGTATATTTCCAAGAATAAAATATTCCCACAGTAAATTTGCACACCAATGACTTTCCTTGGAAATCAGGGACAGTTGGCAACTACAGAATTCAACACCTACATTTGAGGGATCGGATAAAACATTTTTAGAGCAGAGATCTTCTTCTAGCCATGTCAATACAACCATTGGGAGCACAGACTGGCAATATAATAACATTTTGGATACAGGTAGCTGGGGTAACAGTTTTTATTGGTCTTACTACAGTATCAGGCTGAGATACCTACTTTTCCAAGAAAAAATGCTGACTCGGGCTTTTCCTTAGCAAAAGCTGACCGTATCAAAGTGTTTTAATAATTTATTTCTTTAAATATATGAACTCTATTTTTTCTATGTAACAGCATCCATTTTTCCCGATTTTTCTATCAATACCTGACTAGGTCTGTCAGTTTCCCTTCTTCCTAGTTCAAACTGACCATGCTAAGCACAGAAGCCTATCTGTGTGATAGCGTGGTCAGTTTGCATGCCTTATCATCCTGTTCTGAGATGCGAAAAAGCACAGCCTGCCTATATCTTCCGTGGTCAGTTTGGAGCCACAGCAACTGTCCATCCCTCCTCTCTTGATTGGTTTAAATCCCGAACTTGCTGGTAACTGCGCAAATCAGCTGGGGAAGGTGATGTATGCTGATGGGCTATTTGCTTGCATTCCCATTTCCATGGAAACACTTAGCCTTGTCACGATACATAACTTCCAGAAGCGGTGCTCCCTCTTGCAGAACAGTCATGCCTCCTGGCCACTCCTGATGCTGAACAGCAATCACGTGACCACTATAACAATATTAAAAAAGGTATCTAAAAGGAAGCTTTTTTATACTTTCAAAACACGGATCATGAATAAATATATAATGGTAAATAGTGTAGCGCTATAGTATAACAGTAAAGGTGAACCATGCAGTCCATCAGTCCTTAAGGTATTCACACATAACGCAAAAGTGTTAATAATGATCTTGAAAGTAATCCTCCAAGACTATACTGTGTAGTCCCAAAACCATGCAAAAACTCCAAACTCCAAAAGCAAGGTGCAAGGATAGCCACCACCAAGGAATTAAATTGGCCTCTTACCACAACACCATGATCCTCATTACAGGGATCATGGTCAGCGGGAAATCAAATCTGGAGCAGCAAAAGTATCTCACACCGGCTTCCTTATCGATCGTTCCCGCTCATTTAGGCTGGAGTAATAAGCGTGTAGCATGGAGTATCCTTAGTCCGGTATCCCACCAGGAAAATGGCCACCGCGTCCCCTCGTCGGTAGCAGCGTGACATGCCGCAGGCTCCTCCTATGCGTTTCGTCACAATTATGACGTCAGGGGGTGTCACTCACATTATATAGGCTGCTAGAGCGGACGGGCGGAATAAATATACATTACTTGCTCGGACTCTTAATTGTTAGGGTTTTGCATTTAAAAACAATTTAAGGTTTAGGCACTTGGTTGCAAGATCAGCCAGTCTGAGCTATGATCTTTCACTTTACTAGAGCTCACATGACAAGAGCCTAGATGTGCATGTGGCATACATATGGCCATATATGAGAGGTGTAGTTACGCTTGTAATACTCTATATTATCACAGCAAGACTACTGCATAGTTTTTTTGTTAACCATTGAATACAGATTTATTTTAAGTATCTTCCCTACAAACCTAGGCTGATATAACTGAAAAATGTATGCAGTACAATGATACGTGATATATGATCATAAATGATTCCCATTTCCAGCTGGGAAAAAATGTAAATATTTACCTTCAACTAATGAACAATTGTATGTATAATCTATTTTTATATGTGGCTTGTAAAAAAAAAAAAAAAAAAAATGTATAGTAAAAGTGAATATAAAAGGACCCACTTAGTCTTATAATAGCAATGTCACATTATTTTGCCCTTTTTGACTTTGATCAGACCACCTGCATATTCATCTTGCAGGAATCTCAGATTATGCAAAGTTGAAGAAAAGGTTGAACAGGGTATAGTATAGTTGCACTGCTGAGAGTATTGATTATCATGGGTATACAAAAAAAGCTTTAGTTATCGAGTAGCTGAAAATAACAATAACTGCATAAGCATCTCCAGCTGACATTGAAACTGTTCATGCTTCTAGTACAACACTGCCATCTTGTGGATTTTTTCCAAATTCATTTTTTTCTACTGCTGACTTTTTAGAGTGCTTTTACAGAATAAAATAAACAATATTAATATTTTTTATTATATTTTACACCACCTGAATTGTAAAATAACACTTGTCTGTGCCCAAAGGCATTGTCAATGTATAGAAAGCAGCATGCATTCTTTGGTTTAACAGTTACTACTGAAATGGTAATGCTTTAATGACAGCTAATACAGAGAGAAGGTTTATACAGAGAGATAAACAAAAAAAATACAGTTCCTTGAAAAAGTATTCATACCCCTTTGAAATTTTCCACACTTTGTCATGTTACAACCAAAAACATAAATTTATTTTATTGGGATTTTCTGTGATAGACCAACACAAAGTGGCACATGATTGTGAAGTGGAAAGAAAATGATAAATGGTTTTCAACTTTTTTTTAACAAATAAATATGTGAAAAGTGTGGTGTGCATTTGTATTCAGCCCCTCTGAATCAATACTTTGTAGAACCACCTTTCCCTGCAATTATAGCTGCAAGTCTTTTTAAGTATGTCTATACCAGCTTTGCACATCTAGAGAGTTACATTTTTGCCCATTCTTATTTGCAAAATAGCTCAAGCTCTGTCAGATTAGATGGAGAGCAGCAATTTTCAAGTCTTGTCGCAAATTCTCAATCGGATTTAGGTCTGGACTTTGACTGGGCCATTCTAACACATGAATATGCTTTGATCTAAACCATTACATTGTAGCTCTGGCTGTATGTTTAGGGTCATTGTCCTGCTGGAAGGTGAACCTCTGCCCAAGTCTCGAGTCTTTTGCAGACTCTAACAGGTTTTCTTCTAAGATTTCTCTGTATTTGGCTCTATCCATTTTCCCATCAACTCTGACCAGCTTCCCTGTCCCTGCTGAAGAAAAGCATCACCAAAACATGATGCTACCCCCACCATGTTTCATGGTGGGGATGGTGTGTTCAGGGGGATATTCAGTGTTCGTTTTCTACCATACATAGCATTTTGCTTTGGATTCCAACAAGTTAAATTTTGGTCTCATCTGACCATAGCACCACGTTTGCTGTGTTCCCCACATGACTTCTCGCAAACTGCAAATGGGACTTCTTATAGCTTTCTTTCAACAAAGGCTTTTTTCTTGCCACTCTTCCATAAAGGCCAGATTTGTGGAGTGCACGACGGATAATTGCTGAGCTGTGGATGTCTGCAGCTCCTCCAGAGTTACCATGGGCCTCTTGACTGCTTCTTCGATTAATGCTCTCCTTGCCCAGCCTGTTATTTTAGGTGGATGGACATGTCTTGGTAGGTTTGCAGTTGTGCCATACCCTTTACATTTTCAGATAATGGATTGAACAGTGCTCTGTGAGATGTTCAAACTTTGGGATATTTTTTTTTTATAACCTAACCCTGCTTGAAACTTCTCCACAACTTTATCCCTGACCTGTCAGGTGTGTTCCTTGGCCTTCATGATGGCGTTTGTTCACTAAGGTTCTCTAACAAACCTTTGAGGGCTTCACAGAACAGCTGTATTTATGCTGAGATTAAATTAAACACAGGTAGACTCTATTTACTAATTAGGTGACTTCTGAAGGCAATTAGTTCCATTAGATTGTAGTTAGGAGTATCAGAGTAAAGGGGGCTGAAAACAAATGCATGCCGCACTTTTCTGATATTTATTTGTAAAAAAAAATGTTATAAACTATTTATCATTTTCCTTTCACTTCACAATTATATGCCACTTTGTGTTGGTCTATCACATAAAATCCAAATAAAATACATTTACGTTTGTGTTTGTAACATGACAAAATGTGGAAAATTTCGAGGGCTGTGAATACTTTTTCAAGGCACTGTAAATATATGAGAAAATAAAAACAACAAAAATGCTGCAAATCTGTAGATAAAAGTGAAAGTAGTACTTTGTTCTTTTAAGTTCACAAAAGGAAGTCTTCTTAGGTTACATTTGTTGGGAGTAAATCAATCTTTTGCTACTTATTTATTCTTGACTTTCTGTTGGATCATTAGTGATAGATATATACTACAATGAGTTATGTTAACCACATATCTGGACCCCTATCATCCTGCAATGGAAATTCCAGGTCTTAGTAACTTCCGCCATATTTATAAAAAAAAAGAAAACGCTGCAATCTGTAATCCCTAACTCACCCTTGTTTCCTTCAGAGGACCCAGCATACTCAAAGTTACATTCTTTCGACACTCATTTGACAAAAAGCAGGGTCCATACAGATATAAATGAGTGAGTTTGGGGTGGAGGAACATGACTGGCCTGACCTCAACCTGAAAGAACGCTTTTGGGATGAATTAGAACTCAGACTGTGAGTCAGACCTTCTCGTCCAACAAATACGCTTCTAGTCAAACATTCCCATAGAAACACTCCTATACCTTGTGGACAGCCTTTCCAGAAGAGTTGAAGCTGGTATAGCTGCAAAGGGTGGGCCAACCCAATATTGTACCTTATGGACTAAGACTGGGATGTCATTAAAGTTCATGTGCTTGTAAAGGAAATGAACAGGAGGATTGGACACATTGGGCATACAAAAACTCGTGGGCCAGTCCAGGATAACCCCTCCTACTCCCAGCATATTTAGGTTTTATGGTACAGCAGTACTAAAAGCATAATCATAAACACAGAGGGGTGGGACCTGTGTCCCATGGGTTATATGCAACTAACTTCAGGTGACTAAACACAAAAAAAAAAAAAAAAAGACAGCATCAGAGACATGCCCCTATTTAATCGCTTCCAGTTAGTTACATTTTTGTATCAAGCAGTAGGGGATGATAAAGACAGAGGGGAGGGACCTGTGTCTTGTACTGTACTCCAAGAAATAAATTTTACTGGTAAGTCAAAATACCTATTTCCGTAGTCTTAGAGTATAGGGCAGAGGATCATTAGGCTTATGAGTAAAGTCAGACAAAGGAGTATCCCAAATAGGTTCAAAAAGCAGCTTCTGAAGAGCCAAACGAACCGGGTTAAGGCCCAAAAGAGACACAGGAGCACATATAGGAGCAGATATGTATGCAAAACCCTGAACAAAGGCCTTAAAGTTGAGTTCCAGGCTAAAATGTCAATAGGTCCTGAATAATAAAGCACCCTACCCACCCTCATTTTTGGATATCATTTTTATTTTTAAATAGTTTTGTACCTTTTTAATATGTTTTTCAGCTGCCCTTCCATCCTAGCACTGGAAAAAAGACTGTCATTTCCACGATTGTTTTAAGCCCTCGCACATGCGCTTCATTGCCGGCTTCCTTTATTTGCAATGCTGGCGCCTGCACCCGAAGCCGATAGACGTATCAGGTTAGGGTGCAGACATTGCGGGAACCCGTGACAGGTAGATGTCCTTATATTAAAAGTTAGCAGCTTCAGTTTTTGTAGCTGCTGACTTTTAATTTGTTTTGTACAGGCAGGACCTACGCTTTAACTAGGGAGGGAGAGGTCAAAGGTACTTAAAGTGGTTGTAAAGGCTATTATTTTTTTACCTTCATGCATTCTCTGAATGAAGGTAAAAAACCTTTATAGGTGCCAGTGAACCGACGCTGTTCTCTCTCTCTCTTCACTGGACTCAGTAAGAACAGCGAGAGCCAATGGCTCATGCCACTGTTAATCAAATCCATGGAGGAGGAGCAGAGGGTGAGGCTGAGCAGCATTGTGTGTGTCATTCAAGTAAGCCCACACAAGTACCCCCCTTAGCAAGATGCTTGCTAGAGGGGTTACTTGAAGGCAGAAGGAGCCAGGAGTGCTGGCGAGGGTCGGTAGAAGAGGATTGTGGGTGCTCTGTATAAAACCATTTCACTGAGCAGGTAAACATAATATGTTTATGTAGTGCCCTCCTAGATAGGTGCTGTAGTTGCATTTGAATGTTCTGGTCTGTTATATGTTCAGTGGCTGCAGGATTAACTGCTTCCCCGTTTTTCTGGAAATGTTCTGGAAGATAGTGGGCAGGGGGAGTCTAATCAACCAGCTGCATATTTATACAGCCCTGGGCAATTCTTAGGGAGATGTGCCCAGATGGTGACAGAGTGTGTAAAAATACCCTGAGACTGAGAGCAGTGCAGTCTTTTTCCCTGTGAAGAAGATTACAGCCTAGGGCGCTGTTTGCCATGCCTCCTTACAAAGTACAATCCTGCCTTAAATTTGTAACTGGAAGACAAAATTAACCATTTGTAACCTTGAGAGTAGAAGACCTTCTAGCAGAGGCACAAGCCTTCCTGTTCTGGGAAAGTAACTACTCTTATCCCCTTCAATCTCCTTGAAGTACTTATCCAACAAGGCACTAAACAGATGTTCTCCCTCAAAGGGCAACCACTTCTTGTTAAGGCAAGAAATTGCAGGATCTACCACAGGAACTGCCCACTTTTGAAGAAAACTGTCTTCAATAGGATACTGCTGAGCAAAAGGTTTTGGGGGAGTAAGAATCTTTGGATGAGGCCTGTTCTTATATAGGAGAAGCTCTACCAGTGGATGGACCAGGAAAGTCTTAGCTGGGTTTGGCAATTTAAATGACTCCATAACTTGGGATGAGCAGATTCAGACTGCTCTAATGCTATGCTACTAATAAGGGTATGCTATGGTATCCTTAAGCTTGGAAGAAATTTCCGCTATAGGTGTGTCATCCTGGTATGTTTTTACACAAGGAAAAGGATCTTCCTCAATTACTACCTCCTCCTCTGGTAATATGTCTGGCTCAAAGGCAAAGACTGATGAAGGAGGAGAATTTAAAAGAGCGCAGTTGAGAGCCCTGCTATCCATGGCCTTGATAAAGCCCTAAATTCTGACCATGAAATCTGGCAATGTGGCAGAAAATTCCTTTGTGGACAGGAAAGAAGAAGCTTGGGTGGCAGATGTGCCAGCAGAACAGTCAGAGGAAGGCAGGGAGTCAGACTGGTGGCAATCATTAGCGTACAATATTACTAGTGCCTTGACTGGATAAATGAACACCGTAGGATCCAGAGCATTGTAGGAACATTACAGGCTGGTCTCACTTCATTAAGCCAAGATGTCCACCACTCGGGAGGTTGCAGTGGCAATGATGCAACAGGAATCTTGATAGAAGAATCATCTTGGTAAAAGAGTGAGATAAAGAAAATCTCCATAGAAATAAGGTAAACTCTCGGTAGAGAAGAGGTCCATTACCTAAGGACGCAAACAAAACACAAAGTTTAACTGGAAGTGGTGCTACTGCAGCCTTCTCTTTTTTTTTTTGCAATATCCAATCACCTGAAGGTAACTGCAAATAACCCACTGTAGACTAATGATCTTGTGTCTCATACTGTATGACTAAGAAAGTACAGTTTCAGTATGTTATGGAGTGCTGTCAATTATTTTTCTTTACAGCACAAGCAGAGAACCAAGCTGTGGACCTTACAGATTTAGAATTGTTCAATTCTTAATAAACCCTAAAACAAAAATGTTATATTCCGCTGGTTATGGACTTTACATAAATGACTAAAGCCCGATTCACACCTATGCATTTTTAGTGCTTTTTGCATAAATGCACCACAGTCCATTTAACGTGGTTTCCTATGGAACACATTCTGTAGTGCAAATCTGTAAAATGCAAATAGCACTAAAAATGCATAGGTGTGAATCAGGATTAACTTCCTAAATGTATTTTTTTCTGTTGTTGCATTGAACTGCATCGTTACTATTCTTTTGATGTATGCTGACATCTGGTGGCTGTTTTTGGCCACTGGAACTTGTTCACTAATGTGATTAGGTATTTCACTGTCCTTCGCGCATGTTTAGTACCAGCTAGTCATGTCAGTCAATGTTGGGTCTTTGCAGATCCCAGTTTAGGGCCCTTTCAAAGGGACATTAAAGTGATTGTAAAGTCTCATTTACTTTTAGTTAAAAATAATAAATATGTTATACTTACCTGCCCCATGTAATTGTTTTGCACAGAGCAACCCCAATGCTTCTCTTTTCAGGTCCCTCTTCGGTGCTCCTGGCCCCTCCCTCCTGTTTAGTGCCCTCACAGCAAGCAGCTTGCAATGGAGGCACCGGAGCCGAGTCACAGCTCCCTGTGTCCATTTAGACACGGAGTCGCTGTCCGGCCCTGTCCCATTTAGCTCCTGATTGGCTGACCTTGATTTACAGCAGCAGGAGCCAATGGTGCCGCACTGCTGTTTCAGCCAATGAGGAGGGGAATCCCGGGCAGCCGATATAAGCCTGCAACATTTCTGGATCTAGATGGGCTCAGGTATTGGGGGGGGGTGGCTGCTGCACACAGACGGCTTTTGACCAGGCCCTATTTTGGGATTCGGCACTGCGTGACTTTAACGGACAATTACGCGGTCGTGCGACACTGTGCCCAAATGAAATTGACGTCCTTTTTTTCCCACAAACAGAGCTTTCTTTTGGTGGTATTTGATCACCTGTGCGATTTTTACTTTTTGCGCTATAAATAAAAAAAGAGCGACAATTTTGAAAAAATAACAATATTTTTCACATTTTTTTAAATGAAATCCCCCTCCCCAAAAAAGTAAAAATCTAAATTTTTTAACATTTTAGGCCAATTTGTTTTCTGCTACATATGTTTGGTAAAAAAAATTTGCAGTAAGCGTATTTTGATTGGTTTGCGCAAAAGTTGTTGCGTTTACTAACTAAGGGAAAGATTTCTGTAATTTTTGGTGTTTTTTTTTTTAATGAGTAATGGCAGCGATCTGCGATTTTTTTGCGGGACTGCGACATTGCAGCTGACAGATCGGACCCCTGACTGATATTTTTGACACTTTTGGGGGTACCAGTGACATTACTATAGTAATCAGTGCTTTACATATGCACTGTTACTGTAAAAATGACACTGGCAGGGAAGGGGTTAACTTTATTGGTGATGCAGGGGTTAAGTGTGTCCCTAGGGGCATGCTTCTAACTGTAAAGGGGTGTGGCTAGTGATGTAACCACAGAGACATATGATCCTACATAGCAGGATCATATGATCTCTGCAGTTAGATCAGGGAGAATGACAGGCGGCTTTGTTTACATCAGCCGTCTGCCTTTCTCCCTCTCCATGGGGAGATCGCGAGTGACCGGCGGACATCGGGTCCGCCGGTCACACGCGCGGACTTGTTAGGGAATGAGCGGGGTCTGGAGCGTGCTCGCCCCCTAGAGGCTCTCAGGCTAGCGACGTAGTACTACGTCACTTTGCCTGTACAAGGCTGACCGCCGCAGTAAATGTACTTGCGGCGGTCAGCAAGTGGTTAAGATAAAAAATAACCTTCTGACTCTACAACCCCTTTAAGTCTGGATCCCTCTGTCAGTTTTTCAGATGGATCCAGACTTAACCACAATGTATGTCTAGAGGTGGTTTTAAACGGATGATTATCCATTTGCATCTGCCTACATCTGTCTGCTTCGGTATGTTTTTTTAAATGTTTAGACAGATCAGAACAGTTGTAAATGAATGCAGTCTATCTACATTTCCATTTATAGGCAACAAACAATTTTCGGTTATACTTTTGTCACCTATGCTTTGTTTCTGTAACAACTGAAAAGACCAGATGCAAAAATGGATGTAAGCTGAAATGAACTCAAGATGGATGTGCAAACTGATGTAAGCTGAATCCGTATTCATTAGTTTCTTTTTAGCAAAATTGTGGCCTAACTGATAACACCCACGTGAAAGGAGCCTTGGAAATTTCAGTCTTCTTATACTTCAAAGGACTAGACCAGTGGTTTCCAAACTGTGACCCTTTGCTTGCCTTCATGCAACCCTTGAAGCATTTTTCCTGCCATTGACACCAACAATGGGGCACTATTCCTTCCACTGACACCAATGATGGGGCATAATTCCTTTTAGTAACAAAAATGGGGCACTATTCCTCCCAGCAACACCAACTATTTCTCCCCCTAATACCAAAAATCAGGCATTGTTTACTCCCACTGGACACAGTCTGCCCCCCACCCCCTTAAAGTCTAAAGGGCAGTAAACTGACCCTTTCTTTTGAAGATTTGGAGACCCCTGGACTAGACCTAAATTAATTATATTTAGAAAAAATTGCATTGGGAGTCAACATCTGTATCTTATTGAAGTTAAGCTGCTGGTGGAGGGTACCAAGGCAGCAAGTGACCTTACTGCCCAGACAGACTGGATGAGGAGAAATGGCAATGCAAAAAGTAACATTTAAAACAGAACATTAAGGCTACAGTGACAGGTGATGGGATGTAGATAGTTTGCTGTGTTCAGGGGTAGCTAGATGCAGCAACATTGTATTCTATGGCCAAATACAAATTGGCCAAAACTCAGCAGCAACACCGACCCTGGATGAATGCTGGCTGAATCCAGGGTTTCCAAAGTACACTAAAAGACAACAACAAAAGAAGGGCACAATGACCTTGTGCATTACCATTAAAAAAGGTTTATTGAGATCCAAAGACAACACATATTTTACTCACAAACGAGTGATGATAAAACACATAAAACCACAATTGAACCGGTCATCTCCAAAGTATCCAGGGAACCCCTGTACTGGATGACCTAACGGTGTCAGCAACTGTATGGCCCAGCCATTTGTAAGTATAATATGTGTTGTCTTTGGATCTTAATAAACCTTTTTTAGTGGTAATGCACAAGGTCGGTGCGCCCTTCTTTTGTTGCTGTCTCTTAGTGTACTTTGGATAACCTTGGTCCAGAAGGGGCATGAAGACCTTGAGCGGTGCATACCAAGACCATATATAAAAGTACTTATCCTTCATTACACACCACCCGAGTGCAGGAGAATTGTTGTTTTGTTGAATCCAGGGTTTATCAGAGGCTGAGATTAGAAGTGACATGCGCACAGCAGTAGAAACAGATATTGATTTGTAGAGAGATCTGATGCAGCTCTTCACGTCGTTTGCACAGGCAGCATTTGGAACCATCTACAATAATCTAGTGATGCTTGCCAGCAGCCTTGTAAAGGTAGCCATAGACTTCAGATTTCTAGCACCTTCAACATTCACTTTTCTATCTGTTGAGAAGTTCTACCTGTATGTCAATAAGCACATGGTCTTGTTTGCACTCTGTGAAAGCACATGATGCATCAAACTTGGATATCTATATAGAAGCAGCTGAGGATCAGCTTACAGTTGGCTGCACGATTCTCATGTGTTTCCTGTCACCAAATTAGATCAAACCTTTCTGCAGTTTGGAAAGCTGTGCACACACTTTTGTTTTCTGTCTATTGAATTTGCTTGAGGAATAAAAATAATGTGTTTGTAGAATTATCTCTGCTGTTGAAATTGACGTGCTGTGATAGGCTGTGTTTAACGCATGCTCTGCACAAACGCTTGCTTACTGCATAACTTGTGAATGCACACAAATAGCTACACTGCTCAAAATTGTACAATATGTCAGGAATCTGTACATCCATTAAAGATAAGCCCTGAGCACCAGGTACAGATATCTGCCAGCTAAAATGCAGTTAAAGGAGTACAGCCAAAGCTAGTTTGGCTGTACTCCTGTAGATCATGGGAGTGCAGTTCATTCTGCACTCCTGTAACACATTTTTAGCAGACAGGCTGAAGCCCGCTGTCGGCTGTCACAAAGCCAGTCCAGGCTTTGGCAAGATCACAACTGTGAAGTCAGGATCTGCCCACATGCCTGAGCCGGCACCCAGCTCAGCCTCTCAGCAAGGTGCTGTGAGCCTAAGCTAGCTGCTCCAGCCCCCTCCACAGCTCAGCACTCCAGTGATCGGGGGGGGGGGGGTCAGAGCATACAGCGGTGACTGACAGTCACCAGCTCTCTTCTCAGGGAGCCCTGAGAACTGAGCTAGCAATGGTGTTTGATCACTCAGTTCTCAGTGTTAGAGCCGGCGGGGGATGAATGCTGCATCCACCTCCAGTATAATTCTGCAAAAAAAAAAAGAGCCCATGCTTCTCTTTTATTTCTCCTTTGAAGCTTAAAGAGAACTATAAGAAGAAATACAAGATCTGTCTGTATACTTTCTATATAGTTTTTCTTGTGAGCTAGTATAACATTTACTCCTATTATTTTTCTTAAATAAGCCACAATTAATAAGCTGGGAAACATGTGGAGTTACAGCCTACGTCATTTAAACACTTCCATACAGAGCAGTTACACCCCCTTCCTGCCCAGACCAATTTTCAGCTTTCAGCACTCTCACACGTTGAATGATAATTACTCAGTCATGCAGCGCTGTACCCAATCACATGTTTTATCATTTTTTTCACACAAATAGAGCTTTATTTTGGTAGTATTTAACCACTTGCCTACAGTGCACTTTCACCCCCTTCCTGCCCAGACCGATTTTCAGCTTTCAGCGCTCTCACACTTTGAATGACAATTATTCAGTCATGCAACACTGTACCCATAAAAAATTTGAGTCCTTTTCTTCACACAAATGGAGCTTTCTTTTGATGGTATTTAATCACTACTGGGTTTTTTATTTTTTGTGCTATAAATAAAAAAAGACTGAAAATATTGTGAAAAAACGCATTTTTCTTTGTTTCTGTCATAAAATTTTGCAAATTAGTCATTTTTCTTCACAAATTTTGGCCAAAATTTATACTGCTACTTATCTTTGGTAAAAAAAAACCCAAATAAGTGTATATTATTTGGTCTCTGTGAAAGTTCTAGAGTGTCCACAAGTTATGGCGCTAATCATTGAAAATTGACCTTACTTGATCACACCTGATGTACTGAAGGCCTATCTCATTTCTTGAGACACTAAAAAGTCAGGAAAGTACAAATACCCCCCAAATGACCCCTTTTTGGAAAGTAGACATTCCAATGTATTTAATAAGGGGCATGGTGAGTTTTTTGAAGTTGTAATTTTTTCCCACAATTCTTTGCAAATGAAGATTTTTTTTTTTTTACAAATTGACGTATTAACAGGTTATTTCTCTCACACAGCATATATATACTTGCAACTACACCCCAAAACACATTCTACTACTCCTCCTGAGTATGGCGATACCACATGTGTGAGATTTTTTTCACAGCATGGCCACATACAGAGGCCTAACATCCAAGTAGCACCGTCCGGCATTCTAGGAGCATAAATTACACATATAATTTCCTGACAATCTATCGCACTTTTGAAGGCCCTGGAGCACCAGGACAATGGAAACCCCCATAAAATGACCCCATTTTGGAAAGCAAATGCCCCAACGTATAATTTTCGAGGCATAATGAGTCTTTTGAACATGTTATTTTTTTCCACAAGTTTTTGGAAACTGTAGAAAAAAAATGAAAATGCATTTTTTTTACACAAAGTTGTCCACGTATGAAATATTTCCAACACATAGCATGTACATAGCAAAAATTGCACCCCAAAATACATTCTGCTATTCCTGCTGAGTATGGCGATACCACATGTGTAAAGCTTTTACACAGCATAGCCACATACAGAGGCCTAACATCCAAGAAGCACTTTACACAAAGTTGTCCATTTATCCACTTTAAGACTGGGCCTATTTTTGACACTTGGTGTTTACAAGCTAAAATAATTTTTTTTTGCTAGAAAACTACTTAGAACCCCCAAACATTATATTTTTTTTTAAGCAGAGACCCTAGAGAATAAAATGGAGATCGTTGCAATATTTTTTATCACACCATATCTGCGCAGCAGTCTTCCAAATGCAATTTTTTGAAAAAAATTCACTTTTTTTAATTAAAAAATAAGTAATCAGTAAATTTAGCCCAATTTTTTTCCATAATGTGAAAGATAATGTTACGCCGAGTAATTAGATACCCAACATGTCATGCTTCAAAATTGCGCACGCTCACAGAATGGCACAAAACATTGGTACTTAAAAATCCCCATAGGCAACATTTTAAAAATTTCTACAGGTTACCAGCTTAGAGTTACAGAGGAGGTCTAGGGCTCAAATTATTGCTCTCGCTCTAACGATCGCGGCAATACCTCACATGTGTGGTTTGAACACCGTTTACATATGTGGGCGGGACTTGAGTATGCGTTCGCTTCTGCGCGCGAGCTAACGGGGACAGGGCGCTTTAATTTTTTTTTCCTATTTATTTTATTTATTATTTTTACACAGTTTTAAAAAAAAAATGTTTTGATCATTTTTATTCCTATTACAAGGAATTTAAACATCCCTTGTAATAGAAATAGGCATGACAGGTCCTCTTTATTGTGAGATCTGGGGTCAAAAAGACCTCAGACCTCACAACTACACTAAAAAAGGGAAAAAAAAAATAGTTGAAAAAGAAAAAAAAAAAAAAAAAAAGCGGCCCTTTAAACCGGTTGCTAGGCAACGACTTTTGACGTAGCTCCGGTCCTCCAAGACCATAGAGTCGAGTGAGGGCCATCTTGCCCTCACTCGACTTTCTGTCTCTGAGGATCTGAGACCGGATAGTTTTCCCCGCTGCCGGCGGGTCCGGTAAGCTGGGAAAACGTCTGGGACGCGGCGGGAGGGGGGGCACCTCTTCCCCTGCACCGTAAGGGTAATTCCGCTACGAATCTGCCACTGGGACCACCCTTATCTGAAAGCCGACCGCTCGCCGTTTAAAAAAATACTGGGGTTATGGCAGCTATCTGCTGCCATAACCCCAGTATTTAGCTTTTAATGGCCGACGTATATAGTCATTAGGCGGTCAGTAAGTTGTTGCATGTATATAGCAAAAATTGCACCCCAAAATACATTGTATAAAGGAAAGTGTACAGGAATAGTCCGAGTCCATCTCCGATCCGCTACTATTAGCGATTTCAAATTCCGAATCGGATTCGGGATTTGATTCAGATACTGATGAGAGCTCCCCGGTGCTCTCATCAGTCATGGAGAGGACCTGAAGGGCCTCCTCGTGCTGTACATCCTTTTTGACGTGCTGGCTGTGATGGGCTGTGCGACGGGTGACGGTTGACTGCGGATGATCAATTGATGGGTGGCAGGTGACGGTCACTGATGGGGTGACAGATGACGATGACTGATGGGTGGACAGATGACGATGAGTGGTGGGGTGACAGGTGACGATGACTGATGGGGTGACAGATGACGATGACTGATGGGGTGACAGGTGATGATGACTGATGGGGTGACAGATGACAATGACTGATGGGGTGACAGGTAACGATGACTGATGGGGTGACAGGTGACGATGATTGATGGGGTGACAGATGACAATGATTGATGGGGTGACAGATGACGATCACTGATGGGGTGACAGCCAGGTGACAATGATTGATGGGATGACAGATGACGATCACTGATGGGGTGACAAGTGACAATGATTGATGGGGTGACAGGTGACAATCACTGATGGGGTGACAAGTGACGATGAGTGATTGGGTGACAGGTGACGATGACTGATGGGGTGACAGGTGACGGGCGATGGTCACCGATGGGTGACAGGGGACGGGCGATGGTGCACGGCGGTACTGATGGCAGTCTCTGGTGACAGGTGCACTTTAGGCTACGTTCACATGTGGGCATAGCGGATCAGGGCAGAATCACTGTGATTCTGCCCGCATTCCGGAAATCATTGCAAATCGCGGGACGCCTGTGCGTTGCCCGTGATTTGCAATAGCACCCCAAACGCTGTGCGATGTTGCTGCGATTTCCGCCTGCCGAATCGAGGTAACATCACGCAAACAACGCATGACGCCCCAAAGAGCTCTTGTACCTTTTTTGGGCGTCATGCGTTGTTTGCGTGATGTTACTGCGATTCGGCAGGCGGAAATCGCAGCAACATCGCACAGCGTTTGGGGTGCTATTGCAAATCACGGGCAACGCACAGGCGTCCCGCGATTTTCAACGATTTCTGGATCGCGGGCAGAGTCGCGGTGATTCTGCCCGCGATCGCTACGCTCACATGTGAATGTTATGGGTGTCAATTTCTGGGCACTGATGAGGGACTGTTGGGTGACAGGTGCAATTGGGGGAGGCTGAGGACTGTGTGGGGACCTTTATTTTTGTGCTTTTACATTTGTCAGGTACACAGAGCAGTAACTCACTGTTTCTAGCTCTGCTCTCCTCACACTGGAAACTGTGTTACTGCTCTGTGTTTACATTTTGTGATCGGCTGTGAATGGATTCACAGCCGATCACAAAATCACTGTCAGTGACTGTTTACTACTGCCGGTGACTAGCTGTGTTCCTAGGGAACACAGAGCCACCGACATGACCGCGCTGCGCACTCCCGATCACGCATGCACGATCTTCTTCCGGGCTCCTCTATTGTGATCAGCTGTGTCATTGGAACATAGCCGATCACGTGGGAAACAGCCACGCCCATTGGCTGTTTCCCCCCTGCCGGTGACCGGCTGTGTCCCGGGGACACGCCGACACCGGCAGTGCAGGGCGGCGCACACACGATCGCGCGCCTGCCCTGCTTGAATGGGCGGATGTCATATGACGTCCGCCCAGAACAATGGCCGCACCGTCCCGCCGTCATTTGACGGTGGGCGGGCGGCAAGTGGTTTATCACCACTGGGATTTTTATATTTTGCGATAGTAGTGAAAAAAGAGCGAAAATTTTGAAAAAAAAACATTTTGTTTTAGTTTAAATTATAACATTTTGAAAATAAGTCAATTTGTTTCAGAAATTTGGGCCAAAATTTATACTACTACATATCTTTGGTAAAAATAACCCAAAATAGTGGTTATTATTTAGTTTGTGTGAAAGTTGTAGAGTCTACAAGCTATGGTGCCAATCATTGAAAATTAATCACACCTAATCACACCAGATGTACCGACGGCCTATCTAATTTCTTGAGGCCCAGAAACGTCAGGACAGTATAAATACCTCCCAAATTACCCCTTTTTGGAAAGTAGACATTCTCGGGTATTTAGTAAGAGGCATGGTGAGTTTTTTGAAGTTGTAATTTTTTCCCACAATTCTTGGGAAAGTGAAGAAATAATTTTTCTTTTTTTTTACACAAAATTGTCATAACAAGTTATTTCTCACACACAGTATATGCATACTTGCAATTACACCCCAAAATACATTCTGCTACTCCTCCTGAGTATGGCAATACCACATGTGTGAGACTTTCACACAACCTGGCCACATACAGAGGCCCAACATGCAAGGAGAACCGTCAGGTGTTCTACGACCATAAATTACACATATAATTTCCTAACAACCTATCACACTTTTGAAGGCCCTGGAGCACCGGGACAATGGAATTACCCAAAAAATGACCCCATTTTGTAAAGCAAACACCCCAACGTATATTTTATGAGGCATAATGAGTCTTTTGAACATGTCATTTTTTCCACAAGTTTTTGGAAAATGTGGAAAGAAAATGAAAACATTTTTTTTTTTACACAAAGTTGTCAATTTATAAGATATTTCTAACACATAGCATGTACATAGCAAAAATGACACCCCAAGATACATTCTGCTACTCCTCCTGAGTATGGCAATACCACATATGTGAGACTTTGTCACAGCATAGCCACATACAGAGGCCCAACATGCAAGGAGCACCGTCAGGCGTTCTAGGAGCATAAATTACACATATCATTTCATTACAACCTATCACACTTTTGAATGCCCTGGAGCACCAGGACAACGTAAACCCCCATAAAATGACCCCATTTTGAAAAGCAAACACCCCAACACATAATCTAGGAAGCATGGGCTGCAGATAGGTACTCAGGTACTCTGATGGGCTGCAGACAGGTACACTGATCGGCTTCAGAAAGGTACTTGGGTACTCTGATGAGCTTCAGAGAGTTACTTAGGTATTCTGATGGGCTAGAGACAGGTACTCAGGTAATCTGATGGGCTGCAGATAGGTACTCGGGCACTCTGGGCCAGGAGACAGGTAGTCGGGTACTCGGGTACTCTGGGACCGAGACAGGTACTCGGGCACTCTGGGCTGGAGACAGGTACTTTGGTACTCTGATGGGCTACAGAGAGGTACTCGGGTACTATGATGGGCTGCAGAGAGGTATTCGTGTATTTTGATGGGCAGAAGACAGGTACTCAGGTATTCTGATGGGCTGCAGATAGGTACTCTGAAGGGCTGGAGACAGGTACTTGGGTACTCTGATGGGCTGGTGACAGGTACTCGGGTACTCTAATAACAGGTTATGGGGACTCTGATGGGCTGGTGACAGGTACTTGGGTACGCTGATGATTTGTTCTCGGGTACTCTGATGGGCTGCAGAGGTACTTGGGTACTCTGATGGGCTGCAGAGAGGTACTCGGGTACTCTGGGCTGGAGACAGGTACTCTGATGGGATACAGAGAGGTACTCAGGTACTCTGATGGGCTGGTGACAGGTACTCGGGTACTCTGAGAGGTACTGGGTTACTCTGATGACAGGTACTCAAATTACCCAAGTACCTGTCATCAGAGTACCCGAGTACCTGTCACCAGCCCATCAGAGTACCCGAGTACCTGTCACCAGCCCATCAGAGTACCCGAGTACCTGTCATCAGAGTACCTGATGGGCTGGTGACAGGTACACGGTACTCTGATGGGTTGGTGACAGGTACTTTGAGGGGCTAGTGACAGGTACTCTTTATTGGGGGGGAGCAATCAGTGTGTTTTGGGGTGCACTGTGATCGGTAACTAGCTGTTATCGCATCTCCTCCTCACACAGGATCAGTGTGTGAGGAGGAGAACACGGTAACAGCTAGTTACAATTGTCTCTTTTGAGATTCTGTGACCGGCTGTGATTGGACACAGCCGGTCACGTGGTAAAGAGCCAATTTCATTGGCGCTTTACCCTGATTAGGGATGGACTGTGTCAGAGTGACACTCTCCATCCCCGATCGCCGCTCTGCGCGCCCCCGGGGGAGCGCATGAGCGGGGTGCACAAGGGAAGTGCATGTGGCCAGCTGTGATTGGACACAGCCGGTGACATGGTAAAGAGCCATTTTTTTAATGGCTCTTTACACCGATCAGGGATGGGCTGTGTCCCGACGGACACGCCGCACCCACGATCGCTGGGCTGTGCGCCCCCGGGGAGCGGGAGAGCAGCGGATCCGGGCGGACATCATATGACGCGCACCCGGATCGACACAGTATTCCTGCTGTCATTTTATAATGCGCCGGTATGGAACTGGTTAAAAAACAGGAATACATATTGCTAGATCTCTACTTAAATAATTTCAAAAACTGTGGATAGGACAATGATTATAGTCTGTATGTAAGGGGAGGCATTATTGGAGGATAAACACTGAGAAGCCATAACATAATGAACACACAGCATAACGTTTGAGACACGTGCTCAACCTCTAAAAGTATTTTGGCAACCAGCCATTAGTAGAAAATTATTTAGGTCCTGTAGATTGCGAGGTGGGGCCTCCATAGATCAGACTTGTTTCTCCAGCACATCATACAGATGCTAGTATGTATTGGAACCTGGAGAATTTGGAGGCCAAGTCAATGCCTAAAACTTATTGTTGTGTTTCTTAAACCATTTTTGAATTCATGAGACCAGGCCACCTTCTTCCATTGCTCTTGTTGTTCAGTTCTGATGCCAATGTGCCCATTGTGAATGCTTTTGACTGTGGTCAGAATGGGCACCCGCACAGCCCCATGTGTAACAAATGGCTCCGCACTGTTTTATATTTTGGACTACACAGGCCTGCCTTCACTTCCCACATGCATCAATAAGCCTTGGCTGTCCATGACCCTGTCAACAGTTTTCCTTCCTTGGACCACTTTTAGTATGTCCTGAACACTGCAGAAAATCCCACAAGAGCTGCAGTTTTGAAAATGCTTTGACCGAATCATTTAGCCCAGGAGTGGGTAAATATTATTTCAAAGGGGCCACATATGAATAACTTGGACTGTTTTGGAGGTCCAAAGCAAAGGTTTTGTATAGTAATAATATATTTATTAAACAAGCAGACTTAAGTCAGCCATGCATGGATCGCGATTTTGATCCATGAATGTGCTGACTCTTCTTGCCAATTTGTTCACCGACCTGAGAACCCCACAGAGCACGGAGGATGAGAATGGCCAAGCCATAGAGAGTGACCACACTGACCCTGCGTAGGGACATATTTTATCCACTCAGACACTAGGAAGGTAACGTTAAACTGCCCCCCCCCCCCCACACACACTTTTGCTGGGTGGTCATAGCCTCAACAGTTGTAAGTCCATTTTGACCTTTTTTCCTTTTATTGTGGAAGCATTTTATCCTGGTTTCTGAATTAGTCTACTAGACTACAAGAGCTCTCCCAACTCTCTCTTCCCTTTTTGGCAGTGGCGGCCGGTGCGTTGGGGGTGCCGCCCCCCCATCCATGCGTCCGGCCCCCTAATCTACATGTGGGCGCCAGGCGCGTGGAGTTCAATGGGTTTTTTCTTTTCTTCTGAAGCACGTGATTAGAGCCTGAGGCTCTAATAGGCTTCAGAAATGGGTGGACCCGGGGCGCAGAGCAGTGCGCGCCGAGCCCACCCATTGTGTGACAATAGCGAATAAATATTCGCTATTGTCACACGGATCCTCCTCCTGGCCAATCAGGAAGTGGGTCCGAAACCCGTTTCCTGATTGGCTGAAAGGCAAACCTTTGCCATTGGCCAAAGAGGAGGAGGAGGACTTGGGAGATGCGGAGGATTGAGGAGATGCCGCTGCTGCATCAGGTAAGTGCACTGGTCTCTCTGCATGCTGTGGTCACTCTGCATTGAAGGGGGCAATCTGTGGTCACTCTACATTGAAGGGGGCACGCTGTGGGCACTCTACATTGAAGGGGGCACGCTGTGGGCACTCTGCATTGAAAGGGCGCACGCTGTGGGCACTCTACATTGAAGGGGGCACGCTGTGGTCACTCTACATTGATGGGGGCATGCTGTGGTCACTCTGCATTGAAAGGGGGCAAACTGTGGTCACTCTACATTGAAGGGGGCACGCTGTGGTCACTCTAAATTGAAGGGGGCACACTTTGGTCACTCTACATTGAAGGGGGCACGCTGTGGTCACTCTATATTGATGGGGGCACGCTGTGGTCACTCTGCATTGATGGGGGCACGCTGTGATCACTCTGCATTGATGGGGGCACGCTGTGGTCACTCTGCATTGATGGGGGCACGCTGTGGTCACTCTACATTGAAGGGGGCACGCTGTGGTCACTCTACATTGAAGGGGGCAGGTTGTGGTCACTCTACATTGAAGGGGGCATGCTGTGGTCACTCTACATTGAAGGGGGTACGCTGTGGTCACTCTACATTGAAGGGGGCACGCTGTGGTCACTCTACATTGATGGGGGCACGCTGTGGTCACTCTACATTGATGGGGGCACGCTGTGGTCACTCTACATTGATCGGGGCACACTGTGGTCACTCTGCATTGAAGGGGGTATACTATACTTTGATTACTGAAGGCTCCTTTCACACTTTTATGTCTTCACCGCACACAACCACTTGTATGGTGTCAATGTTAAGAATCCACTGTGAGGAAGCAATTCTGTATGCTTTCCCTGCGGGAAGGGACAGATTCTTGAACATGAGCCACACAGCGAGAGAAGACCTTGATCCCCTTCAGCATACTTTATTTGCAGGGCTGAGTGATAAACCATTCCCCATAACTCCACTGAGAAAACAGGAGGCACCATTGGTCTGAGTATACAGGGGACTTCTCCTCAAAGAGATTGGGAGCTGGTGGAGCGCTGGAGAATATCTTCCACATTTACCTCATGCGTTCCTTTCTGGTGGAACAAGTGTGTGACCTGCTGGTAAACCAGGGGTCTTACAGTGAGGTGAGCGCATTGTATAGCCTATGGGTGAAGGGATTGTCACCTTATGTGGATTCCCCCCCACCCCTTTTTTTTTCCCACACACCCTGTCTCTCACTTGATATATGAGATCATACCTGTTTATCAAGAGACTTTTGGGCTTCACTGATATGTATCTCTGATGTGGCATATGTATACTATAGATATCATCATTTATTGCGCTGCACTGTAAATTGATTTATGTAATTCGTCTTTGCTGCAACATAGAAACGTCACTTCTCCCTGTGCTGCGTCTTCATCACACACAACCACAAGGGCAGGCAATTCATCTTTGCTGCAACTGAAGAGAACCTGCACTTGCCATCTTTATTCAGGACAGGGGACAATAGACAATAGTCCAGACACTGCCTCCATACACTACCCCTCACTTGTGACCTGCCAGCATTGTGCATTGTACAGCGTAACTTAGTTTGGAAGAAATCTCTGGCAAATTCTTGTTGGGCAGTGTATTCGGGCGAACATACTTAGAAAGTTAGGGCATGGGCGAACACACTTAGACCAAAACCTCTGGCACTGCGCTCACATGATCCCTTCCCCTTCTGGCCAATTTCTAAAATGGCGACTGTAAATAAGAGAAGGAAATTTGACAGTGAGGGCCGCCGCTTCCAGGACAGGTGGAAAGTGGAATATTTCTTCACCAAAATACGAAATCACTATGTTTGTCTGATATGCCAAGAGACTGTGGCCGTTTATAAGGAATTTAATGTCAAGAAACACTACCAGTCGAGACAGCACATACAAGCTAACAGGGCGTGACCGCAGTGAAAAGTGTAAGCAACTTGAAGCTGTTTTAATGTCACAACAGTGATTTTTCACAAGAGCCCGTGAGTCAAATGAAAATGCCACAAGGGCAAGCTATGAGGTGGCAATGTTAATTTCTAAAAATTGAAAAAATTTGGCCTTACGTACCTAACAAGAGGAACGGATTTATTTGTTTCTGTTAGTTCTGCCATAGATGACATGAAACTATTTTGCAACAAAGTTACTGGGATTATTACTGATGGGGCACCCGCCATGGCTGGTGAACAAAGTGGATTGTAAACCTTAATCAGTAACAAGGTGATTGAAGAAAGAGGCAAAGCTATTAAACTCCATTGTATCATTCATCAACAAGTTCTCTGTGCTAAACATCTCAAATATGATCATGTTATGAAACCAGTGCTAAAGACTATTCATTTTATTCGCTCTAAAGCCCTGTGCCACCGCCATTTTTAACAGTTTCTACTGTACATCCAGGCTGAATATGAAGATGTTTTATATCACAACGATGCAAGATGGTTGTCGGGGGTCTGCACTGCAGCGTTTCTACTCTCTCAGAAAGAAAATCTGAGAATTCTTGGAAACAAAGGCACAACTGATGCAAGAACTATCTGATGCTATTTGGCTGGCTGATTTGGGGTTTCGAGCTGACATAAAGCATCTGAATGTACTGAACACGAGTCTTCAGGGGAAAGGTGTAGCGGTGAACCAGCTTTATTCACACCTCAAAGCCTTTAGAACAAAGCTGCAACTTTTCCTAAGGCAGTTGTCACAAACACAGCCCAATACCATACATTTTTTAGCGTTGCAGAAAATAATGAACAGTTTTCCACAGAGCAGTATCAGTGTGCAAACAAGCAGGTATGCAGCAGACATTGCATCTCTGGCTGGGGAGTTTAAGTGGTGCTTTCAGGATTTTGCAGCTATTGAAAAGGAGATCAGCCTTTTCTCCTCTCCATTCTTTGTTGACCCCGATGATGCTCAGATCAGCTGCAGCTCGAGCTCATTGAGCTGCATGGTGACAGCAAGTTACAGAGTTGTCACCAACAGCTCTCTCTTGTGAACTTTTACCACCAACTGGATGAGAGCCGATTTCAAGAGATTCGAACATAGGCTAAGAATATGCTGAGCTTGTTTGGCTCAACATATTTGTGTGAGAAGACATTGTTTATGAACTTTAACAAGAAATGTGTGAGGACAAGACTAAGTGACTCTCACCTGCGTGACATTTTGCGCATCAAAACCACTGCCTTTGAACCAGACCTAGCCTATGTGCTGCAGTATAGATCTCAGTTTCACCCTTCACATTAGTGCAGGGAAGTTTTTTTTTTTTCAATTGAGATAAATACATTGTAAAATCTCAGTTAATGTCAGTTGGTCTAATTCGGTTATAAATATATTTGGACACAACGTAAATACTTGGTGTTATGTTCCTGTTCATATTTTTTAAACGTAAAAGTAGACAGACAACCTTTATTACCAATAATTTGTAATGTACTTTACGATGTCCCTGATATATATTTCAGCTTCATGGTTTTTTTTTTTCATCTGGCCTTCCGGTATGAAAGGCAGAGTGATTTAACACCTGTTTTGTTGATTCTGTTGATTTCTCATCCAAATTGTTTGCAACAAACTTTGCATAAAATAGTTAATTTGCATTTAATTTTAATGGTTCAAAGGATGTCAGGCAAAATGGTCAGCCCTCCCGCATGTTCACTTCATCAGATCTGGCCTTCTTTGAAAAAAGTTTGGACAGCCCTGCTTTAAATGATTGGAAATAAACTCTATATTGCAATTATCTGAAGTAAAATTTTATTGGATTAAACTTCTGTCTTTCTGGAGACTTAAACTGCCTGTGAATTGTGCCAAGTCAGCAGGTGACCATAATGTCCAGACAGACTGAATCTAAGGAGGTATGTCAATGTATAAAGCGGCATTTGAAACAGAACCCTAAAAAATTAAACTTCAACAAAATGGTGACCGTCTGCACACCAACGCTCTATTGCATGTGAATGAGATGTGTAAAAGACCCTGTTCTTCAGCTGTACCTATCATTATTTCTGGACAGGTTGGTCTGTATTTGAGGAAAAATAACATATCTACTTGAAGGATCAACAAGTAATAGAATTATGATAATTTCTTGCCATTCAGAGTAATTTTGACATTTTTCATATACTTGTTAAAATAAACAGTATTTCAGGGTTCTAAGTAATTTTCTATCCAAAAACTATGTATTTTCTGGAAGCAGAGGCCCCGGAGAATAGTGGTATTTCAAATTTTTGTGTTGCAGGATATTTGCGCAGCCATTTATAACAAACATTTTCAGAAAAAGACACTTAAAGTGGTTCTAAAGTCAGAAGGTTTTTTTTTTATATTCATGCATTCTTGGCATGAAGATAAAACACGTTCTGTGTGCAGCAGCTCCCCCTAATACTTACCTGAACCCCAGCTCTATCCAGCAATATTGCATGAGAGTCTCGGCTAGCCAGGATTCCTTCTTCCCATTGGCTCTAGCTGCTGTCAATCAAAGTCAGTGAGCCACCCACACAGCAGCGGCTCGGCAGGAGGGGGAGCTCAGGAGTGCCAGTGAGGGATCGAAGAAGAGGAGGATCTGGGCTTCTCGGTGCAAACCACTGCGCAGAGCAGGTAAGTATAACATGTTTGTTATTTTTAAACAAAAAAATACTTTAATATCACTTTAAATTAAAGAGAAAAGGGTCCTGGGATTCACACCCTTATAATGCAGTGCCCTGACCAAAGAAGGGAGGGGGGCCTGCCCCCTGAAACATTGACCAACCAAAGAAAGAAGAAAATAGGCATCTTACATTAACTTGAGAATAATGGTATTACAAAATGCATTGTGGCTGGGTTTTTATGCTGTGGGAGCATTAGCAAATTTCGCTGATTACAGATACATTGAGTGCCCCAGTGGTTTGGACTCTGCCTTGGACCTGGGGAAGGGGAATCACTTTACCCACTGTGGGCATTGCTACTTACCAATTACCATTCAGATGTCCCTGGCAATAGTCAGAGTTTCTAGTGTCCTCCAGTAGATGGGAGTCCTGGTTTGTTTGCAGGAGGTGGTCCCTAATAGGGGTTGGATGTGGTGTGGGAAGGAGAGGTGCAATTATCCAACTGGATACTTGCATATAAGGGCAATATGGTCAGAATGCAAAAAATTGAGGATGTCAATAAAAGTCCAGTGGGATATACAGTATGCAGGTCCCATATAGGCAAAAGCTAGAGTTATTACCTGATAACTCCTTTTCCAGGAATCCTCCAGGACGGTCACATGAGAGAGATAGGCTCCACCAGGGCCGGTGCAAGGATTTTTGCCGCCCTAGGCAAAATAAAAATTGCCGCCCCCCCCCCCCCCCATATGACCTACCTTCACTACATCAGCCAAGAGCCAGAAGATCTCTGCATTACGCAAGTGTGAGCGCAGTGGTTGATGTAGTGAGGTGGGAAGCAGTTTAAAGGAACACTGATGGGGGGTAATTTCTGCTGTGACCTGTGTACAGTCCCCACCAACCTCAGCTTCTCCTCCCGGTTGGTGGTTGGTAATAATGCAGCTTCACCGCCATCCATGTGAATAAGGTCATGGAGACAGCCAATCACAGATCACCATCAGTCAGACGAGGTCAGCATTTGGGTAGACGGGGACACTGTCCATTATACACAGCCCCCCCATATCACACAATACAGCCCCCCCCCCCATATAATACAGCACACCTCCCATATCACACAATACAGCCTACACAAAACAACCTCCCCATATCATACAATACAGCCCCTCCATATCATACAATACAGCCCCCCCATGATACAATGCAGCCCCTTCAATATGATACAATGCAGCCCCCTCCATATGATATATGGAAGGGGCTGCATTGTATGATATGGAGGGGGCTGCATTGTATGATATGGAGGGGGCTGCATTGTATGATATGGAAGGGGCTGCATTGTATCATATGGAGGGGGCTGTATTGTATGATATGGAAGGGGCTGCATTGTATCATATGGAGGGGGCTGCATTGTATCATGGGGGGGGGCTGTATTGTATGATATAGAGGGGGCTGCTATGATACAATGCAGCCCCCTCCATATGATACAATGCAGCCCCCTCCATATGATACAATGCAGCCCCCTCCATATGATACAATGCAGCCCCCTCCATATGATACAATGCAGCCCCCCCATGATACAATGCAGGCAGCCCCCTCCATATCATACAATACAGCCCCCCCCATGATACAATGCAGGCAGCCCCCTCCATATCATACAATACAGCCCCCCCCCATGACACAATGCAGGCAGCCCCCTCCATATCATACAATACAGCCCCCCCCCCCATGATACAATGCAGGCAGCCCCCTCCATATCATACAATACAGCCCCCCCCCATGATACAATGCAGGCAGCCCCCTCCATATCATACAATACAGCCCCCCCCCCATGATACAATGCAGGCAGCCCCCTCTATATCATACAATACAGCCCCCCCCCCATGATACAATGCAGGCAGCCCCCTCCATATCATACAATACAGCCCCCCCATGATACAATGCAGGCAGCCCCCTCTATATCATACAATACAGCCCCCCCCCCCATGATACAATGCAGGCAGCCCCTCCATATCATACAATACAGCCCCCCCATGATACAATGCAGGCAGCCCCCTCTATATCATACAATACAGCCCCCCCCCCCCATGATACAATGCAGGCAGCCCCCTCCATATCATACAATACAGCCCCCCCCCTCCATGATACAATGCAGGCAGCCCCCTTTATATCATACAATACAGCCCCCCCCCATGATACAATGCAGGCAGCCCCCTCCATATCATACAATACAGCCCCCCCCCCCATGATACAATGCAGGCAGCCCCCTCCATATCATACAATACAGCCCCCCCCTCCATGATACAATGCAGGCAGCCCCCTCTATATCATACAATACAGCCCCCCCCCCCATGATACAATGCAGGCAGCCCCCTCCATATCATACAATACAGCCCCCCCCCTCCATGATACAATGCAGGCAGCCCCCTCTATATCATACAATACAGCCCCCCCCCATGATACAATGCAGGCAGCCCCCTCCATATCATACAATACAGCCCCCCCCCTCCATGATACAATGCAGGCAGCCCCCTCTATATCATACAATACAGCCCCCCCCCATGATACAATGCAGGCAGCCCCCTCCATATCATACAATACAGCCCCCCCCCCTCCATGATACAATGCAGGCAGCCCCCTCCATATCATACAATACAGCCCCCCCCATGATACAATGCAGGCAGCCCCCTCCATATCATACAATACAGCCCCCCCCCTCCATGATACAATGCAGGCAGCCCCCTCTATATCATACAATACAGCCCCCCCCCCCATGATACAATGCAGGCAGCCCCCTCCATATCATACAATACAGCCCCCCCCCCCAATATCATACAATGCAGCCCCCCATGTATGAAGAGTGAGGCCAGTGTCCGGGTGGGGGAGTGTACTGTGTTGTCTGTGTGAGGGGTGGGAGAGGACGGGACACACATCATCTCACCTTGCATGCTGTCCTCGGCATGTGATGGGGGATGGGAGACTGTCCGGTGTCCAGCAATCTGCTTCTGCCAGAAGTTGAACACGGAGCAGAGGGGGGGGGGCGTCTGGAGAGGCACAAGCCCAGCTCCCTGAGTGTGATTGGAGATCGGCTCCTGATCTTCTTCAAGCAGAAATCAGCTGGAGGGGCGGAGACCGGAGGGCAGTGAGCGCCGAGCTGGATCCCCAGGATTCTATGGAGGGCACTTCTGGCGCCCCGGCCCCCGACTATTCTAATGTGCGCTCTAGACAAGTGGTGTGTGCTGCCTGGGGCTCGCTTGCTGTAGCGCTCAGGCGGCACAGCATGAGGAGTGCCACACCGGCCGGTCCACTACTGATTCGGGGTGCAGAATGGCGGCGCCCCCTGTTAAGCTGCGCCCTAGGCAGCTGCCTTAGTCGCCTTACTGGTAGCGCCGGCCCTGGGCTCCACCTCCTGCAGGAAACACAAGCACACAAGTTTAAAACAGGCCGCCCTAGGCTGCCTCCTCAGTTGTACAAAGATTGCCTTGTTTTCAAACACGAGTGTGCTGACATACTGACTTAGTATCTTATATTAATGAGGGTGGGGGTCTACCGTCCTGGAGGATTCCTGGAAAAGGAGTTATAAGGTAATAACTCTAGCTTTCCCTAGTCATCCTCCAGGACGGTCACATGAGACCCCCAAAGATTTATATCTAGGGTGGGACTACCGCCTGCAGGACCTTTCGACCAAAGGTCAGATCTTGGGCGGAGACCAAGTCGATCCTGTAATGCTTTGCAAAAGTAGAATCACTGGACCAGATGGCTGCTCGACAAATTTGCTGAATGGAGGCCCCAGCTCTCTCTGCCCAGGACGTGGCTATGGAGCGTGTAGAGTGTGCCTTCACGTGTGTTGGTACAGCTTGTTTTTGATTGTCGTAAGCCATTTTTATCGCGTTTTTTATCCATCTGGCAATGGAGTTTTTGGACGCTGGTTTTCCTTTATGTATCCCTCCGAACAGTACGAATAGATTCGGGGCTTTTCTGAATTGTTTGGTGGTTTCCAAATAGGTTAGGGTGCACCTTCTAACGTCCAGGGTTGCGAACATAGCCTCTCCTTGGTTAGCCGAATTTTGGCAAAAGGATGGCAAGATGATTTCCTGAGATCTGTGAAACTCTGATGAGCTTTTAGGAAGAAACAGTGGGTCAGTCCTGAGTATGATTTTGTCTGGAAAGACTGTGAGGAAAGGCTCTTTATTGAGAGTGCTGGGAGTTCATTGACCCTTCTGGCTGAAGTAATTGCTATCAAAAAAGCCGTCTTGAGTGTCAGGTTTTCTACAGAGGCTTCCGAGATTGGCTCCAAAGGTGTTTGAGTCAAAGCCTTGAGTACCAAGGAGAGGTTCCATGGTGCCGCATTCATGGTCTTGATTGGGCGTGATCTCGCTATAGATTTGAAAAACCGTGTAATTAGCGGGTTTGCACTAAGCTGGGTATCCAGAAAGACAGAAAGTGCAGCAGTGTGTACCTTGAGGGTGCTTACTGTCAACCCTGCTTCTGCTCCGTCCAGTAAAAACTCCAGCACTGTTGCTATGTCTTGTAGGTCTCTGTTTTTCTGGCGCATGTTTGCTGAGTACCTATTCCAGATTTTCCCGTATATTTTCTGTGTAACGGGTTTTCTGCTATTTAAAAGGGTTTCTATCACTCTTGCAGTGAGGCCTTTTCTTCGTAGAATGCCCCGTTCAACATCCACGCTGTTAATTTTAGGGTTTGAAGTTGAGGGTGATGGGCTCCTGACTGATGAAGAAGGTCGTTCTGTAGTGGCAAGGTCCAGGGTTCTGCCTCTGTCATTTTCCTCAGGGCCGAGAACCAGCATCTTTTTGCCCAGAGTGGTGCTATGAGAATCACTCTTGCTTTTTCTGTCCGAACTTTCCTGATTGTTCTGGGGAGTAATTGTATGGGTGGGAAAGCGTACCCCAGCCTGAATGGCCATAGGAACCCTAGGGAGTCTATCCCTAGGGAGTCTTTTTCCCTCTTCAGAGAGAAGTATTTCTCCACTTTCTTGGTGTTCGCCGAGGCGAAGAGATCCACCTCCGGGACTCCCCATTTCCTGACGATTTTGGCAAAGATTTGGTCGTTCAGTTGCCATTCTGTTGGGTCTAGCGGTTTTCTGCTCAGTGTGTCCGCTAGTGTATTGAGCGAACCTTTTATATGTATCGCTGATAGGGATTAAATGTGCGTTTCTGCCCAGGAGAGGAGCGCATGTGCTGTCCTCATAAGGGTCTTTGATCTTGTATCTCCCTGTCCATTGATGTATGCTACTGGCGTCACGTTGTCTGACAGTATCTGCACATGTTTTCCCGTTACTGTTTCTTGGAACGCTAGTAGAGCCCTCCATACAGCTGTTAGTTCTCTTAGGTTGGAAGATGCTTTTGTCAGAGTGGGGTCCCATGTCCCTTGACTGACCTGCTGTCCGATGTGCGCACCCCATCCGGATGCACTTGCATCCGTGTTGACCCGGACTTGTGTCTGTGGTAACCAGGGTTTGCCTTCCCTGAGAGTGGTCTTGTGTGTCCACCAGGGTAGGGTTTCTCTCCATCTAATAAGTGGTGTTGTAGTGCCCTCATGTGTAGTTGGCTCCACTTGACCGCTGGTATGGCTGCGGACATGCGTCCTAAGAGAGACATGACAGCTCTCCTGGTCCCCCGTCTTGCTGTCTTCAGCTGGCTTGCTCTGTTGCTCAACTTCACTGTTTTTTCCTCTGGTAGGAGGATCTTTTGCTTTGTTGAGTTGATGATGTAGCCCAAAAATAAGATTTCCTGGGAAGGGATCCTGATTGATTTTTTTGAAGTTGATTTTCCAACCTATGTGGGTGAGAAATAGTTCGGACTCCTGTAGACCAGCCATGGCCTCTTCTTGGGAGGCTCCATAGATTAGGAAATTGTCCAGATAAGGGATAATCTGGACCCCTCTTAATCTGAGTTCCTGTATTGCCTCCGCTATAATTTTTGTAAATATGCGCGGGGCTGAAGAGATGCCGAAGGGTAGGGCTTGATACTGAAAGTGTCGCGTCCTTGACCCCTCCTGGATGGCAAACCTCAGGAATTTTTGGTGGTTTGGGTGTATCGGTACATGTAGGTAGGCGTCCTTCAGGTCGGGCATTACTAAAAGTGCTGCCTTCTGGAGGATCGTTCAAATTGAAAAAATCGTTTCCATTTTGAATTTTCTGTAGGTTATCGTTTTGTTCAAATTCTTTAGGTTCAGAATCAATCGGGTTTGCCGGAGGGTTTTACTCTCAGAAAGATGTGTGAGTAATGCCCCTGGGAGAAGAGGGATGGGTTTATTTCCATTATTACTTCTTCCCTTAGTAGCTCCCTGATTGCGGATTTCATGATCTTTTTGTGGTCTAATCCGGCTTGTACTTTCGTAGCCCTGAACCTGTTTGATGGTTTTGAATCAAATTCTATTTTGTAGCCTTGGGCTATTGTTTGTAGAATGAAGTTGTTTGAGCAGAATGCTTTCCACTGCGGAAGAAAATGACGCAGTCTGCCTCTCACTGCCTGGCTGGCGTCATTGTGTCTTGCTGGAAGAAGCCGTATTTTGGAACAGGACATTGGGTTTAGCTTTGTTCCTGTTGAAGGTCCATCTGCGTTGTCTGAGGTTTCTCGTTTTTCGTGTGTGTTTCACGTCTTGGGTGACGAAAAAAACATCCTTTTTGTTTTGGTTTTTTTAACGGAAATCCTTTCGTTCGGTCTGCTGATCTTTCTAGAACTTTTTCGAGTTCTGCCCCAAACAGCAGGTTACCGTCGAATGGGATGTTGCATAATTTATTTTCGGAGGCATAATCCCCCTCCCAGGTCTTCAACCATAAGGCTCTTCTGGCTGCGTTTATAAGACACCTGTGTTGCGGGCGGAAAATCTTATTGCTTCCGCTGAGGCATCTGCCATATAGGCCACCCCTTTCTCTAGGAGGACTAGGGAATCCAGAGCTTCTTCGGTTCCCGGGATTTTGCTCAGATGATCTTTGAGCTGCTCCACCCAAAAAGCGACATTTCTAGCAACGCATGTATTTGCGATGTTGGGCCCTGGGTTTTCCCTTTGTTTTAGGGGTTTTTCCCTGGGATGAAGTGGTTGCTCTGTCCTGTCCCTTCATCGTGTTGATAGTTGATTGTAAACTCTGTAGCATAGACATCATTTCTTTTTTGAAGTCCATGAAATCTTTCGCTAAGGGTTTACTTTCTTCCTCTATTATCTTTTTAATGCATTTTTCGCATAACAGTTTGTCACTTTCCGGTGTCATTTTTGCACTGCGTGTGCGACAATATTTCCTCTTTTTTTGTTTTTTTCCGTGGCTTCCGCCATTTCCTGGCTTTTGGGCTAAGAGAGAAATCACAGAGCCCAGGGTAGCCGGTAGAGAGAGAGGATAGTGAGTGACAAAACAGAGGAAGGTGGGGGGAGGGGGGGAGAGAGAGAGAAAGAGTTAGTTACAACCCTTGAACACCTCTCCCCCCTTGCCCAAAAAAAAAAAATTTTTTTTTCTTTCCCAATATAAAGAGTGAGGGTAAGCCGTATGCTGGGCATCCCATCCACCCCCCCCCCCCCTGCCTCCTTACTGTGAGAGAGCTGGGGTTAAGTTCTGCAGTCTCTGGCAGTTTTGTCCGGTCCTCCGACCGTCCTGGAGGGAGGGTCACTTCAAGGTCTGAAGTGATAACCGCGCTGCTGCGTCTATGGTGCACCAGATTGCGATTGGGACCCGCCCCTCGAAGAAAGGGCATCCCCTTGGTTATTTGCTGCATTTTGCCCATATCCAAGATGGCCGCTTGGCCACTTCCTGTGGTGGGGCCATCTTGCTAATGTCACTTCCTGTGCGACACTCCTGCTGCATGGATGGAAATGTTTGCAGCGTGGTGACAGCAGCGTGATGGGGGAAAGCAAGAAAGGAACCCGTCCATCTGCTCCCCCGTGAGCCTGCCCAGAGGCATTGGAGGGCGGTCAAACTACGTGCTACACCTGGTGCCATAGTGAGTACTCCTGGCTCGGTCTTCTCCCATTCCTACTTTGCCTAAAGCAGGGATGGGAGGCAAGAAATAGAGTTTCCTATATCCCTTGCGGCAGCCACTTACATTTTCAGTGGGGGGTTTCGGTCCGATGCTGTGGTCTTTTTCTCCCCCCTTTCTCTTTCCCCCCTTCACCCCATAACCTGTGACTGACTGCCTCATCAGCTGTATCGCAGGGGGGTGCAGGGGGTACCCAGGAACACCTGCCGTGGGTAAAAAGGACCTGTTTCCAGGCCAAAAATAACAAACTGGGGAATTATCCCCTCTTGTGCCAGTGTTTGCAGGATGCAGGAAACACAAGAACTGAGGAGGCAGCCTAGGGCGGCCTGTTTTAAATTGTGTGCTTGTGTTTCCTGCAGGAGGTGGAGCCTATCTCTCTCATGTGACCATCCTGGAGGATGACTAGGGAAAGATAGCCTGATGGGTGAGCAACAGAGGGAAAATCCCACCCTATACCTTAGACATGGTTTCAGGGTTGGGAACTTCAGGTTGCTATTTCCGTTAACATTTTTATATGCAAAAGGTATTTTGCAATAAAATGAATCTGAGGGTGCTTTACCATTTATTATTTTTTTTTAAATTTTTTTTCTCTTTTACTCTCATTTGACTTAAATGTTAACAGAGGGGATGAACAGGGAATATCACCCTTGTCTTTCAAAGAATTTGATTAAACATAGATCTGTTTAACCACTTAAGCCCCGGAAGGATTTGCCCCCTTTCTGACCAGGCCCTATTTTGCAATTCAGCACTGCGTTACTTTAACGAACAATTGCATGGTCGTGCGGCGCTGTACCTAAATAAAATTGACGTCCTTTTTTTTCCCACAAATAGAGCTTTCTTTAGGTGGTATTTGATCACCTGTGCAATTTGAAATTTTTGCGCTATAAACAAAAAAAAAAAAAGAGCGACAATTTTGAAAAAAAACACAATATTTTTCACATTCTGCTATAGGACATTCCCAAAAAAGAAAGCTTAAAATTCTAAATGTTTTTACATTTTAGGCCAATTTGTTTTCTGCTACATATTTTTGGTAAAAAAAAATAAATAAATCGCAATAAGCGTATTTTGATCGGTTTGTGCAAGTTATCATGTTTACTAACTACAGGAAAGATTTACGTCATTTCTATTGTTTTTTTTTCTTTTACTAGTAATGGCGGCGATCTGTGATTTTTTGCGGGACTGCAACATTGCAGCGGACAGATCGGACCCCTGACTGACATTTTTGACACTTTTGGGGGGGACCAGTGACATTACTACAGTAATCAGTGCTATAAATATGCAGTTACTGTAATAATGCCATTGGTAGGGAAGGGGTTAACACTGGTGATCAAGGGGTTAAATGTATGCCTCATGCTTACCGACGTGTGTGGGGAAGGGGGGGTTCTGTGACAGACACAGAGATCGCAGGTTTCAGCTATGCTGAATCTAGTGATCCCTGCCTGACTGTCACTGAGAAGATCCGCCTGCTTTATTTACATAAGCAGGCGGGTCTTCTCACAGTTTCCCCGACGATTGAGGTAGTCTAAACACAGCGGGAGTGGGGCTCCGGTGGCGTGCGCGCGCCGCCGGAATCACTAGAAGAAGTCCAGCAATGTAGGTTTACGTCGCTGGACCCAGGAGAGCCACACTGCCACAGTAGGATTACTGTGAGCAGTCGGCAAGTGGTTAACCAAACTGCTTCCCTGGCTGTAACAGTGAAGGAAAGACCACACTGAAAATTAAAGGAATGCTTGTCACTTCTGGCTTTAGTCATCACAAAGGAGATCCAGGAACCAATGTTCCATCTTCTCTGTGGGCAGCAGACCTGTGGTACAGGAAGGTCCAAGAATGATGTGCAAGGGGGTAGGCACCACCAGGGCCGGGACAATTGGGGGGGCAGCCACCCAGGGTGTAGAGATAGGGTGACAGCTGACACAAAAAACCACTGTGCATACAACCATGGGCAGCCAGAGCAAAGGGGGCAGAAAATGAGAAAATGGTTGCAAGGCAGTACATGTACTCTATGTCATTCATTAGTAGTAAGTGAGGGGGGCACAGTTCCGCATCCTTGGCCTGGACACGGAACAAACCTGTCCCACTACTTTCACTACCATGATCCTGGTATAACCCCCTTGCTGTCCAGGATGTATATATATATATATATATATGTATGCCAGACAGTAAGTGGTTAAAAAGGGTCTTTTGTGTCTATAGTTCCACTTGAAAGTCCCCCATAGGGAGGGTGAGTTGGAAGGACAACTGGGACAATGTCTTCTAAAAACCACCAGGAGGAAAAGTTAAAAAAATTCTTCTTACCTTCACCACATGGCACATGGCTTGAGTAGAGAGCCCTAAGTCTACAGAGGGCACCACTGAGTGTTAAGCTAGCAATACATTATACAATTTTTTTAGTAGAACAAGAGCCTGCCTCATTGCATACAAACTTAAAGTGTTTAGGTTTGACTCCAGCTTATACGGTTTTGGTACCACCTCTCATATGGTTTTAGTACATCGAAAAGGAAAAATCGTAAAATAAATTTGTATAATGTACAGCTAGCCTTATAGACAAAAAAAAAAATGGTAAAATCCATTTCTCTGATGTTCGTTGACGCACATAGCTCCTGATCTTCTTAACCATTGGGTTAAACTGTCCCCTACAGGAGTAAGACATTAGGCAGAAAAAAAAAAGCCTGGCTACGCCTATGGGCAGTCCCAGGGGGTACACTCCCCCCCTCTCTGCTATAGGTACTAAGTTTTGTTTCAAGCAGTGTCAGAAAAAAAAACAATTCCACAGAGGGGTGGGTGCTGTGTCAGTCAATGAACATCAAGAAAATGGAATTTACAGCAAGTCAAAAATTCAATTTTTCGCTTTCGTTCATTGACAGACACAGCTCCTGATCTTCTTAACCATTGGGATGTTCCAAAGCAGAACATGAGGAGTGGGAACAGCAAGCTAAACAGTAGCCAACCAGGCAACAGGAGCTCAACCAAAACAACTGGAACCCACCTGACCAGGTCCTCAACAGCAGCCTGCAAAACCTTGCGGCCAAAAGAAGCATCCCCAGATGTCAACACATCCAACTTATAGAACTTTGTGAAAGTGTGCACCGATAATCAGATGGCTGCCTTGCAAACCTGCATCACTGATGCCTGATGACGGAAGGCCCAAAAGGCACTGAGCACCCGAGTAGAGTGCGCCTTGGCAGGGAAAAGGAAGAACCTGACCCTTGATGGAATAGGCCTGAACACCGTCTGTCTGATCCAGCTTTAATGGTCGCAGAAGCAGAAAAACCTTTGAGGCCCATCTGTAAGCACAAATAGTGAGTCTGACTCCCTAAAAGACTCCGTAGCTTTGGCATGGGACACATAGAAGGCAACACAATGTCTTCATTCAAATGGAACTCAGACACAACCTTTGGAAGGAACGACGGACAGGGGGAAGAACCACCTTATTTCTGTGAATCACCAAGGAAGGTGGACGAAAAGATAATGCTGCTAGTTCCGACAGAGGTGATAGCCACGAAAAAAAGCCACCTTCTGAGACAGTGCAAACAAGGGAATCTCCTGAAGATTCTCAAAGAGAGGCTTCTGGAAGACCGAATGGATCAAATTGAGGTCTCAAAGTGGCAACGGAGACCACACTGGAGGAACCAAATGTCAAACGCCCTGAAGATAGGTACGCACCAGGGAGTGTGTGGCCAAAGGTCGCTGGAAGAAGACCGCCAAAGCTGACACCTGGCCCTTGATAGTACACAAGGCCAATTTTTGTTCAACGCCGCCCCCCCCCCCCCATTGAAGGAAGGTCAAGATTTCCTAGCTTTTAACAGATTTGGAATCACAGATTCAGATAAACCCCTATCCTTAAACACCTGGCTTTCAATAGCCAAGCCTTCAAAGCCAGCGACTGTAAAGCAGGATGGAAGATCGTCCTTTGGACAGCTGATTCTCCCTGAGAGGAAGCTTGCAAGGAACCTCAGCGACCAGGTGTACCAGGCCCAGCAAAGCCAGTCTGGGGCCACTAGGATGACCGGAATCCCTTCTGCCGCAATCCTGTGTAGTCTTGGCAAAAGCTTGAGAGGAGGGAAGGCGTAAATCAGACGATACTGATCCTGCGGGGGCACCAGTGCTTCTGTGGCATCCGCCTGAGGATCCCGTGCCCATGCCACAAACCGCAGCACCTTTCTGTCAAGTCGAGACGCCAACAGATCCACCTCGGGTGTGCCCCACTGGAGACACAACTGTATATATTAAAAAAAAAAATTGGCCCTACTGTGTATGTATGTGAGTTAGGGACCTTAGATTGTAAGCTCCTTGAGGGCAGGGACTGATGTGAATGTACAATGTATAAATAAAGCGCTGCGTAAATTGACAGCGCTATATAAGTACCTGAAATAAATAAAACAAAAAAATAAAATGAACACCTCCGGATGAAGAGACCATTCCCCCTGTGCAAATGGGACCGCCTCGAAGGTTGACACCATCAGGCCCAGCAGCCGCATACAAGTACGGAGGGATGACCATCTGCTGGAACGCAGAAGGCAAATTGCAGCCTGCAGTTTCTTGAGTTTGGCCAGAGGAAGGAGTACTCTGGCTAAGGCCGAGTCCAGAGTCAGACCCAGATAGTCTAGCTTTGTGGAAGGAACCAAGGCATATTTCTGAAGATTCAGAATACAGCTGAACTCCTTCAGGGACCTTATGGTGATCTCCAGGTGTTCCACCAGCGCAGTAGGAGACGCTGCTCGCAGAAGGTGGTCATCTAAGTAGCCCAGCACCTCGATCCCCCGTTGGCGTAGCAAAGCTAGCAGCAGGGCTAACACTTTTGTGAAGACCCGAGGAGCAGAGACGAGACCAAAGGTTAACGCCACAAACCGATAATGCTCCTCTCCCACTGCAAAGCAGAGGAAGCACTGGTGACTGGCACATATTGGAATGCGAAAGTGAGCATGCTTGATGTCGATAGAGGCGAGGAAATCCTCCTGACGCAGGGATACCATCACCATGCAAATGGACTCAATTCTGAACTTCTGCACTTGCACAAAGCAGTTCAGTGCCTTGAGGTCCAGAATTGGACGCACTTTGCCTTCCTTTTTGGGAACTGTAATCAGGTTTGAATAAAAACACTGAAAATGTTCCGAAGTTAGAACAATCACCCTTTGATGTAACAGGTCTCGTACCGCCCCAAAAAGACCCTGTAAGCTGTCCAGGGACAGGCGCAAATTGGAAGGAAAGAACCTTGCCAGGGGACAAGAGCGAAACTAGATCTTGTAGCTGGACGGAATGACTTTGTGGACCCACTTGTCTTGCACCAGGGAAGTCCACGGGTCTGGAAATCAGCGAAGACATCCCCCCACCCCTTGTCAGTCGCCCCTGAGGGAAAAAACGTATGAGCCGAAGGACCACTGCCAAAACAGAGAGCTGTGACACTAGGGGAGCCGCATCCAAAGAGGAATCACAGATAAACTGCAGCCCCTGGAACAGCTGGTCCGCCAGCTCAGCAAAGACAGGGGGGAGCTGTTCGAACTCCAGGTCACGGCGTAAAAGCTCAGCCCACACGTTCAGAGTTTGCTACACCAGGGCAATGGTGAATACCGGCCTCAGCGCCGAACCAGCCAGAGTGTACCAGCCTTCCTGTCAGCCGAATCCTTAAAGGCAGGGGACTCAACCAGAATCATGGTTGCCTTGTTCAATCTGGAAACCGGAGGGTCCACCACTGGTGGAATAGTTCACTCCTTAAGAAGGGACTTCTTATAGGGGTAATGCCTAATAAAGCGCTTAGGGACCCCACGGGGACGATTTGGTCATCCCCACTCTTTAGCGACAATTCTGTCAATTTGCCTCTCTGGATGTCTTGTGAGTGCCAAAGGGAACATGCACCTCCGTCACAGCTGCATCCTCCATCTTCAAGGTTTTACGCACAGATACAATCAGTGCTTCCACCAGCGCCTTTTCGTGCATGGTTGCAGATGTGGAGGAATCATCCTCACTATCAGGATTCCGGGCGCGTGGTTGCAGACCCAGCAGGGTGACCCACATCCGCAGCGGTCAAATCAGATTCAGTAATAAATGCGAAGGATGAGGCAGGGGCGCTTTTTGCTAGCCCATCACCCGAAAACCACCTCCACCTGGGGCACAAAGTACTCAAGGACCGCCATCAGTGCATCGATGGATGGTTGGGACCCAGAGGGCCCCCGCAGCCTCAGAAAGGGGATCAAGGTGGGGAGATGTGCTCCAAAACTTCATAAGTCACCAGGGGGACTCCACAAAAAGTCCAAAACAATGCAAATCACTGCACGATACTGACAACACCACGCAGTCGCCAGGCACAAGCACCAAGCAATCCTCAGCAGAAAGGGAGAGGACCCCACCAGACTCACCACCCAGCAGAAACAGGTACCTGCAGCCACCAGGATAATCTGCACTCCACAGGCAGCTATCAGGAAGTGAAAGGATCCAGTCGTCCGCACCAGGGGATGAGGAGGTGCTGCCAACACCGAAATTGCCCCCCACAGGGCTCCACTGTCATGGTTGCCACTATTTTTAATGGCAAACCACCGCAAAATGGCCGCTGTGTATAGAAACACATAGACTACAACAAAATGGCAGCACCACAAGGCTTACAGGGACCCAGGAAGGAACCCAGGCAGGACAGGGGGCCCCCCACCAGGTACACCCCCCTCCGCCCAGTCGATCATCCGGTCACCAGCGGCACCCCCCCCCGGGGCCCCATTGCCAGCATAGCATCCTGACCCCACCCCAGGAGGTAGATCAGACCACCCAAACAGCCCCAACATATGTGGAGGGGGCGAGGATGGGGGACAGATGACAAGAAGGGGGTGCCTGACGGAAAGGAGGGGAACCCCGGGGTCCGACCATCCCAAGGAGGGGCCCAAGTCCACCCCAAAACCCTCCAGGGGGAGAGGGGGGGGGACCGCTCCAGACAGAACCTTCTCTCCATCAAAATGGGGGGGGGGGCCTGTCAGCCAGGAGGAACGCTGCAACTCGGCCGTTACCCCGGTCGTATGCGACCTCGCAAGACGTTTAACTCTCAGGCCAGCCCCTGTCCAGTGGGGCTATGTCACGGCCGATCTAGTGCGGAGTTGAGGTCTGCACACGGGCTCTCACTGGCAAGACTGGGATGCCCACTGGATCTAGATTATCCAGGCTGTTGCCCAGTCCGAAAGTTGATTGTAGATCTCACAGGAAAAATCCAGGAGAAAAAAAATTTCTATCTAAAAAGAAAAAAAAATGCCAGGACCAAAGATCCCAGCAAGGAACTAGATCCTTATGCCAGACTAGGCAGACAAAAAACAGTGCCTATGGCAGAGAGGGAGTATACCCCCTGGGACTGGCCATGGCCAGACTTTTTCTGCCTAGTGTCCTCCTGTAGGGGGCAGCATAACCCAACGGTTATAAAGATCTGAAGCTGTGTCCGTCAATGAATGAAAGAGCAAATAAAATTTCTCTCCAATGTTTATAGATAGAGGTGAATGAGGGTTTGTTTTGCAATGCATTAGGTTGTATGTTGAAATGTATTGCAATAAGGCAACCCAATGAAATGAACTGGCTGCCAATGTATTCCAAATGCCAAAAATAAGACGTGACCAATTTTTTCTGAGGCAAGACAACACTACCATGTGTGTTTCAGTGCACTGCAGTTGCATTGCTTTAGTGTGTTGGGGTCTCATTCAAAATTAATGGCACCACAACATATACACCATACTGTAAGCATGCATAGTCTGGGCACATGTTCATTTTATTTGGAATGGAGGATTGCTTTGTTTAAAAGGTTTGACACAGCTGCCCAAGCTTAAACTATTATAAACACTGCCTCTTTCCTGCTGAAGCCTGTGCATACCAGCCATGAGATTTTGTATACTACTAATAAAACCAATCTCACAAAAGCCACTATCCAAGCATACCATGCAACATAAAGTCCCTTCCCCCAAAGACACAAACTGGCCAAGCTCAATAAGTGGTTCTCAGATAACCAATCAGAAATGACCTTCTTAGAGACCCCCTCTAGTACCCAACTATGCACACAGGAAAAAGGACTCTGAAATAGTTTGCCAGTTTTTAACATTTTGACTGCTTGGATAACACTTACTGAAACTTCTACAGCCCCTGCACCACTTTATAAAATTTAGTTAAAGTGTGCACAGACAACCAGGTGGCCACCTTGCAAACCTGTATCACCGACACCTGATGGTGGAAAACCCAAGAGGCCGCGTAGAAAGCGCCTTAACAGGGAACGGAGGAACCTGACCCTTGATGGAATAGGCCTGCACCACCGCCTGTCTTGTCCATCTGAAAATGGTCACGGCAGATGCGACCAACCCCTGCGAAGTCCATCCATAAGGACAAACAGTAAGGCTGATTTCCTAAAGGACTCGGTTGCCGCAAGGTACACCCTGAGCGCCCAACCTACATTCAGAGCGTGCAAGGCAATCCCCCTAGGATTAAATGATAAAGGTCCTCTCTGCGCTTATGTAGATATCTACTCCAAAAAACTGCTGCTGTTCATCAATAATTAAAGGGGCATGGCCAAGACCGGCATGCGAGAGGACGCATCTCTCACAGCTCCTGCTTTTGATCCGCACACCGATCCTCCCCCAGCCTACATTTCTGCCCCGATCCGGGCCACATTTGCACATCCTGTCCCTGCCATCACGGTGGACACCTCGCTGGCAGTCAGAACTAGGGGGATGATGAGGAAAGGTCTTGGTGAGGGTCCGAGTGTTGACGGCCAAGATAGCGCCGGCGTTGCCTTGCCAAAAGGGACCCCGTATGGCCTGGAGAAAGGCAAGGAAGCCGGTGTGAAAATGCAGAAGTCGCACAAGGGTCAGGGTAAGGAGCCACCCAGAATAGCATATTCTTTACTCATAAACTAACCTGGCCCAGAGCGCGGATCGCATGGATCCATCAGGGGGATTATATGAGCAGCGTGGAGGGGACTCTGGCCAGGCTCCCATCCTGCCACATGGCCCAGATATAAAGCCCATGAACACTCAATCCCTCTCCATCCATGACTCCAGATCAGGACCAGCCGACACTGGCTGACATTTTGAAGGCTGTGAATCATTGTGCTGCTTCTATTATTACCCTGAGGGATCAATTTGGGGGCTTGAGGGAAAAGGTGTCCCTGTTGAACAGGACCTGCAGAAGATCCGGGAAAGGACTACTGCTGTGGAGAGTCGGGTCAGTGATCTAGAGGACCAACTTCCTGACATATCCAGGGACACTAAATCTACTTATCAACTTGCTAAAGAGGCATATGATAGAGCTGAGGATATGGAGAATCACCTCCACGATGTGCACATAGTGGGCCTGCCTGAAAAGGTGGAGGGGAAAGATCCTACTGCGCTTGTGGAAAAGTGACTCACAGAAGTAAGTGTTTGGTGCTGATGTTTTTTCACCTAGGTTTGCTGTGGAATGGGCCCATCGGGTGCCTCCCCGTCCTCATCCACCAGGGGGCCCCGCCAGATCCATGTTGGCCCATATCCTTCATTACAGGGACAGTGAGACGGTGCTGCGCAAGGTGCGGGAAAAAGGGGCTGTTCAATTTAATGGAGCAAAAATTTCCTTTTATCCTGACTTTTCCGCTAAGGTCCAACAAAGGAGGGCAAAATTGTCTGATGTCAAACAGAGGCTGAGGATCCTGCAACTACCCTATGCCATGCTATACCCAGCGAAGCTTCGAGTTATTGCCTGAGGCCAAGTACAGTTTTTTGAATCATCACGTGATGCGGCCTTGTGGCCGGACTGGAATGAACAAATCCTGCGTCGAATGGGAGAGGAAGTGGAAAGGGTCTGAACCCTCCCTGTACCCTGTTACACTGCTTCCCCCGTTCCACTGATGGGGGCCACCTGCTCTGATTGTTCCAGGTATTTGTCTTCATGCTTCATTAAGAGTCTCTGGCTGGGGGACATTATTATGCTGCTGATGATGTGAGCTGCTGATGTTATATCACTTACAGTTGGAGAAGTATCCATCACTCTTTGATGGCTTGTGAGAGTTTGCTATTCACTGCACTTTACAGAGCTGCCCTGTTGGCATACTCCCCCACGCTCCCTGAAGTATTCGTTGGGATTTTGTTTTTGGATCAGGACTATGGTGCTGCCCATCTGGTGGCCTTGCCAGGCAGACCCTGACATGGGCGTGGCTACACCAGTTAGTTCTATCTTGCCAGTACCAGTGTGCTACTTTAACTCTTGTATACGTCATGCTGTCCTTCTCTCCCGGGTGGAGTTCCTGCATACCACCCCTGCTGCACTGTCCTGGAATGCTGAACTGACTTGGGTTCTCCCACTGCTACTATTATTGCTTAATCTTTATGGCACAGATCCCAATAATCTCTTGGAATGTTAGGGGCCTTCACTCACCTTTGAAACAAACCATGGTGTTTATATGCTTAAGACAGTTCCTCCCTGCCGTTATTTGCCTTCAGGAGACCCACCTCAATCGTGATGTGTTGGGCTTCCTGAACTACAAATGGCTACAAATGGGTGGGTAAGGCCTACCACTCCACTCATACCTCCTTCTCCAGGGAGGGGGGGGTCAGCGTACTGGGCCACAGTGCCCTAGACTTCCAAGAACTGGACAGTGACATTGATAAGGAGGGCTGTTACATATTTATTCATTGCCGCATCGGCTGTTTGACATGTATATTGGCTTGTGTATATCTCCCTCCTCCTTTTTCTGTGGCGGTACTCCGGCTTCTGGTTGCCTTTATGGACGCAAGGCCGTATGTCCGGCTGCTGGTGGTTGGGGATTTAAATTGCTATGTGGACCCCTCTATCCGAATGGGCATGCCCGGAGGCCCCACTTGCCAAGGGGTCCCACACACAGGGTGGCAATGATCTGTCCCCCCCCAGGCCAGATTCGTTTACCTGGTGGCCTAGCCCCCCCCCCCCCGACCAGTTTGTCCCCTGGGAACGGGTGCCGGCTGCGGCTCTGAGTCTCCCTGCACTGGTTGCTAGGAAGGCAGCCGAATGGCATCTAGCAACCAGTGACGTCCTGAGTAGAGGGGACCCAGCATGCACAGGGAAGAGGATCCTCCTCGGCTCGTCCTCATCCGCCCCTACAATGGCTCCACCCACCTCCTCCCTTCATGTGCTGTGCTGCTGTGGAAGGTAATTGGACTGCTTCAGGCTGCTTTATTTTTCTCTCTCCATCCTCTGTGTGCCATGTACATCCTGTGTGTCATTCTGTGTGCCATGTACATCCTCTGTGTGCCACGTACATCCTCTGTGCGCCACGTATATCCTCTGTCTGTGCCATCCTATACCTGCCATGTACATGCTCTGTCTGTGCCATCCTATACTTGCCATGTACATCCTCTGTCTGTGCCATTCTATACCTGCCATGTACATGCTCTGTCTGTGCCATCCTATACTTGCCATGTACATGCTCTGTCTGTGCCATCCTATACCTGCCATGTACATGCTCTGTCTGTGCCATCCTATACCTGTCATGTACATCGTCTGTGCCATCCTATACCTGCCATGTACATCCTCTGTGTGTATTCTCGTGGGTGATTGTGTAGGCAGGGCCCCAGTGCACTGCATTGCCCAGGGGCCTAAAAGGCTCTTAAGATGGCACTGAGTGTCAGCCCCAGATAAGTGACGCTGGATGGCGATAGAGCAGATTTCTTGAAATTGATCATCCACCCGATTCTTGAAGGGTCTGAACTGTAATAGAGATGTTGTCCAACTGATCAGAAAGCCTGCTCGCAACAGATCATCCAGAAAAAATCTCAATCCCAAGATTCCGCGCTGACATAAGGAGGCCAGGACCTTGGTAAAAACTCTGGGAGTGGAGGCGAGAACAAAGGGTAACGCCACAAATTGAACATGCTCCTGTGGCAGAAACTGACTTGTCCGCAGCACCGGAGTGACTGGCCCCAGTGCTTCTTAGACCCTCCATAAGCTCTGAACGGCTTACCTTTTTCTTGCGCCCTGGAGCCATGAAAAAACGTCTATGAGCAGTAAAGGAAGGACCACGCTTAGCATGGGGTGTTTTACCTTTGGAGGATTGAGGAAGAAGAGAACTCTTTCCGCAAGTCAGACCCATGATCAACTCATCCAGTGAGTCCCCAAACAAACGCTCTCCCAGAAAAAGGGAGAACTGACCAGGCTTTCTTGGAAGCTTGGTCAGTCGACAAGCTCTTCAGCCAAACCATGCTCCATAGGGCAATCCCCACAGCCAAAACTCTGGCCACCAGGGGAGCCGCATCACACAGGAACACCAGGGCCTGGGCCATCTGGTTCACAAGTTCCATCAGTTCTGGGGGAACTACTTCAGGGTCCAAGTTCCCTTTCAGAACCCTAATCCATTCCGTAACTGTCTGTGATACCAAAACAGACACAAAGACCGGTTTCAAAATGCACAATGGTAGATTTGTTCAACCTGGAAAAAGGGTGGTCCACCTTAGGTGGCACCTTCGAACGGTTGGAGACCGTATCAGCAAAAGGATACTGGCGTTTAGAGCGTTTTGGCACAACTAGCACGTGCTTAACGCGCCGCCATTGGTCATTCACAATATCATGAAAAGTCTTGGAAAAGGGAAAAGCCTTGCCAGACTTTTGGGTCTTGTAGGAGCCAAAGCCAATCCGTGTCCCTGCCGGCATGGGCTCATCAGCCAATTTTAAAAAGTTTCCCTCAATGAAACAATCAGGGCTTCCACCAAAGTGCATTCCCGCACTGCAGCTGAAGATGACAGGTCCTCTTCACCATCTGACTGCGAGGACAGCGACCCTTCAGGTAGGGGGGCGTCCGCGGTGACAACATCGGTCTCTGAATCAGAGGACTCCACCAAAGATGGAGAGGGCAGCGGCTATTTACGGCTATTAACCTTTTTCATGACAAAATTAACTTTTGTTGCATGGCTTTCCATAACTGCTGAAATCATGGCCAGCGACTGCGATCCGGACTGTACGGGATTCGTACAGAGTGGGTCTGAGGGTGAAATTACAGCCTGGGGCTCCATATTCAAAGCTACAGAAAAACGGAGTACTGTCACTTAAGAGGTGCAGATCACAGTTCCCGACGAGCACAGCGGTCTGCAGAGTCCCCCTTAAATATACACTAACAGCAGAGTGTGCAGGGATATGCCGGCAAAGACCCCAGTACAGTACCACCTCCAGAGAAAACCCTCCTGCCTGCAGCAGGAAGAAGAGGAATCACAGGAAGTGACCTTGGCCTGGATGTAAAATGTCACGCTGCTAGTGCAGTCCAATAGGACTACACAAAAATGGTTGCCAATGCATTTTAATAGGAAGCTCTGGAAAATGGCTGCCCCATGCAAGTCAATGGGAAGAATATACAAATTGCCCTCACTCAAGATGGCGGCGCCCACGGCGTGCCATGCAGCCAGGGACCCCCACATGAAGGCCTCAAGGATCAACAAGACCCAGCAAGCAACAAGGTACTAATTGCCACCCCCCCCCTCAGGACACTAGGCGCCCCAGTTACATAGCCCCAAGCGGGGGGGGGGGGGGAAGAGGGAGACAGGGCACAGAGGCCGGGTACCTGACAGGCTAGGGGGATCTTTTAGGAAGTATAGGTCCTATTATCCCCAGGAGAGGGCCCACACCCCTGCAAGGAAACCAGGGGCAAGGGGGTCACATTTACTTGCCATACTATTGACCGGGCAGACCTCCTCCCATCCGAAGTGGGGGTGTTGCCAGCTGAGGGGTACACTGCGACTCAGGGCGATCCAGGTTGTCGCGTCCCAGCGAGGCATCCGCTTGCAGGCTCGTCCCCACCCGGAAAGGGGCACAGTCGTGGCCTAGTGCGGGACTACAATCTGCTCATGCTCGTAGGCCAGGCTGGGGGGACCATAAGGATCTAGAAGATTATCCAGTGCGAAACCCCAGTCGGCATTGCTTGCAGATCACCAGGAGGGTTCCCCTGAACACTAGCTAGCAAAGAAAAGAATAAAAAAAAAAAAAAAACTGAGACCAAAGTCCCAGCAGGAAACCTAGGTCCTACTCCTTCTCTAGGTAGAAACAAACTGGTTTGCTGAGCAGAGGGTGTGTGGGTTATGCCTGTGGGTGTGTACATTTAAATTTTTCCTGCCTAGACTACTCGTGCAGGGGGAAGATGGAGGCTGTGTCTGTCAATGGACGATAGAGAAAATTCCATTTAAAAAAGGAAAAAAATGCTAGGACCAGAGATCCCAGCAAAGAAGTAGGTTCCTTAATCCTGGCTTAGTCAGAAAAAAACTGAATACCTATAGCAGAGTGTGGGAGTGTATCCCCTGGGACTGCCCCATAGGCATGGTAAAGCTTTTTCCTGCCTAGTGTCCTACTCCTGTAGGGGGCAGCATAACCGGAAAGTTAAGAAGTTTCTGGAGCTGTGTCAGTCAATGAACGAAAGAGAAAACTTGCGCCACTGTATAAGTAGCAAAAATGGATTTTTGTAAGAACTTACCGTAAAATCCTTTTCTCTTAAGCTCATTGACAGACGTAGTCTTCTTGATTCTCAAGAGCTGGGTTATGTTGTCTCCGCAGGAGTAGGACTAGGCAGAATGACAAAACGTTCTGGCTCCACCCTAGGGGCAGTCCCTGAGGGTATATCCTCCCTCTCTCTGCTACAGGGAATCAGTTCTGTTTAAAGCAGTACAGAGAATTTAACCCAACCCAACTCAATGATAGAGGGGCGGGTACTACGTCTGTCAATGAGCTTAAGAGAAAAGGATTTTACGGTAAGTTCTTACAAAAATCAATTTTTCTCTATCGCTCATTGACAGACGTAGTCTTCTTGATTCTCAAGAGCTGGGACATCCAGAAGCAGTGCCACAAATGAGGGGTGGGATTGACAAAATCAAATCCAATCTAGAAGGCCCAACCGGTGCCAAACTAGAAGTTTTAAAGGCTCATTATAAACAAAGAATGAGGCTAAAGAAAAAATTTTCCAACGGAAAAAAGCCCTCGAGGTAGACCACTGGTCTCCTCAAATTGCGGCCTGCAAAACCTTGCGGCCAAATGAGGCATCAGACGATGCCATTACATCAACTTTATAATGTTTAGAGAAGGTATGCACCGACGACCAGGTAGCCGCCTTGCACACCTGGACCACTGACGCCTGATGGCGAAAGGCCCATGACGCACTAAGTGCCCGAGTGGAGTGCGCCTTAACAGGGAACGGGGGCTCCCGACCCTTAATAGAATAAGCCTGCACTGCCGTCTGTCTGATCCATCTGGAAATGGTCGCGGCAGATGCAGGCAACCCCTTTTTGGGTCCATCTGGGATCACAAAAAGTGAATCCGTCTTGCGAAACGAGTCTGTCGTTTTCAAGTATACCCTGATCGCCCGGACCACATCCAAGGAGTGTAACGCAAACTCCCGAGGATGACTGGGCTTAGGACACAGGGAAGGTAATACAATTTCTTCATTCAGATGAAATTCTGAAACCACTTTTGGTAGGAAGGATGGATTCGGACGAAGAACCACCTTATCTCTATGAACCACCAGATATGGTGAACGACAAGATAATGCGGCCAGTTCTGACACCCTGCGTGCAGAAGTAATAGCCACCAAGAAGGCCACCTTCTGGGACAACGTGGGTAGAGGAATCTCCCTAATATCTTCAAAGGGAGGTTTCTGAAGAACCGACAACACTAAATTAAGATCCCAGGGGGGTAACGGCGCGTGCACTGGCGGAGCCAGATGTCGCACCCCCTGGATGAAATTCCGCACCAAGGAATGAGTAGCCAAAGGCTTCTGAAAGAAGATGGCTAATGCTGAGACCTGACCCTTGATAGTACTCAAGGCCAGTTTCTGCTCAACCCCTTGTTGCAGAAAAGCCAATATTCGACTAATCGAATAAGACCGAGGACGGAACCCCAAAGGTTCACACCATGCAATGTAGGACTTCCATGTGCAATGATAAATCTTTCTGGAAGTCGCTTTCCTTGCTTCAACTAGAGTAGGAATAACTGAAGCTGACAAACCTTTGTCCTTCAGCACCTGGGTCTCAATAGCCAGGCCGTTAAAGCCAGCGATCGTAAAGCAGGATGGAAGATCGGTCCCTGAGACAGTAGATCCTCCCTGAGAGGAAGTCTCCATGGGACGTCCGCCACCAGTCTGACCATGTCGGCGTACCAAGCTCGACGAGGCCAGTCCGGAGCTACCAGGATTACTGGGATTCCTTCCTCCTCTATCCTGCGAAGAAGTCTTGGCAGTAACGCGAGAGGAGGGAAGGCATATATTAGCTGGTATTGCCCCCACGGGGCGATCAGTGCGTCTGCGGTTTCTGCTAGAGGATCGCGGGAGCGAGCCACGAATCTCTGAACTTTCCTGTTGAATCGTGAAGCCAACAGATCCACATCCGGGGTGCCCCACCGTAGGCACAACTGGTGGAAAACGTCTGGATGGAGGGACCATTCCCCCTGATCCAGGGTCTGACGGCTGAGATAATCTGCCTGCCAATTCTCCACCCCCGGAATGAACACTGCAGAGATTGCTGGAACAAATCGTTCCGCCCAGCGAAGAATGCAAGCCACTTCTTTGGCCGCTCGGACACTCTTGGTGCCCCCCTGATGATTGACATAAGCCACGGCCGTGGCATTGTCCGACTGGATCCGAACCGGGCTGCCCTGGAGCTGCTCGGTCCAGTGAATCAGACAAAGTCTGATCGCTCTCAGTTCCAATACATTTATCGGTAACCTGGATTCTTCCGGGGACCAAAGTCCCTGGACAGATAACTGACCAAGAATTCCTCCCCATCCGGATAGACTGGCATCCGTGGTCACTATCGTCCAATATATTGGCAGAAATGACTTTCCCTGGCTTGGAGCATTGGAGACCGAAGCCACCAAACCAGAGACTCTCTGGTCTGTTTGCTCAATCGTATCTGATTGTCCAGGGATTCCGGATTCCGATTCCATCTGAGAAGAATCTCTTGCTGAAGAATTCGGGTATGGGACTGGGCAAATGGGACTGCTTCGAATGAAGCCACCATCAACCCCAGAACCCTCATGCACGTCCGAAGGGAAGACCAGCTGTTGGACAGTAACAACTGGACTGCTGATTGAATCTTTCGAAGTTTCCCTACCGGAAGGAAAACTCTCGTCCTGACTGTGTCTAGAATTAGACCCAGATATTCGAGCCTCTGGGTGGGAACCAGAAATGACTTTTGCTGGTTCACCAGCCACCCGAATTCCTGTAAAGAAATCATAGTAATTTCTATGTTTTGTAGCAAGGTCTGAGGAGACTCTGCATGAAGCAGAAGATCGTCTAGGTAACCTAGAATCGATATACCTCTTTGGCGCAGAAGTGCCAACATTGGGGCCAACACCTTTGTGAAGACCCGCGGAGCCGTGGCGAGACCGAAAGGTAACGCCACAAACTGATAGTGGTTCTCCTCTACGGAAAAGCGTAGAAAACGCTGATGTCCTGCGAAAATGGGAATGTGAAGATAGGCGTCCTTGATGTCTATGGACGCTAGGACATCCCCTGGATGCAGGAAGGCTGCTACCGTGCGAATGGACTCCATTCTGAATCTTCTTATGTTGACGAAAGAATTGAGTGCTCTTAAGTCCAGAATTGGACGCACTTTGCCCTCTTTCCTGGGTATTGTAAACAGGTTTGAATAAAACCCTTGAAACCGTTCTGTCCAAGGAACGTGGACTACCACTCCTTGTTGTAGTAAATCTGTGACTGCTCTCCGCAGATCGTTTAGAAGATAGACGGATATTGGAAGGGAAGAATCGCGCCGGTGGGAGAGATCGAAACTCGATCTTGTACCCTGACCTTATGACTTCGCAAACCCATTTGTCCGGGATTCTGGAAAGCCATGGATCCGGGAACCGGCGAAGACGTCCCCCCACCCCAGTTATGGGTGGGGGCGCACCTTCAGGCTTTGGATGGTTTATCTTCAGGTCTGGAGGGGGCGGGCTTTTGCTTGCCCGACCAACAACCCCTGACGCCTCCTGCAGGAGCTTTGGAGGACTTAGTTTTTTCACCCGCTGGACGAAAAAACCTCTTGTGAGCAGAAAAAGAAGGCCCTCGTCTTTGACGAGTTCCTCTACCTTTAAAATTTTGCGGTAAAAAGGTGCTTTTTCCACCGGTGAGATCCTTAATGATCTCATCTAAGTTGGCTCCAAATAGACGCTCTCCTGAAAAGGGGATATTTAGCCAATGCTTTTTTGGAACCTTGGTCGGTTAACCAACCTTTTAGCCATAGTGTACGCCTGAGAACCACTGCTGAGACTGATGCTCGCGCCATTAATGGAGTGGCGTCTAACGCCGCATCACATACAAACTGTAACCCCTGTATCATTTGTTCCAACAAATCTGATACCGCCTGAGGGACTTCTTCTAAGTCCCGGCGTAACCACTTGGTCCATTCAGTTACAGCCTGCGAAACCAGACCAATAGCAATTATTGGTCTGAAAGCTGATCCAATCAAGGAAAACATGGTGCGAGACATAGCTTCTATCTTGCGATCCACTGGATCTTTAAAAGACGGAGCGTCTTCTAAAGGAATAACCGTGGCTTTATTCAATCTAGCAATAGGTGAATCCACCACAGGTGGTTCTGTTCATTTCTTAATAAGGGTTTCCTCAAACGGATAACGCCTGTCAATGCGTTTAGAAATATTAAAAGTGCGTTTTGGCAGACGCCATTCTTCTTCGATTGGATTGCCAAAACATTTGGGCAATGGAAAAACCTTCGCCACTTTGATGCGCTTCTTAGTCCCAAAAGGGATTTCAGTTTCAGCTATTTCTGATGGAATACCCTGTAACCTTAAAGTCTCTTGAACAGATACAATGAGTGCGTTTACCAACGCTTCCTCTCGGGCTATGGCGGATGCCGAAACATCCTCCTCACTGTCTGAAGAGACAGGACCCGAGACACCAATACCAGATGAAGTACCTGCAACTGCAGAAATAGGCTCAGAGTCTGAATCCGAAGTTTCAGATAATAAGGGCTTAGGCGGGGGTCGCTTTCTTGCGCCCTGCCCTGTGTACGCCTTCCGGCGTTCCCAGCCCTCCACGAGGTAGCTGGGCTCACAAAACATGGCCGCCCCCATAGAAGAGACATAAGACTCCAAAAACATGGCGGCCGGCGTGACCTGAGGACATACATGCATTCGGTCTACGGCAAAATGGCGGCGGACCGCCGATATCGTCTTCCCAGCACATCCACCTGCACTCTGCTAAGAGGTGACATATGGATCTACAGATACACTGCACATAAGGTAGGATTATACCTCCTAAGTCTGCTGTAATGTTACAGTCTGCTGGGTAGAGTGTTAACTCTTGAACCAAGTCCACTTCCCACAAACACATGCTGTATTACAAGGGGGACTTGTAAGTATCAGATATATACTGACCATATATGGAGGGGCCCATAATATATACTGCCTCATAATGAGGAAAAAAGGGAACGTTTACTCACCATACCGAACCGACAGGCACCCTCTCTTCACAATACCCTCTCCACCGGGGTGGGGGTTTGTGGACGCCTCGACTCTCTGGTTCCTGGCGTCCAAGCGAGCTTTTAACTCGCAAAGTCAGTCCCTTTACTGGGACTCCGTCGCGGCCGACTCAGCGCACTGGTCTGCACGCGCTCTTAGGCAGAAACCGGGGTGACCACTGGATCTCAACATCCAGCCCGTCGCCCGGCCCCGCATACTTACTTGAATATGTCGCGGCCGACCAAGCGCAATGCCATGGTCTGCGCGCGCTCGTAGGCCGGCTGGGGTGACCACAAGTGTCGCCCAGTCCGGCATTTTTGCTTGAAGATCTCACAGGAAAAAAACACTGGAGAAAACTACCTAAAAAATGTCTTTTTCTTAAAAGAAAAAAAAAAGTCTTGCCAGGACCAAAAGATCCCAGCAAGGAACTTAGGTCCTTACTCCTGACTAGACAGAAAAAAACTGATTCCCTGTAGCAGAGAGAGGGAGGATATACCCTCAGGGACTGCCCCTAGGGTGGAGCCAGAACGTTTTGTCATTCTGCCTAGTCCTACTCCTGCGGAGACAACATAACCCAGCTCTTGAGAATCAAGAAGACTACGTCTGTCAATGAGCGATAGAGAAATACATTCTCTCATTGCAGCTTTTCTGAAAAAAGGAGACAGGTCTTTTCTAATATAAACAGCGGGGGGACAAGTGACTGCTTTTAGTTTTGAAAAAGCAACTGTTAAACCAATGTTCTTGGCAAACACTTTTTTTGTTCTCAAGTTAAATCATGAGAAAAATAGTGCTTATACACAACTAATAAATGCACCAGGATGCACAAGTACATCAAAATCCTGACTTTTTTTTATTTTAATATAAAAATGCAGCTTTGGAAACCCATCATACATATATGTCCCTAACATAATGCTTTAGGTCTTAGAAATAAAAATAAAGTACTAATTCTATATACATCACATGTACCATACAAAATGTATCCAAAGGTTCTATTGCTACCAAGCTTTGCTAAATTATAACAGGTTACCTAAACCCATTTCCATTTAAAAAAAAAAAAAGGAGAAAAGGCATTTTTTATTCTTTAACAGATTTTGATGCATATTCCTTGAAACCATGTTGACATATTTATGTGCCTGCAATATAAAATACATGTTAATACATTGACAAAATTAAATTCTTAGTTTAAAGCAAATTAAAATTTTAAACAAAAACAATCCAGGCACATATATAATTAAATTTATATATATTTATGCTTATAAAAAAAATAAAATCTATTGGATAAAGGTAGTGGGATCTTTAAAGGGAACAATGTGCCAAAAAACACCCTTATTTCAAAAATATTAAAAATATTTAAAACATGGAAAAAGGTCTTAAAAATAAAGGGAGCATAAGGGGAAAAAAAAAAAAAAAACACAAAACTTTGGGCTGCAGTTGAGTGCAACAATTTTGAACGTGATAATACAGCTTGAACAGGTTCTGTGATTTTTGGAAATACTTTTTAGCAGACTGCATCTTATGACACCACAAACACATATGGTTTCTTAAAAAAAAAAAAAAAATATTTTTTTTTTTTTTTTATTTATATGGAAATTCTTCTATGTGGGAGCTCTAAAGGGGTTTTGCACTCCAAATGTAAAGTGAACTGTTAACATGATCTGCTACACCACCAGTACTTTAGTTTCAGATTTTAAGGAATTTTTGTAAGCTGTCAAACACTTTCTAAGATGCTTGTTGCCTGGCCGCCTGTGGTATCAATACCATCTAAATCAATGACCTGAACAAGCTTACAACAAAGAGCTATGACTCTTGTTCAGTAAATTCTTTTCAGGTCAGAGATTGAGGGAATTTCAATTTAGAATTTAAAGAACTATCATTTTCAAAAATTTGTGCCTGACATTGCATCCCAAATATTCATCCCATTAAAAGTTTATCTAAACCTGCAGTGCCATTCCAGGTAAAACAATGAAGCCCGAGCTTTTAGATAGGTTTATACTTTGGTAACATGATTTTGATCACTGTGCAAATGTGAATTAGGGAAGGGCAAGAATCCTGCTGTTATAATCCAAGTTAAACAGACAATTTATGGTAGCTCAAAATCATACTACTTAAGGAGCCAGTGACGGATTGCTGAAGATTGATATCAGATTACTAACAGGTGGAAATAATAGTTTCTTATGGTGCAGCATATAGTGGCAATCAATTGTGCATTACTCATCATGCAGTGCTTCAACTGTGTGCAAATTATCGCAACCATATGATACAATGTAGTTTACACTGGAGAGTCATTTGTTTCATACATTATTGAAATTATAATGTTGGTTATTCTTCAGCCATTCCTTGCAGATTTTAGAAGCAAATACCTTTAGTAATATTTGTATTAGGGAGAGACTGCTCACTGCTACTAAAAGGCAGGGCTTCACTTTTCAACCAATAAAAAAACCCTCTATAAGGAAGCAAATGAGTGATGTTTTCTAGCTTTAAGAACTTAAGGCCAATAGATTCTCCCAATGTCCTGGTAAAATAGAAGAGTTTACATGTAATAGCACATTGTACCTCTTTGCAATGGTAATTACATAATTTAAAATATTTAATTACAGTAGTCAAAATATGAAAAATGGATAAGCTAGGTAGCAGTACATTAAATATATTTTAAACATAGCTATTTTCCAATCTAGCGAAGTCTTACAAAACATTTTGTCATTATGTAAAGTGGTGCTAAGGCTCAACCCTTTTTAAACTTAAAAAATTACAATTATACATCTAATTTTAGAGCAAATAAAAAACTGTTTCAACAGGGGTTCACCTGGTAGGAATTACTACGTCAAAGTGAGAATAAGTTAAGTGTTTCCCAATATACAATTATGTACATATTATGAACACTATAAACAGAATGCTTTAGTGGAAGCTCCTCCAATCAACTATAAAGTAAAAAGTCATCCAAGGGGCAGCAATAGCTTTGTGCTCCTTTACAAAACAATATCTTCACCTTTCAGAGATTAGGAATTGTATTTTCAGTACATTCTTTCAGAGGAAGAGGTCAGAGATAAAGCTTAAGAGTACATGAGGCATGGTGTGTCTCAGTAGCACCTTCATCAGTCAATATCGCTAAAGTCACTAACGGATTCTCCTTGAACTCTGCTTAAATGGTTTAAAGCACGGTCATAAGCAACTCTGACAGCCTTCCGAATACTCGAGTTACGCCCTTCCATCATCTTCAATTTGTCAATGGTTTCTTCTATCCCAAGAGGAACCATTTTTGACTTTGGAAGCCACTGCCTAAACATACAAAAAAAAAAAAAAAAAAAATTAAGGTTTCAAATCATTTTTATTGAGCGTTACCAATAGTGTAGAATCAAATCAAAGTAAACTCCTGAGATATTGATCTGGTCAGTTAAGAAGCAGAGGGGGTTGTTAATCAGTTTCAGCTGCTTTGGTGCTAATATAACAGGTGCACTAAACGGGCAACGAGACAACCTCCAAAACAGGAATGGTTTTATAGGTGGAAGCCACTGATATTTTTTTCCCCCTACTCCTCTTATGACTGTTTTTCACTAGTTTCGCATTTGGCTAGGGTCATTGTCACTACTGGTAGCATGAGGCAATACCTGGACCCTATAGAGGTTGCACAGGCAGTCCAAATCCTCCAGGATGGCACATCAATACGTGCCATTGCCAGAAGGTTTGCTGCGTCTCCCACCAGTTTCAAGAGCATGGAGGAGATTCCAGGAGACAGGCAGTTACACTAGGAGAGCTTGACAGGGCAATAGAAGGTCCTTAACCCATCAGCAGGCCCAGAATCTGCTTCTTTGTGCAAGGAGGAACAGGATGAGCAATGCCAGAGCACTACAAAATGACCACCAGCAGGCCATTGGTGTGAATGTCCGACCAAACAATCAGAAACAGTTCACTTTCATGAGGGTGGCCTGAGGGCCCAACGTCCTTTAGTGGACCCCGTGCTCACTGCCCAGCACTGTGGAGCTTGATTGGCATTCGCCACTGAACACCAGAACTGGCAGGTCCGCCACAGGCGCTCTGTGCTTTACACAGATGAGAGCAGATTTCCCCTGAGCACATGCGACAGACATGGAAGGGCCTGGGGAGGCAGTGGAAAATGTTATGCTGCCTGTAACATTGTTCAGCATGACTGGTTTGGTGGCGGGTCCGTGATCGTCTGGGGGAAGCATATCCATGGAGAGACGCACAGATCTCTACAGGCTAGACAATTGCACCCTGACTGCCATTAAGTATCGGGATGAAATCCTTAGATGCATTCAGACCCTACACTGGCGCTGTGGGTCCTGGGTTCCTCCTAGTGCACAATTCCCGGCCTCATGTGCCGAGTATGCAGGTAGTTCTTGGAGGATGAAGGTATTGATACCATTGAATGACCCCCACACTCGCCTGACCTAAATCCAATAGAACAACTCTGGGACATTATGTTTTGGTCCATGCGGCACTGCCAGGTTGCACCCCAGTCTGTTCAGGAGCTCCATGATGTCCTTGTCCAGATCTGGAAGAAAATACCCCAGGATACCATCCGTTTTCTCATTAAGAGCATGCCCTGATGTTGTCAGGCATGCATACATGCATGCAGGGGCCATACAATCTACTAGGTACCATTTTGAGCTGCTGCAATGAAGTTTCAGCAAAATGGACTAGCCTGCTGCATCATTTTTTTTTTCACTTTGATTTTCGGGGTGTCTTTGAATTCAGCCCTCTGTAGGTTGATAATTTTTTATTTACATCAAACAATGCGGCATACTTTTGTTCCTAGCACATTACCCAGTCCATAACAGTATAGATATCCAGCATATTTTTTCCCAATTGAGATCTGATGTGTTTTCAAAGTGTTCCTTTAATTTTTTTGAGCAGTGTATATAATTTATCTTAGGAAATATTGAGATGAAATTAAAAGGAAATTAATAAAATTATTGTATATGTATATACTAGACGACTATAAAAAGAAAACAAACTAACGGGTATTAATGAAACTATTAAAGTCCCAATTAACATTTAATCCATAAGGCATACAAAACGTGAGGTCAAAAATACATTTAGTTTCTAGCCTGGAAGACCTTGCGTTGTATTTCTCCTCCTCCAATGTGATGCAAATTTATCAATCTCAATTACAACCAAACTAGAGGAATCCTTGTTTTGTCTTAATGTATAGTGTTTTGAAAGACTATGTCCTGGAAAACCCCTTTTTGACGTTTGTTATATGTTCTCTAATGCTGGCCATACACTATACAAAAAATCGTTCAAACTCATTTTTGAAAAATGAGCACTCGTCCATGAGAGCAAATGATAGTGCAAATGACCGATAAATTGTTCAATGGACATAAATGAATCAGTTTTTTGTTCATTTTTCACATTTAACTAGTGCAAACAGTTTGGACAAGAAACACATTAACCTTTCAATTCATCGTTCATTTGGCAGAAAATTTCCAAACTTTTCCTTAGTTTTTTTGGCTCAAGAACACCACAACAAATCACCGATTTGTACCCATTAACTGGCCGAAAAACGAACAAACTGTCCAAATGACCGAATTTCGGTCGATTTTTCGTATAGTGTATGGCCAGCATAAATCTAGTTTGTAAAGTCCACGTGGTCCTCCTCACATATTGTTTTCTGCATGAGCACAAAAGCAGATAGACCACGTGTGATACTGTAGCTTAAGTGATGCCATACGATTTTTTTCTTTAACTTACGATGTGAGTGTTTTCGTTTTACAGCAATTCCCCCCCCCCCCCCCCAAAACTATTCATCTGCATACAATACATTTTTTTTTTTTTTTTACATGGAAAAAATCCCTTCAAATTCCCAAAGATGTTTAATTTCTGTTGTTGATTCAAAAAGCATTGTTTGGTTCAAAAAGCATAAAAGGAAGGCATTCCATCTAAAGAAAAGACAGTATTTAGTTACCTCTGCACTAAGAATGTCGGTGATTTATTGCCTTCCTAAGATTCATAAATCTCTTGAACATCCACCGGGCCCCGCCCTATAATTAGTGGGATTGATTCCCTAAAGTCTAGAGCAGAGAAGTACACAGATTGCTTCCTTCAGAGGCTGGTTCTTAATAGTGTACACCAGCCTATCTGAAGGATACTGAAGACACTCTCAAGGTGTCGGATAAACTTGTGATAATAAATGTTTGTTGGTGACTGCGGATGTGTCATCATTGTACACTATTATCCAACATGATAAAGTCAAAAAAGCAGTAGAATATCTGGAGAAGGATGGTACATTATGCAGAGAAAAATGTTGAGCTCTTAAAATTATGTTTAGATCATAATTATTTTTGGCATAACATACACTGCTACTTACAAAAGACAGGGGGTGACAAGTTTGCTCCCAGTGTGGCCAACTTGTTTATGGCCCACTGGCAGGAGAGTGCTATTCATAATAGTGGGCGATCTTAATCTGGAAACGATTAATTGATGATGCCCATGTGGTTTGGAGTGGATTCAAGGAATCTGCGCACTTATTCAGAGTCCTTAATAACAATTCTTTAGGAATTAAGTGGACTTATGAGGTGAGAGCTAATGAAATTAGTTTTCTAGATCTCACTATCTTTGAAGAGAATACCTTGTGTACAAAAATGTTTTTCAATCAAACAAAAATGGTTACATAACGACCAGTAGTTGTCATCACCCTATCTGGTTGTTGAGTATAGCCAAAGGGCAGTTCATGTGCATTAAAAAGGAACTACATTTTTCAAAAAAGCTAATATGTTAAAGATTTATTGCGAAGGGGTACTAAGTGTATTAAATAAAGAAATTGATAGAAATAACTTTGTTACAGGATAAAACTGAGAACCAACAGAATAATATCAATGGGCTTTTTCCACCACCTATTCTAACCAAGATTATCTGGTGAATAAGTACTTAATAAACATTGGAATATCCTAAACGTGATCAAATTTTTGAAAAGAAATTGCTTGATAGACCTCCTATTATCCATAGGAAATCCCAAAGCATACCACATTATATTGCCCCTAATGTAGTAGATGTACCTCTGAAATTAAACATGTTTGGGGATTCGAAGGGCTTTTTTTTCCCTGTAAAAAAAATGTATAGTATGTAGATGTATGGAGAGGAATTTCTGAAAAACTAAAAACAAACATTCACATTGGAAGTTACAAAAAAATTGTATTACATGCACCACAACACGTGGTCTATCTCTATCTGCTTAGGTGCCCAATGCGGGCAAATAATATGTGGGGAGGACCACATGTGCTTTACAAACTAGAGTTAGGGGTCATATAACCAACATCAACAAGGGTTTCCTAAGAAATAGCCTTTCAAAACACGATGCGTTACAACATAAGGATCCCTCTTGTTTGGTTGTAATTGGGATTGATACATTAGAATCACACTGAATTGGGGGTGAATAAAACCATGTTTTCAGGCTAAAAACAATGGATTTGTGACTTCAAGTCTTATATCCCCTTATGTATCAAATGTTGATTGGGACTTGAATAGATTCATTAATAACCGTTCATGTTTAAGAAAGCTTTTTCTTTTTATAGTCCTCGAATATATACATATACAATTATTTTAATATATTGCATTATAATTTTATCTCAATATTTCCTAAGATGAATTACATATAATGTTAAATGTCGTCTCCTATTCAAGTTTTTGGAGCTAGTGGTATCTATTTTTATCCAATAGGGGGAGAACAGAACCTAAGGGAAAGAATATTAGTTGTTTTTGGTAAGAATTTTTATGGACTTACTGCATGCGAGCCTTTTTAGTAATAGCTAGGCAAATTGGGAAAGGTTTTTAAAGGTTTTAATGTGAAGCAGAAACATGAATTTGGAGTCATCATTTACAGGCTTAAGATTGTATTTAAAGGAGATCTTTGTCAGCACACTCAGCCTATCCCCTTGAGAACGTCCTTTTCTGAGGAAACTTACATTGAGGGGGAGCCTATGATAATGTCACCCGCCAGCTGGAGCCGGTACTAGCAGTGGTATTTACCCTAATACATAAATCCAGAAACAAAGCGCTTTTTGTGAGTAAATCTGTAAAAATATTTATTTATTTTAAATAAACTGCGCTATTTCACTATTGAGATTGTCCTCTCTCCTATGAGCTTTTGACATTTGGTGTCAAGAGGAAGTGATTGGTGCAGTCCTTCATTTAGCTGATGAATATCTCTTAATATATCTCTGCCTGTGATCCGTGCTACAAAATCCTGAGATCTTTGAAATGCTTATGAGCATCTATAAGTTGGGGGTCTCAATTGCTAGGAAGAGGCAGCACAGGAGGTGGAGGAGCACTGGTGCACATAGACTAATTATCTTGAAACGATTGGGGTTGATTCACTAAAAATAAATACACGGATTGTTTGAGATTTCACGGACACAGAGCGGGATTCATGGAATGTTAACTTCATGCAACACTATTTCAATTTCACTTGTTTGGTTTAACATTTAACATGTGTGGTTTTTAAACACAATATTTGTGCATCTGAGAGTAAGGAGGGTTTTCAGAATGCGCAACTGCAGTTCTAAGTCCTGAACTTGGAAGTTCTTAGGCCTCATGCACACAGGATGTTAGAAAAAATGAGCCACTGCTAACACCAGGAAAAAGCAGCTGTAAAAAGGTGCTTTTAGAAGCTTTTTCTATTGGCGTTAATGCACGTTTGGCCACGTTCGCTTTTTCTGCCTCCATTCAAAATCAATTGTTGCCTATGAGCTGTCTTTGATACGGCTTTCAGCCCATTGATTTGAATACAGGCCGCATCCAAGTTGAAACAGGATGATCGATCAGACTTGTGGTGAGACATGCGCTCTGAGGATCTTGAGGGGGAACTCCATGCCAAAATGCAAAATGTGAAGGAAAAAAAAAAAAAAAAAAAACACGGTGGGGTTCCCCCACAGGTTCCAAACCAGGCCCTTTGGGTCTGGTATGGATTTTGGGGGGAGCCCCATGCAAAAAAAAAAGGCATCCCCCCTCAAATCCATACCAGACCCTTATCCGACCATGCCGCCCGAAAGGTCAGGGCACGAGCAAGCGGGCCCACCCCCTCCTGGCCAATACCAGGCCACACGCCCTCAACATGGGGGGGGGTGCTCTGGAGCAGGGGGGGCTCTGCACCTGCCACCCCAAAGCACTTTGTCCCCTTGTTGGAGGACAAGGGCCTCTTCCTGACAACCTTGGGGGGGTGGATGTGGGGGTCTGCGGGCAGGGGGCTTATCTGAATCTGGACGCCCCCCCGTAACAAGGGGGGCCCCCAAATCCCGGGCTCCCCTCCTTATGGGAATGAGTATGGGGTACATTGTACCCCTACCTATTCACCCCAAAAAAGGCAGTGTAGTGTAAATAATGACAAGAGACGGTTTTGAGAAGTCATTTATTAAAAATCTTCCTCCAATCTTCTCTCTCTGGTCTTCTTTCTCCAGTCCTCCTCCGACGATATCTCACATGATTATGCCGGCTCCGCTCTTTGCAGCTTCTTATATGGCCATGGCGGCCTGGCCACCCGGTAAAGTCACCCGCAGACCCCGCCCCCTTATGTTGTCATCTGACGATGCGTGACAACACAAGGGGTGGGGTCTGCGGGTGATGTCACCGGTTGGCCACTCCCTCATGGCTATATAAGAAGCTGCAAAGAGCGGAGCCGGCATAATCACAGGAGACTTCGGAGGAGGACCGGAGGAAGAAGACTGGAGAAAGAAGACCAGAGGGAGATTTTTAAAAAGGACTTCTTAAAACCGCCTCGTCATTATTTACAGTATACTGTCTTTTTTGGGGTGAATGGGTAGAGGTACATTGTACCCCATACTTCTTCACATAGAGAGGGGGTCCGGGATCTGAGAGGCCCTTTTGTTACAGGGGGCATCTCGATTTCGAAAATCCCCCTGCCCGCAGACCCTCACAACCACCGGCCAGGGTTGTCGGGAAGAGGCCCTTGTCCTCATCAACATGAGGACAAGGTGCTTTGGGGTGGGGGGTGCAGAGCCCCCCTGCTCAAAAGCACCCACCCATGTTGAGAGCGTGTGGCCTGGTATGGTCAAGGAGGGGATGGGGCCGCTTGCTCGTCTCCTCCCCTTTCCTGACCTGCCGGGCTGCATGCTCGGATAAGGGTCTGGTATGGATTTTGGGGGAGACCCCCACGCCTTTTATTTTTTGTGTGGTGCTCACCTAAAGGGGTTTGGAACCTGTGGTGGGGGGGAGGGGGCCCACGTCTTTTTTTCTATTTTTCACATTTTTGGCGTGGAGTTCCCCCTCAAGATCCTCAGAGTGCAAGTTGCACCACAAGTCGGATCATCCTGATCCGACTTGGAGGTGACTTCCATTCAAATCAATGGGCTCCCATAGGAAACCATTGATTTTCACATACAAAAACAAATAAAAAATGTACAACGTGGCTTAACACTGTATAAGCAACATTAAGCGGCCTTTAGCAGCGTCAGACGTGTTTACAGCTCTAACACTGTTCCTCAGAACACACTGGCCCTGGGGTTTTTTTGAAGCTCGAAAACGCCTATGCCACTTACAGCTGCAAAACGTGTGTGTGTGCATGGGGCCATAAGATAACACGGAGGGGCATTTTGAAGCTGCAAAAAAACAAAATATGTCTGACTCTTCTAAAAGCGGCTGCAAAAACACATAAGTGCATGAGGCTTTGGAGCTTGCATGCTCAGGTTCATTTAATACAGAAGGGAATTGGAGTTTACTAGTCTCCCACCCCTTTCCAACCATCCAGCTAATCCAGGCGAGTCAGAAGACCATGACTGTAAAGCATGTAGTGCTGGGCTTTTTTGCTGGTCAGATGCTAAGACAGCTGAATGGAGGGCCCAGCAAAATAACCCTAAGGAGAACACTAATGCCAGCAGAATTTAAAGCATATAGTGGACCTGCTGATGTAATAAGAGCTCCTCCTCTCAGCATGGAGTCTTACAAAGTCTTAGAAGGAGAAAGGTGACATTGAAAGGGAAAATATACAGATCAAATACTGTAATGTTCGTGTTTGAAGAACAAAAAGAATCTCAATGCGCTGCCTAAAGTTTGCTTCAAGCATTTACAATCTCCTGTAGATTTTGCCAACATCTATAAAGTGCAAGGGCATAACAAATTAACCATCAATGGAGTGAATTATTTAGACAAGCCCTCGCACTACATAGTTGTTGGCAAATTTCATGGAAATTGCACATAAAGCAGATGTAACATGTGGCCAGCTTAAGGCAAACCTATGGCTTTAAAAAAAAAAAAAAAAAAAAAAAACACATTTATGACTTAATTTTTTTTTTTTTTTTCCCTATAACAGTACAGCACGAGATAGCTCCAATAATCCTTACATTGGGGTATGCGCCACCTACAGGCGATTGGACACTGGCAAGTCAATGAAAAGAAGTGCTGGCCCAGGCTAACCCCTCCCTTGCCAGAAAGGCTTCAGTTTTGGGACAAGCCATAAACCAAAAACAGGAGAGGGATATCTGTTCCATGATGTACTCCAAGAAATGGCTTTTACGGGCAAGTAAAAACACCAAACAATTTTCTTTAGTATACAATCAGGGACACAGGGAACAGCGTCAGTAATTGTTACATCAGGTATGCCCCAAATCACTCAAAATGAGGAGAGGGCAACAAGCATCAAACAAGAAGCCAACCAAAGGAAACAAAAACTCATGTAGCAGCCCTCCAAACACTGCAACGCAAAGAAGCATCCTGAGCAGCTCTAATATCCACGTTGTAAACTGAGAATTACAGTGGCTTGATGGTGGAAAGGCCCAGGACATGGTAAAATGAGCCGACACCTGAAAATGGGGGGGGGGGGGGGGGGGAATCCCTTCTTAAACCATAAGGCTGAGAGATCAGCGGATATATCCAACAGGAAAGAGTAGACTTAACCCGCTTAACCCTTTTTAGGGCCCTCAGGAATTAAAAAGAGGGAAATCTAAAGTCTGGAGCACCATATCCCCAACCGAGGTGAAGGACAAAAAGGAAGGAAACAATGTCCTGGGTGAAATGGAAAGCCAAAACCACCTTAGGTAAAGAAAGATGGTTTAAAGCTGTAGTAAATTGCCACTTTTTTTTTAATTATTAAAAAACCTGCAAGGCAAGGTCATAATGTGCTAGTATGCATTGCATACTAGCACATGTGAAACTTACCTTCGAAGGAAGCCCTCCCAGCAGTGCACGGTCACTGCTGAAGTTGCTTCAATCTTCACCCGGTCTTTTTTCTGGGTTTGGGGACTTCGGCTGTGTGAGTGGCCAGAGCCGCAACGATGTCACTCGTGCGCAGGAGCCTCCGTTTACGGGCCCCAGGCTCTGAACAGCATGGGCATGCCACTCCTTCAGAGCGCATGCTGTCATGGGCTGCATCTGAGTAAATATCTCTAAACAGTGCACATTTAGGAGATATTTACCGTACCTATAGGTAAGCCTTATTATAGGCTTACCTGAAGGTAAAAATCATGCAAGGGAGTTTACTCCCACTTTAAGAAAGTATCACCTTAAGGTATAGTACCAGAATTGGCTCTTCACAAGACTGAGATGCACATTATGAAATTCAACAAGCAGAGGTAATAGCTACCAGAAACACAATCTTCCAGGTAAGAAGTATCAAGGGAAGGTCTCCAATGGGCTCAATCAAAGGTTTGGGAGGCTTGAATGGGGGAGTAATGTGTGCAACACCATGAACAAAAGATATACCAAGGGATGAAAAGCAATTGGTACCTGGAAAAAACTGCCAGGGCCAAAACCTGCCTCTCTGATGGTACTCAAGGCCAGTCGCAGATCAACTCCCTTGTGGAGAAGTCAGAAACCAGCCCACAACATACGTGAGGATGGAGCCAATGTCCTTCACATCAATTAATACGATTTCCATGTCCTGTAGTAAATCTTCCACAAGATTTACTTCCACAAAGAAGGTCAGGATGATCTGTCTGAACACTGGAAGTCCAATGTTCGTCCGCTGCAAGGTTTATGTCTGAGCACCATGCTCTCCAAGGACAAACTGGGGCAACCAGAATTCCTTCCACACAAATTCTGCAACATATCCACGGATGTAGCTGCAGTGGAGAGAAGGCATAAATCAGGGAATACCGGTCGTGGATGCAAATCAGTCCAGTTTTGCATTGAACCTGGATATCCAAAGACCTATACTTTTGGGGGGGGGGGGGGGAAGAGTCCATTTTCCACAGAGACAATAGCTGAGAAAGTACGCTTGCCAATTTTCGACTCCTGGAATGTGAACCGCCGACAAAGCAGGAATGTGAAACTCTACCCAAAACAGAATGAGATTCAATTCCTTTTGGGCAGTCCGACTCCATGTGCCTCTTTGACATTTTATGTATTCCACAGTCGTGGCATTGTCGGACTAACAGGGGGACCTTGCAGTTTCACTGACCAGTGTGTGAGGACAAAGTAGATCACCCACAAATCAGCCACTTCTGCAGAGACCAGGTACCCTTCACCGAAATATGACCCAGGACTTCTCCCAGCCTGACAAACTGCTGTACGACATCAACACTGTCCAGAAGCTGGGGAGAAAAGACTTTCTCTGTGACTCCAGCACTTAAGAAGACATCCACCAGTTCAAAGGGATTAGTGTGTGTGTAAAGCCATCAGGGAGTCCAAAGAATTATGTATTCTGTCCAAAGCATGTCAAATATTGAGTCGTAAAGGTCTGGGATGGTACTGGGCAAACTAAAAACAAACAGTCTTGAATGAAGCAACCATCTTTCCTAGGACTCGCATGCAACAGTGAATTGAGGGAGCCCTCAGTGCACTGCAAGATTCAACTTGCATCCTTTGTGCAAGCCATTTTTTGGAGGGAGAGAAACTCTCACCTGGACAGTAACCAGAATCAGTCGGGACGCTTTCCCTTTTGAAGAGGCAAAAAAAAAAAAAAAAAGCACTTTCGGCCTGAAATATTGTGGTTATACGGTGCTTCCAGGAAGCATTCATAGTGCTTCACTTTTTCCACATTTTAGTATGTTACAGCCTTATTCCAAAATGGACTAACTTCATTATTTTCCTCAAAATTCTACAAACAATACCGCATAATGACAAGGTGAAAGAAGTTTGTTTGCAATCTCGCAAATTTATTTAAAAAAAAAAAAAACAAACAAAAAAAAAATCACATTTACATAAGTATTAACAGCCTTTGCCATGACACTCAAAATTGAGCTGCGGTGCATCCCATTTCCCCTGATCATCCTTGAGATGTTTCAACAGTCCACCTGTGGTAAATTCTGTTGATTGGACAGGATTTGCAAAGGCACACACCTGTCAATATAAGGTCCCACAGTTAAAAGTGCATTTCAGAGCACAAACCAAGCCATAATGTCCAAGGAATTGTCTGTAGACCTCCAAGGCAGGATTGTATCAAGGCACAGATCTGGGGAAGGTTACAGAAACATTTCTGCAGCATTAAAGACCCCAAATGAGCACAGTGGCCTCCATCATCCATAAATGTAAGATGTTTGGAACCACCAGGACTCTGCGAGCCACCCGGCCAAACTGACCAATCGGGGGAGAAGGGCTTTAGCCAGGGAGGTGACCCAAGAACCCTATAGTTACTCTGACAGAGATCTAGCATCTCTCTATTGAGAGAGGAGACCTTTCCAGCAGAACCACCGTCTCTGCAGCACTCCACCAATCAGGCCTGTATGGTAAAGTGGCCAGATGGAAGCCACTCCTCAGTAAAAAGCACATGACCGCCTGCCTGGAGTTTGCCAAAAGGCACCTGAAGGACGCAAAATTCTCTGGTCTGTGGAAAGAAAAGTTTAAACTCTTTGGCCTGAACAGCAAGCATCATATCTGGAGGAAACCAGGCATTGTCCATCACCTGGCCAATACCATTTCTACAGTGAAACATTGTGGTGGCAGCATTATGTTGTGGGGATGTTTTTCAGCGGCGGGAACTGGGAGACTAGTCAGGATAGGATAGAGGGAAAGATAAACAATTATCCTTGATGAAAAACCGCTCCAGAGCGCTCTAGACCTTAGACTGGGGGGAAGGTTCATCTTCCAACAGGACAACAACTTTAAGCATACGGCCAAAATGAGGAAGTAGCTACAAGACAACTCTGTGAATGTTCTTGAGTGACCCAGCCAGAGCCCAGATTTGAACCCGATTGAACATCTCTCACAAGAGGTGCTTCAACAAAGTATTGAGCAAAGGCTGTGAATACTTATGTAAATGGATTTGTTTTTATATTTTAATAAAATTTGCAAAGATTTTGGAATAAGGCTATAACATAATAAATGTGGAAAAGTGAAGCGTTGTGAACACTTTCTGGATGCACTGTACTTATCTGGGTCAAGCATAAACACATTTTCTCTGTGAAAGGGGAAACTAGCCAGCAGCTTCTTACAGGGAGCTTCCGCAGACATTTCAGCCAGAATCCTGAGAATTTTCACAGATCAAAAGGCCCAAACAAGAAATCTGCTGTACGAAATGCTAGAGGGCATCCACTGCCAAACACAGGGCCTGTCGGGAAATCCAGTAGTCGAAGCACCCAAAACAACAACTCCATACCTCTAGATAGTTTTGCCCTGTCGTGGCAAAGGAAGCCTTTACCGCTTTTGGACCGGAAGGATTTGTCCCCTTAATGACCAGGCCATTTTTTGCGATTTGGCACTGCGTTATTTTTAACGGACAATTGCGCGGTCGAAGGTTGATACCATCAGACCCAATACTCGCATGCAGGTTTTAGAGAGGTCAGATCGGTTCCCAACAGCAACCGATTCCCCTCCTGCAATTTTGCAGCTTGTCCGGGGGAAGAAAGACTCTCGCCAAGGAAGAGTCCAGAGTCAGGCCCAGATAATCCAGTCTCGAGGAAGGTATCAGGACGGATTTCCTGAAATTGATGATCCACCCAAACTCCTGCAGGGTTCTGACAGTGATCGTTCAGTTGCCCATCAGGGCTGAAAGAGTCCGCTCTCAAAAGGAGATCATCTAAGTACCCCAGTACTGCAATCCCCCATTGAAGTGGCAATGCCAACACTGGAGCTAGTACCTTGGTAAAAATCCTGGGTGCGAAGACGAGACCAAAGGATAAACGCCACAAATTGATAATGCTCTTCTGCTACTGCAAAGCCGAAGAAACTGCTGGTGCCCAGCATAGATAGGGATGTGTAGATATGCGTCCTTGATATCTATTGAGGCCAAAAAATCTCCCTGGTGTAGTGACGCCACTACCAAGTGGATGGATTCCATTTCAAACTTCTGTACCTGCACAAAGCAGTTCAGGGCCTTGAGGTCCAGGATGGGACGCACCTTGCTCTCCTTTCTGGGCACGGTGAACAGGTTTGAATAAAACCCAAAAGTGTTCCTGAGAGGGAACTGGCACATTCACGCCTTGCGCAAATCGTGTACCGCCCCACGCAAGTCTCTTAACCAGTCTGGAGATAGGTGAAAATTGGGCAGGAAAAAGCTGTCCGACGGTCGAGATTGGAAATCGATCTTGTACCCTGAGCGGATCAGTTCGTGCACCCATTTGTCTTGAATCAAGGAGGTCCATGGTTCCGGAAAGAAGCGAAAACATCCCCCCACACCAGAACCTGGTGAGGGCGCCCCCCTTCATGCAGATGAAGATTTGTCTGCAGATCCGGACAGACCAGCCTTTGATATTTTTTTTTTTTCTTTCCCCCTGACCATGGCTTTTTGGAACCCCCATAAGACTTCAACGGTTGACCATTTTCTTGCGATCTAGAGGTAGGAAAAAGTCGCTTATGAGCAAAGGAGGAAGGCCCCCGCCTAGAACGTGGCGCCTTACCTTTAGAGGGTGGAGGACGAACAGCACCCTTTCCCCCCAGTGAGACCTTTGATCAACGCATCCAGAGAGAATCCAAACAACCTTTCCCCTGTAAAGAGATCAATCAAGGCCTTTTTGAAAGCCTGGTCAGCAGACCAGCTTTTTTGCCACAGCATGCATCTAACAGAAATCCCCACTGCCCACACCCTGGGAGGTAGCACACATGAACACCAGTGCTTGAGCCACCTGGGCCAATAGTTCAAGCACCGGGGGGTGGGAGCCGTTCAACTTCCCAAGTTGGCTTTTAGTAGCTTCACTCAGTAACCGTTTGGCACCAGAATGTTCACAAAATGTAACCCGCTATCACGTGTAAATGGAGGGATAGGGACTCCGCCCTTTTATCCATGGGGTCCACAAAAGTAGACGATTCCTCCACCGGAACCACAGTAGACTTGTTTAGCCTGGAAACTGGGTGATCCACCTTCGGTGGTACAGTCCACCCTAGTGGATACTGTATCTGCAAAAGGGTAACAGTGTTTAAAATGCTTAGGCACCACCAGCATGTGCCTGATGCGCCGCCATTGTTCATCCACAATGGCATGAAACCTATCAGCACAAGGGTACATCTTGCCCGATTTCTGGGATTTGTGGGAGCCAAAAGACACCTGCGTACCCGACGCAGTAGATTCATCAGCCAATTTTAAAGTTTCCCACACTGAAACCATAGGGGGTTCCACCAAGGTGCCTTCCCACTCTGCGGATGATGCGGACAGGTCCTCTTCACCAACAGAATGCGAAGACACCGACACTGCAGGGTGGGGTGCATCTGCGGTGACCATATCTGCCTCAGAGTCTGAAGACACTGCTGATGGAGGGGAAGGCAGAGAGCATTTGCGGCTGGCAACACTTGTAATTACAAAATCTTCTTTTGACATCAAGCTTAGTAAAAATGCTGTGATATCGGACTGTGACCCAAAAAAGGTCCGCAGCAGCACCTAAGGGGGCTGTAGGTGAAATTTTATCCTGAGACTCCATTTTACACTAGTAAGAAAAAAAAAAAAAAAAGTGCACTGTCCCTTTAAGAATCGCCAATTCGAGATTTCACCCCTATCTTAGTGGGCTACCAAACCCCAGGCTAGTACAATCTAACAGCAGAGTGTAAAAGGAAAACCCACAGATAACCCCAGTAAAACGTTACCTCAGAAACTGCCAGCATGCTCTGTGAAAATGAAAGTGAAACTAATCTGCACAGGAAAAAAGAAAGAACAGCCTGTGTCTTTCCTAGAATTAAAGTGTCATGCCGCTCACCTGTCGAGCGATCGTGAACCACAGGAAAATGGCCGCCTCATGCATTCCTATGGGGAACAAAAAATGGCTGCCCATGTAATACAATGGGAAAAAGAACACATTGATCCACAGCAAAATGGCGGCCCCCACGGCGCACCATGAGGTCTCCAGGACCCCCAAAAGGAGTCCCTGAACATTAGGCATCGGAAGGTCCCTAGAAAGGGACTCCACCAGGACCAACCACAATATTTCCAATCCCCAAGGTAGGAACCTGCACAGTGCAGGGGAAAAAACTGAGGGGTTTGGGCCTAGTCCTCCCGAGAGGCCAGGGGAGCCCTGAGGGTCCGACCATTCCAGGTATAGGGCCCTCGTCCTCCCCGAGACTGCTAAAGGTTTTGGGGGGACAATTACCCACGATACCAGGTGGGCGTCACTCGAAACTGATCACCTCCCACCTGGGATGGGGGTGCTGTCAGGCAGGGGGTACGCCGCGACTCAGGGCGTTCCAGGTCGATCTTATCCCCACGAGTTGGTTCACTCGCAGGCTCGTCCCCATCCATCAGGGCACTCGTGCCGAGGCTTAGTTCTGGACCATAAACTGTTCACGGGCCAGGCTGGAAGACCTTAAGGATCTAGATTATTCAGTCCGAAACCACAGCCGGCTGTTGCTTGTAGTTCTCCAGGAACTTAATGAAAATAAAAAAAAATAATAAAAAAAAAAAAACACAAAATAATAAAAATTCCCTATTTACAGCTAAGTTCGAAGTCCCAGCAGGGAGCTAGATCCTATTCCTAAAACTAGGCAGAAACAAAACTGAAATCTGAAGCAGAGTATGTGGGGTTATGCCTGCAGGGACAGCCCCCATGGGTGTGGTAAAGTTTTTTTTTCCTGCCTATTCCTGTTGGAGGAGCATAATCCAATGGTTATGAGGATATGGAGCTGTGTCTGTCGATTAACGATAGAGAAAAGGTTACTATGCAAACGGCATCATTCTCCATTACTAAGGAGGGGGGAGGAGCGGGAGAGTGCCTACATTTGCGACCTTGAAGGTCCGATCCAGCCAGGATTCCAGAAGTCTGATGAAGCATCCCAGTTAACAGAGAATAAATCCTCCTTTGTAATAAAGAAACTGGAGGAAGGTGCCATTAAAGTAGCAGAAGTGCTCAATATGGGAAGAGAGTCAGAGCCACCAGGTGCATTTAGAGTCCCAGGGGAAAATGTACCAGGGGGCCCACATCCAGGTTACACTCTGTCAGCAGTATTTGGGAACCATTCCCCTAGTGTCTCCTCTCTGCCATTGAGACATAAGACTTGCTGACACACTGTACAGGGACATGAGCGATGTAGCAATCTCTTTATCAGCTGAAAAAATACTGTGCAAAAACACCAGTGTACTGGTTACCCCTGTAAAAGATCCTTATTTTCCCAGTCCCCCCCCCCACCAACCCAGATGAGATCTTGCATGACCCTGTGGGATTACTGGTCCACCACTGTGTAGTTGCTACACTGTTTATTTGCCCTGGAGTGCTGACTAGATCATCCCTTCTGCCCAAGACGATGCCCTGAATACGGCTCAACCTGTGAAAACCATTAAGAGGGACAAATTAACCATCATCTAGACTCTCTCTCCTTCCCGCCCCCCCGACCCTATGTGATCAAGCCATGGCTTTGTGTGGACACCTGATGGCTATGGTGCGGGAAAGTGGCAGTGTGGAAATTCAATGCCCCTGAAGAAACTTCTGGTCTCCCGCTTGATTACTGTATACACAGTGTGGCTCATGGTTGGAGCAGGAACCGAGAGAAGGATGACCAGCAGCTCTGTCTGCCTTACAGTTGCAGCATCTGACCAGAGAAACAAAAACACCGACTGTTTCAACAGCTCCTCAATGAGCAGTCAGCACCAACAGAACACTACCCGAAGCTTGTCCCCAGATACAACCCTCCCAATCCATCCAGGGGGGTAGGGGGGAGAGGAATATGTGCGGTAGGGTGGGGAACCTAGTCACAAGGTATACCAGCAGCAGCACTCACCTGTCAAACTGGTGATGGGGTCCAATCTTCACCCATCATGATTGTACAGGCCCAGAAGGCATTTAGGGTTCCTAGGGTGCATTGAATTCATTGTCTGTCTGATGCAGGGTCCAAGCACTATTCTTCTGATCCCTATTAGAACTGTTGAGAATAAATGTAAATCATGCAGAGGGCTGGCCAATAGTGATCATCACCTTTAGACACTGGCAAAAAACTGAAGCCTTTCAGGCAGGGGATTGGTTATCCCTGGGAGAGGACTTCCAGTCTTTTTTTGCCAGTTTCTAATCACAAAATGTGGCCCATAGCCTTGATGTAAGGTTTACTGAAGCCGTTCTGTGATGTAGGATAAAAATATGAAAGTGGCACCAATGAAGGTGCTGTTGAGAGTCTCTCTACCACCTGGTAGCCTGTAAAACCAGGACATTCTTCAATGCAACAAGTCTGCAGCAACTCATTGTTCTCCCCTACACTTTGATTAGCGAGATCATCCTTCACAGCGATAAGTCAACTAGCTGAAGGACATGTAAAACGGTGGAATTATAAGAAATGGGTCACTATTTGGGTATCGGTTTGAGTTCCTGAAGCATTAAGAGTCTGCATTACAATACACATAATATCAAAGTGAAACAGCTCCTACAATGTAATAAAAGTAAGAGAAAAATTGGCTATACATGTACATTGCAAAAAACGTACATGCAAAAATGTGATAGAGAGAAATGTATTAATGCAAGTTCTTACCAGCTTCTTTTAGTATCAAAGAAAAGAACCAAAAACAGCTTTTCTTCAGCTCTTGTTTGCATCTGTTCTCCCGTTTTTAAAACATCCATTGGTGGAACTGGAATAGCAACACCATTATGATGGCAACCAACACGTGGCATTTTGGGGTCTATTATCTAAAAGAAGATAGAACATCTTTGAATCTACAGATAAACACATAACAGGAATTCCACAAAAGTTACAATCCAATT